>NC_132862.1:12957219-13267468 GCF_048164855.1 Canis lupus baileyi | reverse complement strand
AAAGTGTTCTCCAACCACCATCCCTATGGATCCTGTGCATTCGGTGTGCCGAGGAGGAACGCACGTTTTGTGACTTCTTTGCTCCTGAGCTGCGCCTTTCTCGAGTCTAGTCTCGAAGGCGTTCCATGCTTCCCGTGGTGTGCGGGTAGTCCAAGCACGCTGTGCGGCGCCCCACGAAACTCAGGGCAGCGTGTGCAAGGAGGCCATATGGGTGTACCTCAGGGGCCTCGTTGACTTGGCGTTTGTTTGGTGCCGGCTCGGTCAGTGCCGTGCAGCTCTCCTGGCTGGATCAGTGACTTCCCTCTTGGGAGCCCCGTCCGGTGGGTGTGGGGGCTGCTTTAGGAGCTGGTGGTGAGTTTGCGGGTGCAGAGGGACAGAGGGAGAGAGGATCTTCAGCAGGCTCCACCCAGAGCAGGCTGCCCCCCAAGGGCCTTGATCTCACCCGCCTGAGCTCCTGACCCCAGCTCACAACAATAGTCAGACGTTTCCCGGACGGCGTCACCGCCCTTCTTGACCATCATTCCTCTTTTCTTTGGGCGCAGGAACCACTCTAGGTCCTCGGAGTGAACCTTCTGGGACAGGTGAGTGTCTTCCCTGCTGGCTTTGGAGTTCCAAAAGCAAACACATCTGCCATTGCCCACTACAAGTCCCGTTGGCTCTGTTAGGAAGCCCTGATAGGACATAGGAGGAAGGCTTCGGGACAGAGCGGTGCAGACAAGTAACGTGGCGAGGATTCGGCACGAACCAACGGGCCTAGTGGACCCGACTTGACGTTAGCTTGTCTTTGATCGGGTCCTACGGACTGGCTCTAACAGCGTCTCCAGGTTTCTTGCCTTCATTTCGATCCCCGCGTGATAAAGAATCGATCCCAGAATTCACAAAATCCCATTGAGCCCCGCCTGAAAGCAATAGGATGAGAGTAGACACAACGATGCCCCTCTCTCAGGATACCTTGTGCTCCTTGCGTTGTGAGGGGAAAGGAGCTAGTGGCCGTGTCATGACAGTTCTTCCCAGTGACCCTCATCCCTGAGCGACAGGGTCGTCAGGGCCCAACGTTCCTTTCGTTTGCAAGCAACCTCATGGAGAGCAGCAGAGGACGATGCGGGTGTCCCCACTTCGAGACGCAGGCCGCCACAAAGATTCCAATTATCCATAACCAGAGACATAGAGAGATCGACAGGCGAGTCGATGACTAGGCGAGGAAAGAAATGAGGAAAGCAATGGGCATGACTGAAGAAAGTGGCCCCTAAGGAAGGAAGGCAACCAGTCCATCCGTCAATGGATCAAGTGAAAGGCTTGAGGCCCACCAGGAAAGAGTCAGGAGGGAAAGCCAATCTTGCAGGGAGGTCGTATTGGAGGAAAGGGCTCGCCGACCCTGGACAGAGAGTCCGTGGAACCACGCCTCCACGTTCTGTGGTGGGCACACGTGAGGGAAGGGTGAAATCCCGCTTGGGGAGTCCAATGCCAGTGTGTTTGAGGTGAGAGGTCCCTTGTGTGTTTGTGTCAGGTGTTGGCGGGAGTCCGGTTGCCACGACCCTGGAAGCTGGCAGCGTGGGCAGGACCGCAGGGGGCCCCGGCTTCAGCAGTCCTGGGCGCGTAGCAGGTGAGTGGAGTTGCGAAGCCAGTCTGGCTTCCACAACGAAGCGACGGGCATCGGGCCACGCTGCTGCTCGCGATCACGGTTGACAGGCCAAGGACATGTGAGCCCTTGGCTGGAGACTTGTCAGCCCTGAGAGTCTCCGGCAGCAGGCGTGTGCCTTTGCATCATGCTCCAGAGAGGCAACGTGGCGCGGGACCGCTCTCCGGGGATTGATGCATTAAGGCGGAGCCCGCCGTGGTCTTGGTCTGTGGGGTCTCCCCTGCCACACCCCTGGAGACTCACCATGTGTTGCCGCTGCCCTCTGGAAAAGATGAGAGTTTGCACGGGAGGCTCGTGCCTAGAGCTATCCTCCAGGAGAGCAGTGCCAAGCCAGAGCCTGGGAGGCTTCCAGGTGGATGGGGGCCCTTAGGGCCAGGGGCGGGGCGTGATCATTGAGATTCCAACTCCACAAGGTGGAATCAGAAGGATGGGGTCATGCACACCACAGGGTCATCTGCGTGTCTGTTTCGGCCGTGAGGCAGCATGGACAGGGGGGATGAGCAGGGCTCCTCCAAGGGGGGTTCACAGGGGAGCGCCATCCAGAGCTGGTTGTTCCTGGCCCGAGATGTGGCAGAAGTGAGGTGCAGCCGGCCAGGCGAGTCGATGTCTACGCAGGCATGGCTGAGGTTGCCTTTGGCTTCCCCGGTGGAACAGAGGGGCCCCTCTCTTCCTGGAGCACGGCCTTTGCCCCGACGCCTCCAAAGAGGGCAGATGGGGAAGTTGATGGAATTGCTCTCTGACCCCAGATGCCGCGAGAAGCGCTCTTAGCTGCGGTGGCCTGGGTTTGGCGCGGGGATGTGCTGCCCGCCAGCCCCGTGCCCTGGGCCACTGTGCCACGTCTGTGCCCTGGGAACGCAAATGCTGCCTGGTCTGGACGGGACGGCGTGGTTGGCAGGTTGGGAAGCGTTTGAGGTCTCGAGTGTCCGCTGATGTGCTGTCTCTCTTCTTCGGTTTTCTTCAGGGGGAACCGGCAGCCCGACCGCAAGTGCCAGAGGAGGTAAAGAAGGCAGCACCCCCATGGCCCCTAGCCCGGGAGGGACCAGGCTGCGTTCCCGAGAGCAGTCAGGAGAGACCTTTGAGGCCCTAGGAAATGGCCCTGAGCGGGACCCACGTCGCGCTCCAGACTGAGCTGCTGATTGTAGGCCTTGGAGATGAGCTAGCTAGCTGTGGCCATGCTAGGAGTCCCTCCGCGACCCTTTGAGGCTAGGAAGCTCCCTGCTGTCCTCCGCGCCAAGGGAGTGGTCTGCGGGAATCTGCTGCCACCCTGGAGGTCAAAGCCTTTCCCCGCTGTCGTGGCAGGGACCCCAGGAGGTTCCGAGGGCTTGACAGCAGCACCCGGCAGTGAGAGCACACGTGGAGACTCCGGCGCCCCAGGCACGACCTCGGCAGGCAGAGCAGGTATGCCAAGTCGGGAGCTTCTCCTCAGGCACCTCGGGCAAGCGGCCAGTGGCTAATGCCAGGAGGGAGTCGCTCCTGGTCTGTGGGAGGGCCCGTCCTCATGAGCCGACTACCCATGTGTTTGGGGCCATCAGGGCAGCGTGTCTGTCGCATTGTCTCTGACGTGAGTAGCTTGCCACTCACTCACTCCTTTGGAGAAGTCTCACGGAAAAGTGTTCTCCAACCACCATCCCTATGGATCCTGTGCATTCGGTGTGCCGAGGAGGAACGCACGTTTTGTGACTTCTTTGCTCCTGAGCTGCGCCTTTCTCGAGTCTAGTCTCGAAGGCGTTCCATGCTTCCCGTGGTGTGCGGGTAGTCCAAGCACGCTGTGCGGCGCCCCACGAAACTCAGGGCAGCGTGTGCAAGGAGGCCATATGGGTGTACCTCAGGGGCCTCGTTGACTTGGCGTTTGTTTGGTGCCGGCTCGGTCAGTGCCGTGCAGCTCTCCTGGCTGGATCAGTGACTTCCCTCTTGGGAGCCCCGTCCGGTGGGTGTGGGGGCTGCTTTAGGAGCTGGTGGTGAGTTTGCGGGTGCAGAGGGACAGAGGGAGAGAGGATCTTCAGCAGGCTCCACCCAGAGCAGGCTGCCCCCCAAGGGCCTTGATCTCACCCGCCTGAGCTCCTGACCCCAGCTCACAACAATAGTCAGACGTTTCCCGGACGGCGTCACCGCCCTTCTTGACCATCATTCCTCTTTTCTTTGGGCGCAGGAACCACTCTAGGTCCTCGGAGTGAACCTTCTGGGACAGGTGAGTGTCTTCCCTGCTGGCTTTGGAGTTCCAAAAGCAAACACATCTGCCATTGCCCACTACAAGTCCCGTTGGCTCTGTTAGGAAGCCCTGATAGGACATAGGAGGAAGGCTTCGGGACAGAGCGGTGCAGACAAGTAACGTGGCGAGGATTCGGCACGAACCAACGGGCCTAGTGGACCCGACTTGACGTTAGCTTGTCTTTGATCGGGTCCTACGGACTGGCTCTAACAGCGTCTCCAGGTTTCTTGCCTTCATTTCGATCCCCGCGTGATAAAGAATCGATCCCAGAATTCACAAAATCCCATTGAGCCCCGCCTGAAAGCAATAGGATGAGAGTAGACACAACGATGCCCCTCTCTCAGGATACCTTGTGCTCCTTGCGTTGTGAGGGGAAAGGAGCTAGTGGCCGTGTCATGACAGTTCTTCCCAGTGACCCTCATCCCTGAGCGACAGGGTCGTCAGGGCCCAACGTTCCTTTCGTTTGCAAGCAACCTCATGGAGAGCAGCAGAGGACGATGCGGGTGTCCCCACTTCGAGACGCAGGCCGCCACAAAGATTCCAATTATCCATAACCAGAGACATAGAGAGATCGACAGGCGAGTCGATGACTAGGCGAGGAAAGAAATGAGGAAAGCAATGGGCATGACTGAAGAAAGTGGCCCCTAAGGAAGGAAGGCAACCAGTCCATCCGTCAATGGATCAAGTGAAAGGCTTGAGGCCCACCAGGAAAGAGTCAGGAGGGAAAGCCAATCTTGCAGGGAGGTCGTATTGGAGGAAAGGGCTCGCCGACCCTGGACAGAGAGTCCGTGGAACCACGCCTCCACGTTCTGTGGTGGGCACACGTGAGGGAAGGGTGAAATCCCGCTTGGGGAGTCCAATGCCAGTGTGTTTGAGGTGAGAGGTCCCTTGTGTGTTTGTGTCAGGTGTTGGCGGGAGTCCGGTTGCCACGACCCTGGAAGCTGGCAGCGTGGGCAGGACCGCAGGGGGCCCCGGCTTCAGCAGTCCTGGGCGCGTAGCAGGTGAGTGGAGTTGCGAAGCCAGTCTGGCTTCCACAACGAAGCGACGGGCATCGGGCCACGCTGCTGCTCGCGATCACGGTTGACAGGCCAAGGACATGTGAGCCCTTGGCTGGAGACTTGTCAGCCCTGAGAGTCTCCGGCAGCAGGCGTGTGCCTTTGCATCATGCTCCAGAGAGGCAACGTGGCGCGGGACCGCTCTCCGGGGATTGATGCATTAAGGCGGAGCCCGCCGTGGTCTTGGTCTGTGGGGTCTCCCCTGCCACACCCCTGGAGACTCACCATGTGTTGCCGCTGCCCTCTGGAAAAGATGAGAGTTTGCACGGGAGGCTCGTGCCTAGAGCTATCCTCCAGGAGAGCAGTGCCAAGCCAGAGCCTGGGAGGCTTCCAGGTGGATGGGGGCCCTTAGGGCCAGGGGCGGGGCGTGATCATTGAGATTCCAACTCCACAAGGTGGAATCAGAAGGATGGGGTCATGCACACCACAGGGTCATCTGCGTGTCTGTTTCGGCCGTGAGGCAGCATGGACAGGGGGGATGAGCAGGGCTCCTCCAAGGGGGGCTCACAGGGGAGCGCCATCCAGAGCTGGTTGTTCCTGGCCCGAGATGTGGCAGAAGTGAGGTGCAGCCGGCCAGGCGAGTCGATGTCTACGCAGGCATGGCTGAGGTTGCCTTTGGCTTCCCCGGTGGAACAGAGGGGCCCCTCTCTTCCTGGAGCACGGCCTTTGCCCCGACGCCTCCAAAGAGGGCAGATGGGGAAGTTGATGGAATTGCTCTCTGACCCCAGATGCCGCGAGAAGCGCTCTTAGCTGCGGTGGCCTGGGTTTGGCGCGGGGATGTGCTGCCCGCCAGCCCCGTGCCCTGGGCCACTGTGCCACGTCTGTGCCCTGGGAACGCAAATGCTGCCTGGTCTGGACGGGACGGCGTGGTTGGCAGGTTGGGAAGCGTTTGAGGTCTCGAGTGTCCGCTGATGTGCTGTCTCTCTTCTTCGGTTTTCTTCAGGGGGAACCGGCAGCCCGACCGCAAGTGCCAGAGGAGGTAAAGAAGGCAGCACCCCCATGGCCCCTAGCCCGGGAGGGACCAGGCTGCGTTCCCGAGAGCAGTCAGGAGAGACCTTTGAGGCCCTAGGAAATGGCCCTGAGCGGGACCCACGTCGCGCTCCAGACTGAGCTGCTGATTGTAGGCCTTGGAGATGAGCTAGCTAGCTGTGGCCATGCTAGGAGTCCCTCCGCGACCCTTTGAGGCTAGGAAGCTCCCTGCTGTCCTCCGCGCCAAGGGAGTGGTCTGCGGGAATCTGCTGCCACCCTGGAGGTCAAAGCCTTTCCCCGCTGTCGTGGCAGGGACCCCAGGAGGTTCCGAGGGCTTGACAGCAGCACCCGGCAGTGAGAGCACACGTGGAGACTCCGGCGCCCCAGGCACGACCTCGGCAGGCAGAGCAGGTATGCCAAGTCGGGAGCTTCTCCTCAGGCACCTCGGGCAAGCGGCCAGTGGCTAATGCCAGGAGGGAGTCGCTCCTGGTCTGTGGGAGGGCCCGTCCTCATGAGCCGACTACCCATGTGTTTGGGGCCATCAGGGCAGCGTGTCTGTCGCATTGTCTCTGACGTGAGTAGCTTGCCACTCACTCACTCCTTTGGAGAAGTCTCACGGAAAAGTGTTCTCCAACCACCATCCCTATGGATCCTGTGCATTCGGTGTGCCGAGGAGGAACGCACGTTTTGTGACTTCTTTGCTCCTGAGCTGCGCCTTTCTCGAGTCTAGTCTCGAAGGCGTTCCATGCTTCCCGTGGTGTGCGGGTAGTCCAAGCACGCTGTGCGGCGCCCCACGAAACTCAGGGCAGCGTGTGCAAGGAGGCCATATGGGTGTACCTCAGGGGCCTCGTTGACTTGGCGTTTGTTTGGTGCCGGCTCGGTCAGTGCCGTGCAGCTCTCCTGGCTGGATCAGTGACTTCCCTCTTGGGAGCCCCGTCCGGTGGGTGTGGGGGCTGCTTTAGGAGCTGGTGGTGAGTTTGCGGGTGCAGAGGGACAGAGGGAGAGAGGATCTTCAGCAGGCTCCACCCAGAGCAGGCTGCCCCCCAAGGGCCTTGATCTCACCCGCCTGAGCTCCTGACCCCAGCTCACAACAATAGTCAGACGTTTCCCGGACGGCGTCACCGCCCTTCTTGACCATCATTCCTCTTTTCTTTGGGCGCAGGAACCACTCTAGGTCCTCGGAGTGAACCTTCTGGGACAGGTGAGTGTCTTCCCTGCTGGCTTTGGAGTTCCAAAAGCAAACACATCTGCCATTGCCCACTACAAGTCCCGTTGGCTCTGTTAGGAAGCCCTGATAGGACATAGGAGGAAGGCTTCGGGACAGAGCGGTGCAGACAAGTAACGTGGCGAGGATTCGGCACGAACCAACGGGCCTAGTGGACCCGACTTGACGTTAGCTTGTCTTTGATCGGGTCCTACGGACTGGCTCTAACAGCGTCTCCAGGTTTCTTGCCTTCATTTCGATCCCCGCGTGATAAAGAATCGATCCCAGAATTCACAAAATCCCATTGAGCCCCGCCTGAAAGCAATAGGATGAGAGTAGACACAACGATGCCCCTCTCTCAGGATACCTTGTGCTCCTTGCGTTGTGAGGGGAAAGGAGCTAGTGGCCGTGTCATGACAGTTCTTCCCAGTGACCCTCATCCCTGAGCGACAGGGTCGTCAGGGCCCAACGTTCCTTTCGTTTGCAAGCAACCTCATGGAGAGCAGCAGAGGACGATGCGGGTGTCCCCACTTCGAGACGCAGGCCGCCACAAAGATTCCAATTATCCATAACCAGAGACATAGAGAGATCGACAGGCGAGTCGATGACTAGGCGAGGAAAGAAATGAGGAAAGCAATGGGCATGACTGAAGAAAGTGGCCCCTAAGGAAGGAAGGCAACCAGTCCATCCGTCAATGGATCAAGTGAAAGGCTTGAGGCCCACCAGGAAAGAGTCAGGAGGGAAAGCCAATCTTGCAGGGAGGTCGTATTGGAGGAAAGGGCTCGCCGACCCTGGACAGAGAGTCCGTGGAACCACGCCTCCACGTTCTGTGGTGGGCACACGTGAGGGAAGGGTGAAATCCCGCTTGGGGAGTCCAATGCCAGTGTGTTTGAGGTGAGAGGTCCCTTGTGTGTTTGTGTCAGGTGTTGGCGGGAGTCCGGTTGCCACGACCCTGGAAGCTGGCAGCGTGGGCAGGACCGCAGGGGGCCCCGGCTTCAGCAGTCCTGGGCGCGTAGCAGGTGAGTGGAGTTGCGAAGCCAGTCTGGCTTCCACAACGAAGCGACGGGCATCGGGCCACGCTGCTGCTCGCGATCACGGTTGACAGGCCAAGGACATGTGAGCCCTTGGCTGGAGACTTGTCAGCCCTGAGAGTCTCCGGCAGCAGGCGTGTGCCTTTGCATCATGCTCCAGAGAGGCAACGTGGCGCGGGACCGCTCTCCGGGGATTGATGCATTAAGGCGGAGCCCGCCGTGGTCTTGGTCTGTGGGGTCTCCCCTGCCACACCCCTGGAGACTCACCATGTGTTGCCGCTGCCCTCTGGAAAAGATGAGAGTTTGCACGGGAGGCTCGTGCCTAGAGCTATCCTCCAGGAGAGCAGTGCCAAGCCAGAGCCTGGGAGGCTTCCAGGTGGATGGGGGCCCTTAGGGCCAGGGGCGGGGCGTGATCATTGAGATTCCAACTCCACAAGGTGGAATCAGAAGGATGGGGTCATGCACACCACAGGGTCATCTGCGTGTCTGTTTCGGCCGTGAGGCAGCATGGACAGGGGGGATGAGCAGGGCTCCTCCAAGGGGGGCTCACAGGGGAGCGCCATCCAGAGCTGGTTGTTCCTGGCCCGAGATGTGGCAGAAGTGAGGTGCAGCCGGCCAGGCGAGTCGATGTCTACGCAGGCATGGCTGAGGTTGCCTTTGGCTTCCCCGGTGGAACAGAGGGGCCCCTCTCTTCCTGGAGCACGGCCTTTGCCCCGACGCCTCCAAAGAGGGCAGATGGGGAAGTTGATGGAATTGCTCTCTGACCCCAGATGCCGCGAGAAGCGCTCTTAGCTGCGGTGGCCTGGGTTTGGCGCGGGGATGTGCTGCCCGCCAGCCCCGTGCCCTGGGCCACTGTGCCACGTCTGTGCCCTGGGAACGCAAATGCTGCCTGGTCTGGACGGGACGGCGTGGTTGGCAGGTTGGGAAGCGTTTGAGGTCTCGAGTGTCCGCTGATGTGCTGTCTCTCTTCTTCGGTTTTCTTCAGGGGGAACCGGCAGCCCGACCGCAAGTGCCAGAGGAGGTAAAGAAGGCAGCACCCCCATGGCCCCTAGCCCGGGAGGGACCAGGCTGCGTTCCCGAGAGCAGTCAGGAGAGACCTTTGAGGCCCTAGGAAATGGCCCTGAGCGGGACCCACGTCGCGCTCCAGACTGAGCTGCTGATTGTAGGCCTTGGAGATGAGCTAGCTAGCTGTGGCCATGCTAGGAGTCCCTCCGCGACCCTTTGAGGCTAGGAAGCTCCCTGCTGTCCTCCGCGCCAAGGGAGTGGTCTGCGGGAATCTGCTGCCACCCTGGAGGTCAAAGCCTTTCCCCGCTGTCGTGGCAGGGACCCCAGGAGGTTCCGAGGGCTTGACAGCAGCACCCGGCAGTGAGAGCACACGTGGAGACTCCGGCGCCCCAGGCACGACCTCGGCAGGCAGAGCAGGTATGCCAAGTCGGGAGCTTCTCCTCAGGCACCTCGGGCAAGCGGCCAGTGGCTAATGCCAGGAGGGAGTCGCTCCTGGTCTGTGGGAGGGCCCGTCCTCATGAGCCGACTACCCATGTGTTTGGGGCCATCAGGGCAGCGTGTCTGTCGCATTGTCTCTGACGTGAGTAGCTTGCCACTCACTCACTCCTTTGGAGAAGTCTCACGGAAAAGTGTTCTCCAACCACCATCCCTATGGATCCTGTGCATTCGGTGTGCCGAGGAGGAACGAACGTTTTGTGACTTCTTTGCTCCTGAGCTGCGCCTTTCTCGAGTCTAGTCTTGAAGGCGTTCCATGCTTCCCGTGGTGTGCGGGTAGTCCAAGCACGCTGCGCGGCGCCCCACGAAACTCAGGGCCGCGGGTGCAAGGAGGCCATATGGGTGTACCTCAGGGGCCTCGTTGACTTGGCGTTTGTTTGGTGCCGGCTCGGTCAGTGCCGTGCAGCTCTCCTGGCTGGATCAGTGACTTCCCTCTTGGGAGCCCCGTCCGGTGGGTGTGGGGGCTGCTTTAGGAGCTGGTGGTGAGTTTGCGGGTGCAGAGGGACAGAGGGAGAGAGGATCTTCAGCAGGCTCCACCCAGAGCAGGCTGCCCCCCAAGGGCCTTGATCTCACCCGCCTGAGCTCCTGACCCCAGCTCACAACAATAGTCAGACGTTTCCCGGACGGCGTCACCGCCCTTCTTGACCATCATTCCTCTTTTCTTTGGGCGCAGGAACCACTCTAGGTCCTCGGAGTGAACCTTCTGGGACAGGTGAGTGTCTTCCCTGCTGGCTTTGGAGTTCCAAAAGCAAACACATCTGCCATTGCCCACTACAAGTCCCGTTGGCTCTGTTAGGAAGCCCTGATAGGACATAGGAGGAAGGCTTCGGGACAGAGCGGTGCAGACAAGTAACGTGGCGAGGATTCGGCACGAACCAACGGGCCTAGTGGACCCGACTTGACGTTAGCTTGTCTTTGATCGGGTCCTACGGACTGGCTCTAACAGCGTCTCCAGGTTTCTTGCCTTCATTTCGATCCCCGCGTGATAAAGAATCGATCCCAGAATTCACAAAATCCCATTGAGCCCCGCCTGAAAGCAATAGGATGAGAGTAGACACAACGATGCCCCTCTCTCAGGATACCTTGTGCTCCTTGCGTTGTGAGGTGAAAGGAGCTAGTGGCCGTGTCATGACAGTTCTTCCCAGTGACCCTCATCCCTGAGCGACAGGGTCGTCAGGGCCCAACGTTCCTTTCGTTTGCAAGCAACCTCATGGAGAGCAGCAGAGGACGATGCGGGTGTCCCCACTTCGAGACGCAGGCCGCCACAAAGATTCCAATTATCCATAACCAGAGACATAGAGAGATCGACAGGCGAGTCGATGACTAGGCGAGGAAAGAAATGAGGAAAGCAATGGGCATGACTGAAGAAAGTGGCCCCTAAGGAAGGAAGGCAACCAGTCCATCCGTCAATGGATCAAGTGAAAGGCTTGAGGCCCACCAGGAAAGAGTCAGGAGGGAAAGCCAATCTTGCAGGGAGGTCGTATTGGAGGAAAGGGCTCGCCGACCCTGGACAGAGAGTCCGTGGAACCACGCCTCCACGTTCTGTGGTGGGCACACGTGAGGGAAGGGTGAAATCCCGCTTGGGGAGTCCAATGCCAGTGTGTTTGAGGTGAGAGGTCCCTTGTGTGTTTGTGTCAGGTGTTGGCGGGAGTCCGGTTGCCACGACCCTGGAAGCTGGCAGCGTGGGCAGGACCGCAGGGGGCCCCGGCTTCAGCAGTCCTGGGCGCGTAGCAGGTGAGTGGAGTTGCGAAGCCAGTCTGGCTTCCACAACGAAGCGACGGGCATCGGGCCACGCTGCTGCTCGCGATCACGGTTGACAAGCCAAGGACATGTGAGCCCTTGGCTGGAGACTTGTCAGCCCTGAGAGTCTCCGGCAGCAGGCGTGTGCCTTTGCATCATGCTCCAGAGAGGCAACGTGGCGCGGGACCGCTCTCCGGGGATTGATGCATTAAGGCGGAGCCCGCCGTGGTCTTGGTCTGTGGGGTCTCCCCTGCCACACCCCTGGAGACTCACCATGTGTTGCCGCTGCCCTCTGGAAAAGATGAGAGTTTGCACGGGAGGCTCGTGCCTAGAGCTATCCTCCAGGAGAGCAGTGCCAAGCCAGAGCCTGGGAGGCTTCCAGGTGGATGGGGGCCCTTAGGGCCAGGGGCGGGGCGTGATCATTGAGATTCCAACTCCACAAGGTGGAATCAGAAGGATGGGGTCATGCACACCACAGGGTCATCTGCGTGTCTGTTTCGGCCGTGAGGCAGCATGGACAGGGGGGATGAGCAGGGCTCCTCCAAGGGGGGTTCACAGGGGAGCGCCATCCAGAGCTGGTTGTTCCTGGCCCGAGATGTGGCAGAAGTGAGGTGCAGCCGGCCAGGCGAGTCGATGTCTACGCAGGCATGGCTGAGGTTGCCTTTGGCTTCCCCGGTGGAACAGAGGGGCCCCTCTCTTCCTGGAGCACGGCCTTTGCCCCGACGCCTCCAAAGAGGGCAGATGGGGAAGTTGATGGAATTGCTCTCTGACCCCAGATGCCGCGAGAAGCGCTCTTAGCTGCGGTGGCCTGGGTTTGGCGCGGGGATGTGCTGCCCGCCAGCCCCGTGCCCTGGGCCACTGTGCCACGTCTGTGCCCTGGGAACGCAAATGCTGCCTGGTCTGGACGGGACGGCGTGGTTGGCAGGTTGGGAAGCGTTTGAGGTCTCGAGTGTCCGCTGATGTGCTGTCTCTCTTCTTCGGTTTTCTTCAGGGGGAACCGGCAGCCCGACCGCAAGTGCCAGAGGAGGTAAAGAAGGCAGCACCCCCATGGCCCCTAGCCCGGGAGGGACCAGGCTGCGTTCCCGAGAGCAGTCAGGAGAGACCTTTGAGGCCCTAGGAAATGGCCCTGAGCGGGACCCACGTCGCGCTCCAGACTGAGCTGCTGATTGTAGGCCTTGGAGATGAGCTAGCTAGCTGTGGCCATGCTAGGAGTCCCTCCGCGACCCTTTGAGGCTAGGAAGCTCCCTGCTGTCCTCCGCGCCAAGGGAGTGGTCTGCGGGAATCTGCTGCCACCCTGGAGGTCAAAGCCTTTCCCCGCTGTCGTGGCAGGGACCCCAGGAGGTTCCGAGGGCTTGACAGCAGCACCCGGCAGTGAGAGCACACGTGGAGACTCCGGCGCCCCAGGCACGACCTCGGCAGGCAGAGCAGGTATGCCAAGTCGGGAGCTTCTCCTCAGGCACCTCGGGCAAGCGGCCAGTGGCTAATGCCAGGAGGGAGTCGCTCCTGGTCTGTGGGAGGGCCCGTCCTCATGAGCCGACTACCCATGTGTTTGGGGCCATCAGGGCAGCGTGTCTGTCGCATTGTCTCTGACGTGAGTAGCTTGCCACTCACTCACTCCTTTGGAGAAGTCTCACGGAAAAGTGTTCTCCAACCACCATCCCTATGGATCCTGTGCATTCGGTGTGCCGAGGAGGAACGAACGTTTTGTGACTTCTTTGCTCCTGAGCTGCGCCTTTCTCGAGTCTAGTCTCGAAGGCGTTCCATGCTTCCCGTGGTGTGCGGGTAGTCCAAGCACGCTGCGCGGCGCCCCACGAAACTCAGGGCCGCGGGTGCAAGGAGGCCATATGGGTGTACCTCAGGGGCCTCGTTGACTTGGCGTTTGTTTGGTGCCGGCTCGGTCAGTGCCGTGCAGCTCTCCTGGCTGGATCAGTGACTTCCCTCTTGGGAGCCCCGTCCGGTGGGTGTGGGGGCTGCTTTAGGAGCTGGTGGTGAGTTTGCGGGTGCAGAGGGACAGAGGGAGAGAGGATCTTCAGCAGGCTCCACCCAGAGCAGGCTGCCCCCCAAGGGCCTTGATCTCACCCGCCTGAGCTCCTGACCCCAGCTCACAACAATAGTCAGACGTTTCCCGGACGGCGTCACCGCCCTTCTTGACCATCATTCCTCTTTTCTTTGGGCGCAGGAACCACTCTAGGTCCTCGGAGTGAACCTTCTGGGACAGGTGAGTGTCTTCCCTGCTGGCTTTGGAGTTCCAAAAGCAAACACATCTGCCATTGCCCACTACAAGTCCCGTTGGCTCTGTTAGGAAGCCCTGATAGGACATAGGAGGAAGGCTTCGGGACAGAGCGGTGCAGACAAGTAACGTGGCGAGGATTCGGCACGAACCAACGGGCCTAGTGGACCCGACTTGACGTTAGCTTGTCTTTGATCGGGTCCTACGGACTGGCTCTAACAGCGTCTCCAGGTTTCTTGCCTTCATTTCGATCCCCGCGTGATAAAGAATCGATCCCAGAATTCACAAAATCCCATTGAGCCCCGCCTGAAAGCAATAGGATGAGAGTAGACACAACGATGCCCCTCTCTCAGGATACCTTGTGCTCCTTGCGTTGTGAGGTGAAAGGAGCTAGTGGCCGTGTCATGACAGTTCTTCCCAGTGACCCTCATCCCTGAGCGACAGGGTCGTCAGGGCCCAACGTTCCTTTCGTTTGCAAGCAACCTCATGGAGAGCAGCAGAGGACGATGCGGGTGTCCCCACTTCGAGACGCAGGCCGCCACAAAGATTCCAATTATCCATAACCAGAGACATAGAGAGATCGACAGGCGAGTCGATGACTAGGCGAGGAAAGAAATGAGGAAAGCAATGGGCATGACTGAAGAAAGTGGCCCCTAAGGAAGGAAGGCAACCAGTCCATCCGTCAATGGATCAAGTGAAAGGCTTGAGGCCCACCAGGAAAGAGTCAGGAGGGAAAGCCAATCTTGCAGGGAGGTCGTATTGGAGGAAAGGGCTCGCCGACCCTGGACAGAGAGTCCGTGGAACCACGCCTCCACGTTCTGTGGTGGGCACACGTGAGGGAAGGGTGAAATCCCGCTTGGGGAGTCCAATGCCAGTGTGTTTGAGGTGAGAGGTCCCTTGTGTGTTTGTGTCAGGTGTTGGCGGGAGTCCGGTTGCCACGACCCTGGAAGCTGGCAGCGTGGGCAGGACCGCAGGGGGCCCCGGCTTCAGCAGTCCTGGGCGCGTAGCAGGTGAGTGGAGTTGCGAAGCCAGTCTGGCTTCCACAACGAAGCGACGGGCATCGGGCCACGCTGCTGCTCGCGATCACGGTTGACAGGCCAAGGACATGTGAGCCCTTGGCTGGAGACTTGTCAGCCCTGAGAGTCTCCGGCAGCAGGCGTGTGCCTTTGCATCATGCTCCAGAGAGGCAACGTGGCGCGGGACCGCTCTCCGGGGATTGATGCATTAAGGCGGAGCCCGCCGTGGTCTTGGTCTGTGGGGTCTCCCCTGCCACACCCCTGGAGACTCACCATGTGTTGCCGCTGCCCTCTGGAAAAGATGAGAGTTTGCACGGGAGGCTCGTGCCTAGAGCTATCCTCCAGGAGAGCAGTGCCAAGCCAGAGCCTGGGAGGCTTCCAGGTGGATGGGGGCCCTTAGGGCCAGGGGCGGGGCGTGATCATTGAGATTCCAACTCCACAAGGTGGAATCAGAAGGATGGGGTCATGCACACCACAGGGTCATCTGCGTGTCTGTTTCGGCCGTGAGGCAGCATGGACAGGGGGGATGAGCAGGGCTCCTCCAAGGGGGGTTCACAGGGGAGCGCCATCCAGAGCTGGTTGTTCCTGGCCCGAGATGTGGCAGAAGTGAGGTGCAGCCGGCCAGGCGAGTCGATGTCTACGCAGGCATGGCTGAGGTTGCCTTTGGCTTCCCCGGTGGAACAGAGGGGCCCCTCTCTTCCTGGAGCACGGCCTTTGCCCCGACGCCTCCAAAGAGGGCAGATGGGGAAGTTGATGGAATTGCTCTCTGACCCCAGATGCCGCGAGAAGCGCTCTTAGCTGCGGTGGCCTGGGTTTGGCGCGGGGATGTGCTGCCCGCCAGCCCCGTGCCCTGGGCCACTGTGCCACGTCTGTGCCCTGGGAACGCAAATGCTGCCTGGTCTGGACGGGACGGCGTGGTTGGCAGGTTGGGAAGCGTTTGAGGTCTCGAGTGTCCGCTGATGTGCTGTCTCTCTTCTTCGGTTTTCTTCAGGGGGAACCGGCAGCCCGACCGCAAGTGCCAGAGGAGGTAAAGAAGGCAGCACCCCCATGGCCCCTAGCCCGGGAGGGACCAGGCTGCGTTCCCGAGAGCAGTCAGGAGAGACCTTTGAGGCCCTAGGAAATGGCCCTGAGCGGGACCCACGTCGCGCTCCAGACTGAGCTGCTGATTGTAGGCCTTGGAGATGAGCTAGCTAGCTGTGGCCATGCTAGGAGTCCCTCCGCGACCCTTTGAGGCTAGGAAGCTCCCTGCTGTCCTCCGCGCCAAGGGAGTGGTCTGCGGGAATCTGCTGCCACCCTGGAGGTCAAAGCCTTTCCCCGCTGTCGTGGCAGGGACCCCAGGAGGTTCCGAGGGCTTGACAGCAGCACCCGGCAGTGAGAGCACACGTGGAGACTCCGGCGCCCCAGGCACGACCTCGGCAGGCAGAGCAGGTATGCCAAGTCGGGAGCTTCTCCTCAGGCACCTCGGGCAAGCGGCCAGTGGCTAATGCCAGGAGGGAGTCGCTCCTGGTCTGTGGGAGGGCCCGTCCTCATGAGCCGACTACCCATGTGTTTGGGGCCATCAGGGCAGCGTGTCTGTCGCATTGTCTCTGACGTGAGTAGCTTGCCACTCACTCACTCCTTTGGAGAAGTCTCACGGAAAAGTGTTCTCCAACCACCATCCCTATGGATCCTGTGCATTCGGTGTGCCGAGGAGGAACGAACGTTTTGTGACTTCTTTGCTCCTGAGCTGCGCCTTTCTCGAGTCTAGTCTCGAAGGCGTTCCATGCTTCCCGTGGTGTGCGGGTAGTCCAAGCACGCTGCGCGGCGCCCCACGAAACTCAGGGCCGCGGGTGCAAGGAGGCCATATGGGTGTACCTCAGGGGCCTCGTTGACTTGGCGTTTGTTTGGTGCCGGCTCGGTCAGTGCCGTGCAGCTCTCCTGGCTGGATCAGTGACTTCCCTCTTGGGAGCCCCGTCCGGTGGGTGTGGGGGCTGCTTTAGGAGCTGGTGGTGAGTTTGCGGGTGCAGAGGGACAGAGGGAGAGAGGATCTTCAGCAGGCTCCACCCAGAGCAGGCTGCCCCCCAAGGGCCTTGATCTCACCCGCCTGAGCTCCTGACCCCAGCTCACAACAATAGTCAGACGTTTCCCGGACGGCGTCACCGCCCTTCTTGACCATCATTCCTCTTTTCTTTGGGCGCAGGAACCACTCTAGGTCCTCGGAGTGAACCTTCTGGGACAGGTGAGTGTCTTCCCTGCTGGCTTTGGAGTTCCAAAAGCAAACACATCTGCCATTGCCCACTACAAGTCCCGTTGGCTCTGTTAGGAAGCCCTGATAGGACATAGGAGGAAGGCTTCGGGACAGAGCGGTGCAGACAAGTAACGTGGCGAGGATTCGGCACGAACCAACGGGCCTAGTGGACCCGACTTGACGTTAGCTTGTCTTTGATCGGGTCCTACGGACTGGCTCTAACAGCGTCTCCAGGTTTCTTGCCTTCATTTCGATCCCCGCGTGATAAAGAATCGATCCCAGAATTCACAAAATCCCATTGAGCCCCGCCTGAAAGCAATAGGATGAGAGTAGACACAACGATGCCCCTCTCTCAGGATACCTTGTGCTCCTTGCGTTGTGAGGGGAAAGGAGCTAGTGGCCGTGTCATGACAGTTCTTCCCAGTGACCCTCATCCCTGAGCGACAGGGTCGTCAGGGCCCAACGTTCCTTTCGTTTGCAAGCAACCTCATGGAGAGCAGCAGAGGACGATGCGGGTGTCCCCACTTCGAGACGCAGGCCGCCACAAAGATTCCAATTATCCATAACCAGAGACATAGAGAGATCGACAGGCGAGTCGATGACTAGGCGAGGAAAGAAATGAGGAAAGCAATGGGCATGACTGAAGAAAGTGGCCCCTAAGGAAGGAAGGCAACCAGTCCATCCGTCAATGGATCAAGTGAAAGGCTTGAGGCCCACCAGGAAAGAGTCAGGAGGGAAAGCCAATCTTGCAGGGAGGTCGTATTGGAGGAAAGGGCTCGCCGACCCTGGACAGAGAGTCCGTGGAACCACGCCTCCACGTTCTGTGGTGGGCACACGTGAGGGAAGGGTGAAATCCCGCTTGGGGAGTCCAATGCCAGTGTGTTTGAGGTGAGAGGTCCCTTGTGTGTTTGTGTCAGGTGTTGGCGGGAGTCCGGTTGCCACGACCCTGGAAGCTGGCAGCGTGGGCAGGACCGCAGGGGGCCCCGGCTTCAGCAGTCCTGGGCGCGTAGCAGGTGAGTGGAGTTGCGAAGCCAGTCTGGCTTCCACAACGAAGCGACGGGCATCGGGCCACGCTGCTGCTCGCGATCACGGTTGACAAGCCAAGGACATGTGAGCCCTTGGCTGGAGACTTGTCAGCCCTGAGAGTCTCCGGCAGCAGGCGTGTGCCTTTGCATCATGCTCCAGAGAGGCAACGTGGCGCGGGACCGCTCTCCGGGGATTGATGCATTAAGGCGGAGCCCGCCGTGGTCTTGGTCTGTGGGGTCTCCCCTGCCACACCCCTGGAGACTCACCATGTGTTGCCGCTGCCCTCTGGAAAAGATGAGAGTTTGCACGGGAGGCTCGTGCCTAGAGCTATCCTCCAGGAGAGCAGTGCCAAGCCAGAGCCTGGGAGGCTTCCAGGTGGATGGGGGCCCTTAGGGCCAGGGGCGGGGCGTGATCATTGAGATTCCAACTCCACAAGGTGGAATCAGAAGGATGGGGTCATGCACACCACAGGGTCATCTGCGTGTCTGTTTCGGCCGTGAGGCAGCATGGACAGGGGGGATGAGCAGGGCTCCTCCAAGGGGGGTTCACAGGGGAGCGCCATCCAGAGCTGGTTGTTCCTGGCCCGAGATGTGGCAGAAGTGAGGTGCAGCCGGCCAGGCGAGTCGATGTCTACGCAGGCATGGCTGAGGTTGCCTTTGGCTTCCCCGGTGGAACAGAGGGGCCCCTCTCTTCCTGGAGCACGGCCTTTGCCCCGACGCCTCCAAAGAGGGCAGATGGGGAAGTTGATGGAATTGCTCTCTGACCCCAGATGCCGCGAGAAGCGCTCTTAGCTGCGGTGGCCTGGGTTTGGCGCGGGGATGTGCTGCCCGCCAGCCCCGTGCCCTGGGCCACTGTGCCACGTCTGTGCCCTGGGAACGCAAATGCTGCCTGGTCTGGACGGGACGGCGTGGTTGGCAGGTTGGGAAGCGTTTGAGGTCTCGAGTGTCCGCTGATGTGCTGTCTCTCTTCTTCGGTTTTCTTCAGGGGGAACCGGCAGCCCGACCGCAAGTGCCAGAGGAGGTAAAGAAGGCAGCACCCCCATGGCCCCTAGCCCGGGAGGGACCAGGCTGCGTTCCCGAGAGCAGTCAGGAGAGACCTTTGAGGCCCTAGGAAATGGCCCTGAGCGGGACCCACGTCGCGCTCCAGACTGAGCTGCTGATTGTAGGCCTTGGAGATGAGCTAGCTAGCTGTGGCCATGCTAGGAGTCCCTCCGCGACCCTTTGAGGCTAGGAAGCTCCCTGCTGTCCTCCGCGCCAAGGGAGTGGTCTGCGGGAATCTGCTGCCACCCTGGAGGTCAAAGCCTTTCCCCGCTGTCGTGGCAGGGACCCCAGGAGGTTCCGAGGGCTTGACAGCAGCACCCGGCAGTGAGAGCACACGTGGAGACTCCGGCGCCCCAGGCACGACCTCGGCAGGCAGAGCAGGTATGCCAAGTCGGGAGCTTCTCCTCAGGCACCTCGGGCAAGCGGCCAGTGGCTAATGCCAGGAGGGAGTCGCTCCTGGTCTGTGGGAGGGCCCGTCCTCATGAGCCGACTACCCATGTGTTTGGGGCCATCAGGGCAGCGTGTCTGTCGCATTGTCTCTGACGTGAGTAGCTTGCCACTCACTCACTCCTTTGGAGAAGTCTCACGGAAAAGTGTTCTCCAACCACCATCCCTATGGATCCTGTGCATTCGGTGTGCCGAGGAGGAACGAACGTTTTGTGACTTCTTTGCTCCTGAGCTGCGCCTTTCTCGAGTCTAGTCTCGAAGGCGTTCCATGCTTCCCGTGGTGTGCGGGTAGTCCAAGCACGCTGTGCGGCGCCCCACGAAACTCAGGGCAGCGTGTGCAAGGAGGCCATATGGGTGTACCTCAGGGGCCTCGTTGACTTGGCGTTTGTTTGGTGCCGGCTCGGTCAGTGCCGTGCAGCTCTCCTGGCTGGATCAGTGACTTCCCTCTTGGGAGCCCCGTCCGGTGGGTGTGGGGGCTGCTTTAGGAGCTGGTGGTGAGTTTGCGGGTGCAGAGGGACAGAGGGAGAGAGGATCTTCAGCAGGCTCCACCCAGAGCAGGCTGCCCCCCAAGGGCCTTGATCTCACCCGCCTGAGCTCCTGACCCCAGCTCACAACAATAGTCAGACGTTTCCCGGACGGCGTCACCGCCCTTCTTGACCATCATTCCTCTTTTCTTTGGGCGCAGGAACCACTCTAGGTCCTCGGAGTGAACCTTCTGGGACAGGTGAGTGTCTTCCCTGCTGGCTTTGGAGTTCCAAAAGCAAACACATCTGCCATTGCCCACTACAAGTCCCGTTGGCTCTGTTAGGAAGCCCTGATAGGACATAGGAGGAAGGCTTCGGGACAGAGCGGTGCAGACAAGTAACGTGGCGAGGATTCGGCACGAACCAACGGGCCTAGTGGACCCGACTTGACGTTAGCTTGTCTTTGATCGGGTCCTACGGACTGGCTCTAACAGCGTCTCCAGGTTTCTTGCCTTCATTTCGATCCCCGCGTGATAAAGAATCGATCCCAGAATTCACAAAATCCCATTGAGCCCCGCCTGAAAGCAATAGGATGAGAGTAGACACAACGATGCCCCTCTCTCAGGATACCTTGTGCTCCTTGCGTTGTGAGGGGAAAGGAGCTAGTGGCCGTGTCATGACAGTTCTTCCCAGTGACCCTCATCCCTGAGCGACAGGGTCGTCAGGGCCCAACGTTCCTTTCGTTTGCAAGCAACCTCATGGAGAGCAGCAGAGGACGATGCGGGTGTCCCCACTTCGAGACGCAGGCCGCCACAAAGATTCCAATTATCCATAACCAGAGACATAGAGAGATCGACAGGCGAGTCGATGACTAGGCGAGGAAAGAAATGAGGAAAGCAATGGGCATGACTGAAGAAAGTGGCCCCTAAGGAAGGAAGGCAACCAGTCCATCCGTCAATGGATCAAGTGAAAGGCTTGAGGCCCACCAGGAAAGAGTCAGGAGGGAAAGCCAATCTTGCAGGGAGGTCGTATTGGAGGAAAGGGCTCGCCGACCCTGGACAGAGAGTCCGTGGAACCACGCCTCCACGTTCTGTGGTGGGCACACGTGAGGGAAGGGTGAAATCCCGCTTGGGGAGTCCAATGCCAGTGTGTTTGAGGTGAGAGGTCCCTTGTGTGTTTGTGTCAGGTGTTGGCGGGAGTCCGGTTGCCACGACCCTGGAAGCTGGCAGCGTGGGCAGGACCGCAGGGGGCCCCGGCTTCAGCAGTCCTGGGCGCGTAGCAGGTGAGTGGAGTTGCGAAGCCAGTCTGGCTTCCACAACGAAGCGACGGGCATCGGGCCACGCTGCTGCTCGCGATCACGGTTGACAAGCCAAGGACATGTGAGCCCTTGGCTGGAGACTTGTCAGCCCTGAGAGTCTCCGGCAGCAGGCGTGTGCCTTTGCATCATGCTCCAGAGAGGCAACGTGGCGCGGGACCGCTCTCCGGGGATTGATGCATTAAGGCGGAGCCCGCCGTGGTCTTGGTCTGTGGGGTCTCCCCTGCCACACCCCTGGAGACTCACCATGTGTTGCCGCTGCCCTCTGGAAAAGATGAGAGTTTGCACGGGAGGCTCGTGCCTAGAGCTATCCTCCAGGAGAGCAGTGCCAAGCCAGAGCCTGGGAGGCTTCCAGGTGGATGGGGGCCCTTAGGGCCAGGGGCGGGGCGTGATCATTGAGATTCCAACTCCACAAGGTGGAATCAGAAGGATGGGGTCATGCACACCACAGGGTCATCTGCGTGTCTGTTTCGGCCGTGAGGCAGCATGGACAGGGGGGATGAGCAGGGCTCCTCCAAGGGGGGTTCACAGGGGAGCGCCATCCAGAGCTGGTTGTTCCTGGCCCGAGATGTGGCAGAAGTGAGGTGCAGCCGGCCAGGCGAGTCGATGTCTACGCAGGCATGGCTGAGGTTGCCTTTGGCTTCCCCGGTGGAACAGAGGGGCCCCTCTCTTCCTGGAGCACGGCCTTTGCCCCGACGCCTCCAAAGAGGGCAGATGGGGAAGTTGATGGAATTGCTCTCTGACCCCAGATGCCGCGAGAAGCGCTCTTAGCTGCGGTGGCCTGGGTTTGGCGCGGGGATGTGCTGCCCGCCAGCCCCGTGCCCTGGGCCACTGTGCCACGTCTGTGCCCTGGGAACGCAAATGCTGCCTGGTCTGGACGGGACGGCGTGGTTGGCAGGTTGGGAAGCGTTTGAGGTCTCGAGTGTCCGCTGATGTGCTGTCTCTCTTCTTCGGTTTTCTTCAGGGGGAACCGGCAGCCCGACCGCAAGTGCCAGAGGAGGTAAAGAAGGCAGCACCCCCATGGCCCCTAGCCCGGGAGGGACCAGGCTGCGTTCCCGAGAGCAGTCAGGAGAGACCTTTGAGGCCCTAGGAAATGGCCCTGAGCGGGACCCACGTCGCGCTCCAGACTGAGCTGCTGATTGTAGGCCTTGGAGATGAGCTAGCTAGCTGTGGCCATGCTAGGAGTCCCTCCGCGACCCTTTGAGGCTAGGAAGCTCCCTGCTGTCCTCCGCGCCAAGGGAGTGGTCTGCGGGAATCTGCTGCCACCCTGGAGGTCAAAGCCTTTCCCCGCTGTCGTGGCAGGGACCCCAGGAGGTTCCGAGGGCTTGACAGCAGCACCCGGCAGTGAGAGCACACGTGGAGACTCCGGCGCCCCAGGCACGACCTCGGCAGGCAGAGCAGGTATGCCAAGTCGGGAGCTTCTCCTCAGGCACCTCGGGCAAGCGGCCAGTGGCTAATGCCAGGAGGGAGTCGCTCCTGGTCTGTGGGAGGGCCCGTCCTCATGAGCCGACTACCCATGTGTTTGGGGCCATCAGGGCAGCGTGTCTGTCGCATTGTCTCTGACGTGAGTAGCTTGCCACTCACTCACTCCTTTGGAGAAGTCTCACGGAAAAGTGTTCTCCAACCACCATCCCTATGGATCCTGTGCATTCGGTGTGCCGAGGAGGAACGAACGTTTTGTGACTTCTTTGCTCCTGAGCTGCGCCTTTCTCGAGTCTAGTCTCGAAGGCGTTCCATGCTTCCCGTGGTGTGCGGGTAGTCCAAGCACGCTGCGCGGCGCCCCACGAAACTCAGGGCCGCGGGTGCAAGGAGGCCATATGGGTGTACCTCAGGGGCCTCGTTGACTTGGCGTTTGTTTGGTGCCGGCTCGGTCAGTGCCGTGCAGCTCTCCTGGCTGGATCAGTGACTTCCCTCTTGGGAGCCCCGTCCGGTGGGTGTGGGGGCTGCTTTAGGAGCTGGTGGTGAGTTTGCGGGTGCAGAGGGACAGAGGGAGAGAGGATCTTCAGCAGGCTCCACCCAGAGCAGGCTGCCCCCCAAGGGCCTTGATCTCACCCGCCTGAGCTCCTGACCCCAGCTCACAACAATAGTCAGACGTTTCCCGGACGGCGTCACCGCCCTTCTTGACCATCATTCCTCTTTTCTTTGGGCGCAGGAACCACTCTAGGTCCTCGGAGTGAACCTTCTGGGACAGGTGAGTGTCTTCCCTGCTGGCTTTGGAGTTCCAAAAGCAAACACATCTGCCATTGCCCACTACAAGTCCCGTTGGCTCTGTTAGGAAGCCCTGATAGGACATAGGAGGAAGGCTTCGGGACAGAGCGGTGCAGACAAGTAACGTGGCGAGGATTCGGCACGAACCAACGGGCCTAGTGGACCCGACTTGACGTTAGCTTGTCTTTGATCGGGTCCTACGGACTGGCTCTAACAGCGTCTCCAGGTTTCTTGCCTTCATTTCGATCCCCGCGTGATAAAGAATCGATCCCAGAATTCACAAAATCCCATTGAGCCCCGCCTGAAAGCAATAGGATGAGAGTAGACACAACGATGCCCCTCTCTCAGGATACCTTGTGCTCCTTGCGTTGTGAGGGGAAAGGAGCTAGTGGCCGTGTCATGACAGTTCTTCCCAGTGACCCTCATCCCTGAGCGACAGGGTCGTCAGGGCCCAACGTTCCTTTCGTTTGCAAGCAACCTCATGGAGAGCAGCAGAGGACGATGCGGGTGTCCCCACTTCGAGACGCAGGCCGCCACAAAGATTCCAATTATCCATAACCAGAGACATAGAGAGATCGACAGGCGAGTCGATGACTAGGCGAGGAAAGAAATGAGGAAAGCAATGGGCATGACTGAAGAAAGTGGCCCCTAAGGAAGGAAGGCAACCAGTCCATCCGTCAATGGATCAAGTGAAAGGCTTGAGGCCCACCAGGAAAGAGTCAGGAGGGAAAGCCAATCTTGCAGGGAGGTCGTATTGGAGGAAAGGGCTCGCCGACCCTGGACAGAGAGTCCGTGGAACCACGCCTCCACGTTCTGTGGTGGGCACACGTGAGGGAAGGGTGAAATCCCGCTTGGGGAGTCCAATGCCAGTGTGTTTGAGGTGAGAGGTCCCTTGTGTGTTTGTGTCAGGTGTTGGCGGGAGTCCGGTTGCCACGACCCTGGAAGCTGGCAGCGTGGGCAGGACCGCAGGGGGCCCCGGCTTCAGCAGTCCTGGGCGCGTAGCAGGTGAGTGGAGTTGCGAAGCCAGTCTGGCTTCCACAACGAAGCGACGGGCATCGGGCCACGCTGCTGCTCGCGATCACGGTTGACAAGCCAAGGACATGTGAGCCCTTGGCTGGAGACTTGTCAGCCCTGAGAGTCTCCGGCAGCAGGCGTGTGCCTTTGCATCATGCTCCAGAGAGGCAACGTGGCGCGGGACCGCTCTCCGGGGATTGATGCATTAAGGCGGAGCCCGCCGTGGTCTTGGTCTGTGGGGTCTCCCCTGCCACACCCCTGGAGACTCACCATGTGTTGCCGCTGCCCTCTGGAAAAGATGAGAGTTTGCACGGGAGGCTCGTGCCTAGAGCTATCCTCCAGGAGAGCAGTGCCAAGCCAGAGCCTGGGAGGCTTCCAGGTGGATGGGGGCCCTTAGGGCCAGGGGCGGGGCGTGATCATTGAGATTCCAACTCCACAAGGTGGAATCAGAAGGATGGGGTCATGCACACCACAGGGTCATCTGCGTGTCTGTTTCGGCCGTGAGGCAGCATGGACAGGGGGGATGAGCAGGGCTCCTCCAAGGGGGGTTCACAGGGGAGCGCCATCCAGAGCTGGTTGTTCCTGGCCCGAGATGTGGCAGAAGTGAGGTGCAGCCGGCCAGGCGAGTCGATGTCTACGCAGGCATGGCTGAGGTTGCCTTTGGCTTCCCCGGTGGAACAGAGGGGCCCCTCTCTTCCTGGAGCACGGCCTTTGCCCCGACGCCTCCAAAGAGGGCAGATGGGGAAGTTGATGGAATTGCTCTCTGACCCCAGATGCCGCGAGAAGCGCTCTTAGCTGCGGTGGCCTGGGTTTGGCGCGGGGATGTGCTGCCCGCCAGCCCCGTGCCCTGGGCCACTGTGCCACGTCTGTGCCCTGGGAACGCAAATGCTGCCTGGTCTGGACGGGACGGCGTGGTTGGCAGGTTGGGAAGCGTTTGAGGTCTCGAGTGTCCGCTGATGTGCTGTCTCTCTTCTTCGGTTTTCTTCAGGGGGAACCGGCAGCCCGACCGCAAGTGCCAGAGGAGGTAAAGAAGGCAGCACCCCCATGGCCCCTAGCCCGGGAGGGACCAGGCTGCGTTCCCGAGAGCAGTCAGGAGAGACCTTTGAGGCCCTAGGAAATGGCCCTGAGCGGGACCCACGTCGCGCTCCAGACTGAGCTGCTGATTGTAGGCCTTGGAGATGAGCTAGCTAGCTGTGGCCATGCTAGGAGTCCCTCCGCGACCCTTTGAGGCTAGGAAGCTCCCTGCTGTCCTCCGCGCCAAGGGAGTGGTCTGCGGGAATCTGCTGCCACCCTGGAGGTCAAAGCCTTTCCCCGCTGTCGTGGCAGGGACCCCAGGAGGTTCCGAGGGCTTGACAGCAGCACCCGGCAGTGAGAGCACACGTGGAGACTCCGGCGCCCCAGGCACGACCTCGGCAGGCAGAGCAGGTATGCCAAGTCGGGAGCTTCTCCTCAGGCACCTCGGGCAAGCGGCCAGTGGCTAATGCCAGGAGGGAGTCGCTCCTGGTCTGTGGGAGGGCCCGTCCTCATGAGCCGACTACCCATGTGTTTGGGGCCATCAGGGCAGCGTGTCTGTCGCATTGTCTCTGACGTGAGTAGCTTGCCACTCACTCACTCCTTTGGAGAAGTCTCACGGAAAAGTGTTCTCCAACCACCATCCCTATGGATCCTGTGCATTCGGTGTGCCGAGGAGGAACGAACGTTTTGTGACTTCTTTGCTCCTGAGCTGCGCCTTTCTCGAGTCTAGTCTCGAAGGCGTTCCATGCTTCCCGTGGTGTGCGGGTAGTCCAAGCACGCTGTGCGGCGCCCCACGAAACTCAGGGCAGCGTGTGCAAGGAGGCCATATGGGTGTACCTCAGGGGCCTCGTTGACTTGGCGTTTGTTTGGTGCCGGCTCGGTCAGTGCCGTGCAGCTCTCCTGGCTGGATCAGTGACTTCCCTCTTGGGAGCCCCGTCCGGTGGGTGTGGGGGCTGCTTTAGGAGCTGGTGGTGAGTTTGCGGGTGCAGAGGGACAGAGGGAGAGAGGATCTTCAGCAGGCTCCACCCAGAGCAGGCTGCCCCCCAAGGGCCTTGATCTCACCCGCCTGAGCTCCTGACCCCAGCTCACAACAATAGTCAGACGTTTCCCGGACGGCGTCACCGCCCTTCTTGACCATCATTCCTCTTTTCTTTGGGCGCAGGAACCACTCTAGGTCCTCGGAGTGAACCTTCTGGGACAGGTGAGTGTCTTCCCTGCTGGCTTTGGAGTTCCAAAAGCAAACACATCTGCCATTGCCCACTACAAGTCCCGTTGGCTCTGTTAGGAAGCCCTGATAGGACATAGGAGGAAGGCTTCGGGACAGAGCGGTGCAGACAAGTAACGTGGCGAGGATTCGGCACGAACCAACGGGCCTAGTGGACCCGACTTGACGTTAGCTTGTCTTTGATCGGGTCCTACGGACTGGCTCTAACAGCGTCTCCAGGTTTCTTGCCTTCATTTCGATCCCCGCGTGATAAAGAATCGATCCCAGAATTCACAAAATCCCATTGAGCCCCGCCTGAAAGCAATAGGATGAGAGTAGACACAACGATGCCCCTCTCTCAGGATACCTTGTGCTCCTTGCGTTGTGAGGGGAAAGGAGCTAGTGGCCGTGTCATGACAGTTCTTCCCAGTGACCCTCATCCCTGAGCGACAGGGTCGTCAGGGCCCAACGTTCCTTTCGTTTGCAAGCAACCTCATGGAGAGCAGCAGAGGACGATGCGGGTGTCCCCACTTCGAGACGCAGGCCGCCACAAAGATTCCAATTATCCATAACCAGAGACATAGAGAGATCGACAGGCGAGTCGATGACTAGGCGAGGAAAGAAATGAGGAAAGCAATGGGCATGACTGAAGAAAGTGGCCCCTAAGGAAGGAAGGCAACCAGTCCATCCGTCAATGGATCAAGTGAAAGGCTTGAGGCCCACCAGGAAAGAGTCAGGAGGGAAAGCCAATCTTGCAGGGAGGTCGTATTGGAGGAAAGGGCTCGCCGACCCTGGACAGAGAGTCCGTGGAACCACGCCTCCACGTTCTGTGGTGGGCACACGTGAGGGAAGGGTGAAATCCCGCTTGGGGAGTCCAATGCCAGTGTGTTTGAGGTGAGAGGTCCCTTGTGTGTTTGTGTCAGGTGTTGGCGGGAGTCCGGTTGCCACGACCCTGGAAGCTGGCAGCGTGGGCAGGACCGCAGGGGGCCCCGGCTTCAGCAGTCCTGGGCGCGTAGCAGGTGAGTGGAGTTGCGAAGCCAGTCTGGCTTCCACAACGAAGCGACGGGCATCGGGCCACGCTGCTGCTCGCGATCACGGTTGACAGGCCAAGGACATGTGAGCCCTTGGCTGGAGACTTGTCAGCCCTGAGAGTCTCCGGCAGCAGGCGTGTGCCTTTGCATCATGCTCCAGAGAGGCAACGTGGCGCGGGACCGCTCTCCGGGGATTGATGCATTAAGGCGGAGCCCGCCGTGGTCTTGGTCTGTGGGGTCTCCCCTGCCACACCCCTGGAGACTCACCATGTGTTGCCGCTGCCCTCTGGAAAAGATGAGAGTTTGCACGGGAGGCTCGTGCCTAGAGCTATCCTCCAGGAGAGCAGTGCCAAGCCAGAGCCTGGGAGGCTTCCAGGTGGATGGGGGCCCTTAGGGCCAGGGGCGGGGCGTGATCATTGAGATTCCAACTCCACAAGGTGGAATCAGAAGGATGGGGTCATGCACACCACAGGGTCATCTGCGTGTCTGTTTCGGCCGTGAGGCAGCATGGACAGGGGGGATGAGCAGGGCTCCTCCAAGGGGGGTTCACAGGGGAGCGCCATCCAGAGCTGGTTGTTCCTGGCCCGAGATGTGGCAGAAGTGAGGTGCAGCCGGCCAGGCGAGTCGATGTCTACGCAGGCATGGCTGAGGTTGCCTTTGGCTTCCCCGGTGGAACAGAGGGGCCCCTCTCTTCCTGGAGCACGGCCTTTGCCCCGACGCCTCCAAAGAGGGCAGATGGGGAAGTTGATGGAATTGCTCTCTGACCCCAGATGCCGCGAGAAGCGCTCTTAGCTGCGGTGGCCTGGGTTTGGCGCGGGGATGTGCTGCCCGCCAGCCCCGTGCCCTGGGCCACTGTGCCACGTCTGTGCCCTGGGAACGCAAATGCTGCCTGGTCTGGACGGGACGGCGTGGTTGGCAGGTTGGGAAGCGTTTGAGGTCTCGAGTGTCCGCTGATGTGCTGTCTCTCTTCTTCGGTTTTCTTCAGGGGGAACCGGCAGCCCGACCGCAAGTGCCAGAGGAGGTAAAGAAGGCAGCACCCCCATGGCCCCTAGCCCGGGAGGGACCAGGCTGCGTTCCCGAGAGCAGTCAGGAGAGACCTTTGAGGCCCTAGGAAATGGCCCTGAGCGGGACCCACGTCGCGCTCCAGACTGAGCTGCTGATTGTAGGCCTTGGAGATGAGCTAGCTAGCTGTGGCCATGCTAGGAGTCCCTCCGCGACCCTTTGAGGCTAGGAAGCTCCCTGCTGTCCTCCGCGCCAAGGGAGTGGTCTGCGGGAATCTGCTGCCACCCTGGAGGTCAAAGCCTTTCCCCGCTGTCGTGGCAGGGACCCCAGGAGGTTCCGAGGGCTTGACAGCAGCACCCGGCAGTGAGAGCACACGTGGAGACTCCGGCGCCCCAGGCACGACCTCGGCAGGCAGAGCAGGTATGCCAAGTCGGGAGCTTCTCCTCAGGCACCTCGGGCAAGCGGCCAGTGGCTAATGCCAGGAGGGAGTCGCTCCTGGTCTGTGGGAGGGCCCGTCCTCATGAGCCGACTACCCATGTGTTTGGGGCCATCAGGGCAGCGTGTCTGTCGCATTGTCTCTGACGTGAGTAGCTTGCCACTCACTCACTCCTTTGGAGAAGTCTCACGGAAAAGTGTTCTCCAACCACCATCCCTATGGATCCTGTGCATTCGGTGTGCCGAGGAGGAACGAACGTTTTGTGACTTCTTTGCTCCTGAGCTGCGCCTTTCTCGAGTCTAGTCTCGAAGGCGTTCCATGCTTCCCGTGGTGTGCGGGTAGTCCAAGCACGCTGTGCGGCGCCCCACGAAACTCAGGGCAGCGTGTGCAAGGAGGCCATATGGGTGTACCTCAGGGGCCTCGTTGACTTGGCGTTTGTTTGGTGCCGGCTCGGTCAGTGCCGTGCAGCTCTCCTGGCTGGATCAGTGACTTCCCTCTTGGGAGCCCCGTCCGGTGGGTGTGGGGGCTGCTTTAGGAGCTGGTGGTGAGTTTGCGGGTGCAGAGGGACAGAGGGAGAGAGGATCTTCAGCAGGCTCCACCCAGAGCAGGCTGCCCCCCAAGGGCCTTGATCTCACCCGCCTGAGCTCCTGACCCCAGCTCACAACAATAGTCAGACGTTTCCCGGACGGCGTCACCGCCCTTCTTGACCATCATTCCTCTTTTCTTTGGGCGCAGGAACCACTCTAGGTCCTCGGAGTGAACCTTCTGGGACAGGTGAGTGTCTTCCCTGCTGGCTTTGGAGTTCCAAAAGCAAACACATCTGCCATTGCCCACTACAAGTCCCGTTGGCTCTGTTAGGAAGCCCTGATAGGACATAGGAGGAAGGCTTCGGGACAGAGCGGTGCAGACAAGTAACGTGGCGAGGATTCGGCACGAACCAACGGGCCTAGTGGACCCGACTTGACGTTAGCTTGTCTTTGATCGGGTCCTACGGACTGGCTCTAACAGCGTCTCCAGGTTTCTTGCCTTCATTTCGATCCCCGCGTGATAAAGAATCGATCCCAGAATTCACAAAATCCCATTGAGCCCCGCCTGAAAGCAATAGGATGAGAGTAGACACAACGATGCCCCTCTCTCAGGATACCTTGTGCTCCTTGCGTTGTGAGGGGAAAGGAGCTAGTGGCCGTGTCATGACAGTTCTTCCCAGTGACCCTCATCCCTGAGCGACAGGGTCGTCAGGGCCCAACGTTCCTTTCGTTTGCAAGCAACCTCATGGAGAGCAGCAGAGGACGATGCGGGTGTCCCCACTTCGAGACGCAGGCCGCCACAAAGATTCCAATTATCCATAACCAGAGACATAGAGAGATCGACAGGCGAGTCGATGACTAGGCGAGGAAAGAAATGAGGAAAGCAATGGGCATGACTGAAGAAAGTGGCCCCTAAGGAAGGAAGGCAACCAGTCCATCCGTCAATGGATCAAGTGAAAGGCTTGAGGCCCACCAGGAAAGAGTCAGGAGGGAAAGCCAATCTTGCAGGGAGGTCGTATTGGAGGAAAGGGCTCGCCGACCCTGGACAGAGAGTCCGTGGAACCACGCCTCCACGTTCTGTGGTGGGCACACGTGAGGGAAGGGTGAAATCCCGCTTGGGGAGTCCAATGCCAGTGTGTTTGAGGTGAGAGGTCCCTTGTGTGTTTGTGTCAGGTGTTGGCGGGAGTCCGGTTGCCACGACCCTGGAAGCTGGCAGCGTGGGCAGGACCGCAGGGGGCCCCGGCTTCAGCAGTCCTGGGCGCGTAGCAGGTGAGTGGAGTTGCGAAGCCAGTCTGGCTTCCACAACGAAGCGACGGGCATCGGGCCACGCTGCTGCTCGCGATCACGGTTGACAAGCCAAGGACATGTGAGCCCTTGGCTGGAGACTTGTCAGCCCTGAGAGTCTCCGGCAGCAGGCGTGTGCCTTTGCATCATGCTCCAGAGAGGCAACGTGGCGCGGGACCGCTCTCCGGGGATTGATGCATTAAGGCGGAGCCCGCCGTGGTCTTGGTCTGTGGGGTCTCCCCTGCCACACCCCTGGAGACTCACCATGTGTTGCCGCTGCCCTCTGGAAAAGATGAGAGTTTGCACGGGAGGCTCGTGCCTAGAGCTATCCTCCAGGAGAGCAGTGCCAAGCCAGAGCCTGGGAGGCTTCCAGGTGGATGGGGGCCCTTAGGGCCAGGGGCGGGGCGTGATCATTGAGATTCCAACTCCACAAGGTGGAATCAGAAGGATGGGGTCATGCACACCACAGGGTCATCTGCGTGTCTGTTTCGGCCGTGAGGCAGCATGGACAGGGGGGATGAGCAGGGCTCCTCCAAGGGGGGTTCACAGGGGAGCGCCATCCAGAGCTGGTTGTTCCTGGCCCGAGATGTGGCAGAAGTGAGGTGCAGCCGGCCAGGCGAGTCGATGTCTACGCAGGCATGGCTGAGGTTGCCTTTGGCTTCCCCGGTGGAACAGAGGGGCCCCTCTCTTCCTGGAGCACGGCCTTTGCCCCGACGCCTCCAAAGAGGGCAGATGGGGAAGTTGATGGAATTGCTCTCTGACCCCAGATGCCGCGAGAAGCGCTCTTAGCTGCGGTGGCCTGGGTTTGGCGCGGGGATGTGCTGCCCGCCAGCCCCGTGCCCTGGGCCACTGTGCCACGTCTGTGCCCTGGGAACGCAAATGCTGCCTGGTCTGGACGGGACGGCGTGGTTGGCAGGTTGGGAAGCGTTTGAGGTCTCGAGTGTCCGCTGATGTGCTGTCTCTCTTCTTCGGTTTTCTTCAGGGGGAACCGGCAGCCCGACCGCAAGTGCCAGAGGAGGTAAAGAAGGCAGCACCCCCATGGCCCCTAGCCCGAGAGGGACCAGGCTGCGTTCCCGAGAGCAGTCAGGAGAGACCTTTGAGGCCCTAGGAAATGGCCCTGAGCGGGACCCACGTCGCGCTCCAGACTGAGCTGCTGATTGTAGGCCTTGGAGATGAGCTAGCTAGCTGTGGCCATGCTAGGAGTCCCTCCGCGACCCTTTGAGGCTAGGAAGCTCCCTGCTGTCCTCCGCGCCAAGGGAGTGGTCTGCGGGAATCTGCTGCCACCCTGGAGGTCAAAGCCTTTCCCCGCTGTCGTGGCAGGGACCCCAGGAGGTTCCGAGGGCTTGACAGCAGCACCCGGCAGTGAGAGCACACGTGGAGACTCCGGCGCCCCAGGCACGACCTCGGCAGGCAGAGCAGGTATGCCAAGTCGGGAGCTTCTCCTCAGGCACCTCGGGCAAGCGGCCAGTGGCTAATGCCAGGAGGGAGTCGCTCCTGGTCTGTGGGAGGGCCCGTCCTCATGAGCCGACTACCCATGTGTTTGGGGCCATCAGGGCAGCGTGTCTGTCGCATTGTCTCTGACGTGAGTAGCTTGCCACTCACTCACTCCTTTGGAGAAGTCTCACGGAAAAGTGTTCTCCAACCACCATCCCTATGGATCCTGTGCATTCGGTGTGCCGAGGAGGAACGAACGTTTTGTGACTTCTTTGCTCCTGAGCTGCGCCTTTCTCGAGTCTAGTCTCGAAGGCGTTCCATGCTTCCCGTGGTGTGCGGGTAGTCCAAGCACGCTGTGCGGCGCCCCACGAAACTCAGGGCAGCGTGTGCAAGGAGGCCATATGGGTGTACCTCAGGGGCCTCGTTGACTTGGCGTTTGTTTGGTGCCGGCTCGGTCAGTGCCGTGCAGCTCTCCTGGCTGGATCAGTGACTTCCCTCTTGGGAGCCCCGTCCGGTGGGTGTGGGGGCTGCTTTAGGAGCTGGTGGTGAGTTTGCGGGTGCAGAGGGACAGAGGGAGAGAGGATCTTCAGCAGGCTCCACCCAGAGCAGGCTGCCCCCCAAGGGCCTTGATCTCACCCGCCTGAGCTCCTGACCCCAGCTCACAACAATAGTCAGACGTTTCCCGGACGGCGTCACCGCCCTTCTTGACCATCATTCCTCTTTTCTTTGGGCGCAGGAACCACTCTAGGTCCTCGGAGTGAACCTTCTGGGACAGGTGAGTGTCTTCCCTGCTGGCTTTGGAGTTCCAAAAGCAAACACATCTGCCATTGCCCACTACAAGTCCCGTTGGCTCTGTTAGGAAGCCCTGATAGGACATAGGAGGAAGGCTTCGGGACAGAGCGGTGCAGACAAGTAACGTGGCGAGGATTCGGCACGAACCAACGGGCCTAGTGGACCCGACTTGACGTTAGCTTGTCTTTGATCGGGTCCTACGGACTGGCTCTAACAGCGTCTCCAGGTTTCTTGCCTTCATTTCGATCCCTGCGTGATAAAGAATCGATCCCAGAATTCACAAAATCCCATTGAGCCCCGCCTGAAAGCAATAGGATGAGAGTAGACACAACGATGCCCCTCTCTCAGGATACCTTGTGCTCCTTGCGTTGTGAGGGGAAAGGAGCTAGTGGCCGTGTCATGACAGTTCTTCCCAGTGACCCTCATCCCTGAGCGACAGGGTCGTCAGGGCCCAACGTTCCTTTCGTTTGCAAGCAACCTCATGGAGAGCAGCAGAGGACGATGCGGGTGTCCCCACTTCGAGACGCAGGCCGCCACAAAGATTCCAATTATCCATAACCAGAGACATAGAGAGATCGACAGGCGAGTCGATGACTAGGCGAGGAAAGAAATGAGGAAAGCAATGGGCATGACTGAAGAAAGTGGCCCCTAAGGAAGGAAGGCAACCAGTCCATCCGTCAATGGATCAAGTGAAAGGCTTGAGGCCCACCAGGAAAGAGTCAGGAGGGAAAGCCAATCTTGCAGGGAGGTCGTATTGGAGGAAAGGGCTCGCCGACCCTGGACAGAGAGTCCGTGGAACCACGCCTCCACGTTCTGTGGTGGGCACACGTGAGGGAAGGGTGAAATCCCGCTTGGGGAGTCCAATGCCAGTGTGTTTGAGGTGAGAGGTCCCTTGTGTGTTTGTGTCAGGTGTTGGCGGGAGTCCGGTTGCCACGACCCTGGAAGCTGGCAGCGTGGGCAGGACCGCAGGGGGCCCCGGCTTCAGCAGTCCTGGGCGCGTAGCAGGTGAGTGGAGTTGCGAAGCCAGTCTGGCTTCCACAACGAAGCGACGGGCATCGGGCCACGCTGCTGCTCGCGATCACGGTTGACAGGCCAAGGACATGTGAGCCCTTGGCTGGAGACTTGTCAGCCCTGAGAGTCTCCGGCAGCAGGCGTGTGCCTTTGCATCATGCTCCAGAGAGGCAACGTGGCGCGGGACCGCTCTCCGGGGATTGATGCATTAAGGCGGAGCCCGCCGTGGTCTTGGTCTGTGGGGTCTCCCCTGCCACACCCCTGGAGACTCACCATGTGTTGCCGCTGCCCTCTGGAAAAGATGAGAGTTTGCACGGGAGGCTCGTGCCTAGAGCTATCCTCCAGGAGAGCAGTGCCAAGCCAGAGCCTGGGAGGCTTCCAGGTGGATGGGGGCCCTTAGGGCCAGGGGCGGGGCGTGATCATTGAGATTCCAACTCCACAAGGTGGAATCAGAAGGATGGGGTCATGCACACCACAGGGTCATCTGCGTGTCTGTTTCGGCCGTGAGGCAGCATGGACAGGGGGGATGAGCAGGGCTCCTCCAAGGGGGGTTCACAGGGGAGCGCCATCCAGAGCTGGTTGTTCCTGGCCCGAGATGTGGCAGAAGTGAGGTGCAGCCGGCCAGGCGAGTCGATGTCTACGCAGGCATGGCTGAGGTTGCCTTTGGCTTCCCCGGTGGAACAGAGGGGCCCCTCTCTTCCTGGAGCACGGCCTTTGCCCCGACGCCTCCAAAGAGGGCAGATGGGGAAGTTGATGGAATTGCTCTCTGACCCCAGATGCCGCGAGAAGCGCTCTTAGCTGCGGTGGCCTGGGTTTGGCGCGGGGATGTGCTGCCCGCCAGCCCCGTGCCCTGGGCCACTGTGCCACGTCTGTGCCCTGGGAACGCAAATGCTGCCTGGTCTGGACGGGACGGCGTGGTTGGCAGGTTGGGAAGCGTTTGAGGTCTCGAGTGTCCGCTGATGTGCTGTCTCTCTTCTTCGGTTTTCTTCAGGGGGAACCGGCAGCCCGACCGCAAGTGCCAGAGGAGGTAAAGAAGGCAGCACCCCCATGGCCCCTAGCCCGGGAGGGACCAGGCTGCGTTCCCGAGAGCAGTCAGGAGAGACCTTTGAGGCCCTAGGAAATGGCCCTGAGCGGGACCCACGTCGCGCTCCAGACTGAGCTGCTGATTGTAGGCCTTGGAGATGAGCTAGCTAGCTGTGGCCATGCTAGGAGTCCCTCCGCGACCCTTTGAGGCTAGGAAGCTCCCTGCTGTCCTCCGCGCCAAGGGAGTGGTCTGCGGGAATCTGCTGCCACCCTGGAGGTCAAAGCCTTTCCCCGCTGTCGTGGCAGGGACCCCAGGAGGTTCCGAGGGCTTGACAGCAGCACCCGGCAGTGAGAGCACACGTGGAGACTCCGGCGCCCCAGGCACGACCTCGGCAGGCAGAGCAGGTATGCCAAGTCGGGAGCTTCTCCTCAGGCACCTCGGGCAAGCGGCCAGTGGCTAATGCCAGGAGGGAGTCGCTCCTGGTCTGTGGGAGGGCCCGTCCTCATGAGCCGACTACCCATGTGTTTGGGGCCATCAGGGCAGCGTGTCTGTCGCATTGTCTCTGACGTGAGTAGCTTGCCACTCACTCACTCCTTTGGAGAAGTCTCACGGAAAAGTGTTCTCCAACCACCATCCCTATGGATCCTGTGCATTCGGTGTGCCGAGGAGGAACGAACGTTTTGTGACTTCTTTGCTCCTGAGCTGCGCCTTTCTCGAGTCTAGTCTCGAAGGCGTTCCATGCTTCCCGTGGTGTGCGGGTAGTCCAAGCACGCTGTGCGGCGCCCCACGAAACTCAGGGCAGCGTGTGCAAGGAGGCCATATGGGTGTACCTCAGGGGCCTCGTTGACTTGGCGTTTGTTTGGTGCCGGCTCGGTCAGTGCCGTGCAGCTCTCCTGGCTGGATCAGTGACTTCCCTCTTGGGAGCCCCGTCCGGTGGGTGTGGGGGCTGCTTTAGGAGCTGGTGGTGAGTTTGCGGGTGCAGAGGGACAGAGGGAGAGAGGATCTTCAGCAGGCTCCACCCAGAGCAGGCTGCCCCCCAAGGGCCTTGATCTCACCCGCCTGAGCTCCTGACCCCAGCTCACAACAATAGTCAGACGTTTCCCGGACGGCGTCACCGCCCTTCTTGACCATCATTCCTCTTTTCTTTGGGCGCAGGAACCACTCTAGGTCCTCGGAGTGAACCTTCTGGGACAGGTGAGTGTCTTCCCTGCTGGCTTTGGAGTTCCAAAAGCAAACACATCTGCCATTGCCCACTACAAGTCCCGTTGGCTCTGTTAGGAAGCCCTGATAGGACATAGGAGGAAGGCTTCGGGACAGAGCGGTGCAGACAAGTAACGTGGCGAGGATTCGGCACGAACCAACGGGCCTAGTGGACCCGACTTGACGTTAGCTTGTCTTTGATCGGGTCCTACGGACTGGCTCTAACAGCGTCTCCAGGTTTCTTGCCTTCATTTCGATCCCCGCGTGATAAAGAATCGATCCCAGAATTCACAAAATCCCATTGAGCCCCGCCTGAAAGCAATAGGATGAGAGTAGACACAACGATGCCCCTCTCTCAGGATACCTTGTGCTCCTTGCGTTGTGAGGGGAAAGGAGCTAGTGGCCGTGTCATGACAGTTCTTCCCAGTGACCCTCATCCCTGAGCGACAGGGTCGTCAGGGCCCAACGTTCCTTTCGTTTGCAAGCAACCTCATGGAGAGCAGCAGAGGACGATGCGGGTGTCCCCACTTCGAGACGCAGGCCGCCACAAAGATTCCAATTATCCATAACCAGAGACATAGAGAGATCGACAGGCGAGTCGATGACTAGGCGAGGAAAGAAATGAGGAAAGCAATGGGCATGACTGAAGAAAGTGGCCCCTAAGGAAGGAAGGCAACCAGTCCATCCGTCAATGGATCAAGTGAAAGGCTTGAGGCCCACCAGGAAAGAGTCAGGAGGGAAAGCCAATCTTGCAGGGAGGTCGTATTGGAGGAAAGGGCTCGCCGACCCTGGACAGAGAGTCCGTGGAACCACGCCTCCACGTTCTGTGGTGGGCACACGTGAGGGAAGGGTGAAATCCCGCTTGGGGAGTCCAATGCCAGTGTGTTTGAGGTGAGAGGTCCCTTGTGTGTTTGTGTCAGGTGTTGGCGGGAGTCCGGTTGCCACGACCCTGGAAGCTGGCAGCGTGGGCAGGACCGCAGGGGGCCCCGGCTTCAGCAGTCCTGGGCGCGTAGCAGGTGAGTGGAGTTGCGAAGCCAGTCTGGCTTCCACAACGAAGCGACGGGCATCGGGCCACGCTGCTGCTCGCGATCACGGTTGACAAGCCAAGGACATGTGAGCCCTTGGCTGGAGACTTGTCAGCCCTGAGAGTCTCCGGCAGCAGGCGTGTGCCTTTGCATCATGCTCCAGAGAGGCAACGTGGCGCGGGACCGCTCTCCGGGGATTGATGCATTAAGGCGGAGCCCGCCGTGGTCTTGGTCTGTGGGGTCTCCCCTGCCACACCCCTGGAGACTCACCATGTGTTGCCGCTGCCCTCTGGAAAAGATGAGAGTTTGCACGGGAGGCTCGTGCCTAGAGCTATCCTCCAGGAGAGCAGTGCCAAGCCAGAGCCTGGGAGGCTTCCAGGTGGATGGGGGCCCTTAGGGCCAGGGGCGGGGCGTGATCATTGAGATTCCAACTCCACAAGGTGGAATCAGAAGGATGGGGTCATGCACACCACAGGGTCATCTGCGTGTCTGTTTCGGCCGTGAGGCAGCATGGACAGGGGGGATGAGCAGGGCTCCTCCAAGGGGGGTTCACAGGGGAGCGCCATCCAGAGCTGGTTGTTCCTGGCCCGAGATGTGGCAGAAGTGAGGTGCAGCCGGCCAGGCGAGTCGATGTCTACGCAGGCATGGCTGAGGTTGCCTTTGGCTTCCCCGGTGGAACAGAGGGGCCCCTCTCTTCCTGGAGCACGGCCTTTGCCCCGACGCCTCCAAAGAGGGCAGATGGGGAAGTTGATGGAATTGCTCTCTGACCCCAGATGCCGCGAGAAGCGCTCTTAGCTGCGGTGGCCTGGGTTTGGCGCGGGGATGTGCTGCCCGCCAGCCCCGTGCCCTGGGCCACTGTGCCACGTCTGTGCCCTGGGAACGCAAATGCTGCCTGGTCTGGACGGGACGGCGTGGTTGGCAGGTTGGGAAGCGTTTGAGGTCTCGAGTGTCCGCTGATGTGCTGTCTCTCTTCTTCGGTTTTCTTCAGGGGGAACCGGCAGCCCGACCGCAAGTGCCAGAGGAGGTAAAGAAGGCAGCACCCCCATGGCCCCTAGCCCGGGAGGGACCAGGCTGCGTTCCCGAGAGCAGTCAGGAGAGACCTTTGAGGCCCTAGGAAATGGCCCTGAGCGGGACCCACGTCGCGCTCCAGACTGAGCTGCTGATTGTAGGCCTTGGAGATGAGCTAGCTAGCTGTGGCCATGCTAGGAGTCCCTCCGCGACCCTTTGAGGCTAGGAAGCTCCCTGCTGTCCTCCGCGCCAAGGGAGTGGTCTGCGGGAATCTGCTGCCACCCTGGAGGTCAAAGCCTTTCCCCGCTGTCGTGGCAGGGACCCCAGGAGGTTCCGAGGGCTTGACAGCAGCACCCGGCAGTGAGAGCACACGTGGAGACTCCGGCGCCCCAGGCACGACCTCGGCAGGCAGAGCAGGTATGCCAAGTCGGGAGCTTCTCCTCAGGCACCTCGGGCAAGCGGCCAGTGGCTAATGCCAGGAGGGAGTCGCTCCTGGTCTGTGGGAGGGCCCGTCCTCATGAGCCGACTACCCATGTGTTTGGGGCCATCAGGGCAGCGTGTCTGTCGCATTGTCTCTGACGTGAGTAGCTTGCCACTCACTCACTCCTTTGGAGAAGTCTCACGGAAAAGTGTTCTCCAACCACCATCCCTATGGATCCTGTGCATTCGGTGTGCCGAGGAGGAACGAACGTTTTGTGACTTCTTTGCTCCTGAGCTGCGCCTTTCTCGAGTCTAGTCTCGAAGGCGTTCCATGCTTCCCGTGGTGTGCGGGTAGTCCAAGCACGCTGTGCGGCGCCCCACGAAACTCAGGGCAGCGTGTGCAAGGAGGCCATATGGGTGTACCTCAGGGGCCTCGTTGACTTGGCGTTTGTTTGGTGCCGGCTCGGTCAGTGCCGTGCAGCTCTCCTGGCTGGATCAGTGACTTCCCTCTTGGGAGCCCCGTCCGGTGGGTGTGGGGGCTGCTTTAGGAGCTGGTGGTGAGTTTGCGGGTGCAGAGGGACAGAGGGAGAGAGGATCTTCAGCAGGCTCCACCCAGAGCAGGCTGCCCCCCAAGGGCCTTGATCTCACCCGCCTGAGCTCCTGACCCCAGCTCACAACAATAGTCAGACGTTTCCCGGACGGCGTCACCGCCCTTCTTGACCATCATTCCTCTTTTCTTTGGGCGCAGGAACCACTCTAGGTCCTCGGAGTGAACCTTCTGGGACAGGTGAGTGTCTTCCCTGCTGGCTTTGGAGTTCCAAAAGCAAACACATCTGCCATTGCCCACTACAAGTCCCGTTGGCTCTGTTAGGAAGCCCTGATAGGACATAGGAGGAAGGCTTCGGGACAGAGCGGTGCAGACAAGTAACGTGGCGAGGATTCGGCACGAACCAACGGGCCTAGTGGACCCGACTTGACGTTAGCTTGTCTTTGATCGGGTCCTACGGACTGGCTCTAACAGCGTCTCCAGGTTTCTTGCCTTCATTTCGATCCCCGCGTGATAAAGAATCGATCCCAGAATTCACAAAATCCCATTGAGCCCCGCCTGAAAGCAATAGGATGAGAGTAGACACAACGATGCCCCTCTCTCAGGATACCTTGTGCTCCTTGCGTTGTGAGGGGAAAGGAGCTAGTGGCCGTGTCATGACAGTTCTTCCCAGTGACCCTCATCCCTGAGCGACAGGGTCGTCAGGGCCCAACGTTCCTTTCGTTTGCAAGCAACCTCATGGAGAGCAGCAGAGGACGATGCGGGTGTCCCCACTTCGAGACGCAGGCCGCCACAAAGATTCCAATTATCCATAACCAGAGACATAGAGAGATCGACAGGCGAGTCGATGACTAGGCGAGGAAAGAAATGAGGAAAGCAATGGGCATGACTGAAGAAAGTGGCCCCTAAGGAAGGAAGGCAACCAGTCCATCCGTCAATGGATCAAGTGAAAGGCTTGAGGCCCACCAGGAAAGAGTCAGGAGGGAAAGCCAATCTTGCAGGGAGGTCGTATTGGAGGAAAGGGCTCGCCGACCCTGGACAGAGAGTCCGTGGAACCACGCCTCCACGTTCTGTGGTGGGCACACGTGAGGGAAGGGTGAAATCCCGCTTGGGGAGTCCAATGCCAGTGTGTTTGAGGTGAGAGGTCCCTTGTGTGTTTGTGTCAGGTGTTGGCGGGAGTCCGGTTGCCACGACCCTGGAAGCTGGCAGCGTGGGCAGGACCGCAGGGGGCCCCGGCTTCAGCAGTCCTGGGCGCGTAGCAGGTGAGTGGAGTTGCGAAGCCAGTCTGGCTTCCACAACGAAGCGACGGGCATCGGGCCACGCTGCTGCTCGCGATCACGGTTGACAGGCCAAGGACATGTGAGCCCTTGGCTGGAGACTTGTCAGCCCTGAGAGTCTCCGGCAGCAGGCGTGTGCCTTTGCATCATGCTCCAGAGAGGCAACGTGGCGCGGGACCGCTCTCCGGGGATTGATGCATTAAGGCGGAGCCCGCCGTGGTCTTGGTCTGTGGGGTCTCCCCTGCCACACCCCTGGAGACTCACCATGTGTTGCCGCTGCCCTCTGGAAAAGATGAGAGTTTGCACGGGAGGCTCGTGCCTAGAGCTATCCTCCAGGAGAGCAGTGCCAAGCCAGAGCCTGGGAGGCTTCCAGGTGGATGGGGGCCCTTAGGGCCAGGGGCGGGGCGTGATCATTGAGATTCCAACTCCACAAGGTGGAATCAGAAGGATGGGGTCATGCACACCACAGGGTCATCTGCGTGTCTGTTTCGGCCGTGAGGCAGCATGGACAGGGGGGATGAGCAGGGCTCCTCCAAGGGGGGTTCACAGGGGAGCGCCATCCAGAGCTGGTTGTTCCTGGCCCGAGATGTGGCAGAAGTGAGGTGCAGCCGGCCAGGCGAGTCGATGTCTACGCAGGCATGGCTGAGGTTGCCTTTGGCTTCCCCGGTGGAACAGAGGGGCCCCTCTCTTCCTGGAGCACGGCCTTTGCCCCGACGCCTCCAAAGAGGGCAGATGGGGAAGTTGATGGAATTGCTCTCTGACCCCAGATGCCGCGAGAAGCGCTCTTAGCTGCGGTGGCCTGGGTTTGGCGCGGGGATGTGCTGCCCGCCAGCCCCGTGCCCTGGGCCACTGTGCCACGTCTGTGCCCTGGGAACGCAAATGCTGCCTGGTCTGGACGGGACGGCGTGGTTGGCAGGTTGGGAAGCGTTTGAGGTCTCGAGTGTCCGCTGATGTGCTGTCTCTCTTCTTCGGTTTTCTTCAGGGGGAACCGGCAGCCCGACCGCAAGTGCCAGAGGAGGTAAAGAAGGCAGCACCCCCATGGCCCCTAGCCCGGGAGGGACCAGGCTGCGTTCCCGAGAGCAGTCAGGAGAGACCTTTGAGGCCCTAGGAAATGGCCCTGAGCGGGACCCACGTCGCGCTCCAGACTGAGCTGCTGATTGTAGGCCTTGGAGATGAGCTAGCTAGCTGTGGCCATGCTAGGAGTCCCTCCGCGACCCTTTGAGGCTAGGAAGCTCCCTGCTGTCCTCCGCGCCAAGGGAGTGGTCTGCGGGAATCTGCTGCCACCCTGGAGGTCAAAGCCTTTCCCCGCTGTCGTGGCAGGGACCCCAGGAGGTTCCGAGGGCTTGACAGCAGCACCCGGCAGTGAGAGCACACGTGGAGACTCCGGCGCCCCAGGCACGACCTCGGCAGGCAGAGCAGGTATGCCAAGTCGGGAGCTTCTCCTCAGGCACCTCGGGCAAGCGGCCAGTGGCTAATGCCAGGAGGGAGTCGCTCCTGGTCTGTGGGAGGGCCCGTCCTCATGAGCCGACTACCCATGTGTTTGGGGCCATCAGGGCAGCGTGTCTGTCGCATTGTCTCTGACGTGAGTAGCTTGCCACTCACTCACTCCTTTGGAGAAGTCTCACGGAAAAGTGTTCTCCAACCACCATCCCTATGGATCCTGTGCATTCGGTGTGCCGAGGAGGAACGAACGTTTTGTGACTTCTTTGCTCCTGAGCTGCGCCTTTCTCGAGTCTAGTCTCGAAGGCGTTCCATGCTTCCCGTGGTGTGCGGGTAGTCCAAGCACGCTGTGCGGCGCCCCACGAAACTCAGGGCAGCGTGTGCAAGGAGGCCATATGGGTGTACCTCAGGGGCCTCGTTGACTTGGCGTTTGTTTGGTGCCGGCTCGGTCAGTGCCGTGCAGCTCTCCTGGCTGGATCAGTGACTTCCCTCTTGGGAGCCCCGTCCGGTGGGTGTGGGGGCTGCTTTAGGAGCTGGTGGTGAGTTTGCGGGTGCAGAGGGACAGAGGGAGAGAGGATCTTCAGCAGGCTCCACCCAGAGCAGGCTGCCCCCCAAGGGCCTTGATCTCACCCGCCTGAGCTCCTGACCCCAGCTCACAACAATAGTCAGACGTTTCCCGGACGGCGTCACCGCCCTTCTTGACCATCATTCCTCTTTTCTTTGGGCGCAGGAACCACTCTAGGTCCTCGGAGTGAACCTTCTGGGACAGGTGAGTGTCTTCCCTGCTGGCTTTGGAGTTCCAAAAGCAAACACATCTGCCATTGCCCACTACAAGTCCCGTTGGCTCTGTTAGGAAGCCCTGATAGGACATAGGAGGAAGGCTTCGGGACAGAGCGGTGCAGACAAGTAACGTGGCGAGGATTCGGCACGAACCAACGGGCCTAGTGGACCCGACTTGACGTTAGCTTGTCTTTGATCGGGTCCTACGGACTGGCTCTAACAGCGTCTCCAGGTTTCTTGCCTTCATTTCGATCCCCGCGTGATAAAGAATCGATCCCAGAATTCACAAAATCCCATTGAGCCCCGCCTGAAAGCAATAGGATGAGAGTAGACACAACGATGCCCCTCTCTCAGGATACCTTGTGCTCCTTGCGTTGTGAGGGGAAAGGAGCTAGTGGCCGTGTCATGACAGTTCTTCCCAGTGACCCTCATCCCTGAGCGACAGGGTCGTCAGGGCCCAACGTTCCTTTCGTTTGCAAGCAACCTCATGGAGAGCAGCAGAGGACGATGCGGGTGTCCCCACTTCGAGACGCAGGCCGCCACAAAGATTCCAATTATCCATAACCAGAGACATAGAGAGATCGACAGGCGAGTCGATGACTAGGCGAGGAAAGAAATGAGGAAAGCAATGGGCATGACTGAAGAAAGTGGCCCCTAAGGAAGGAAGGCAACCAGTCCATCCGTCAATGGATCAAGTGAAAGGCTTGAGGCCCACCAGGAAAGAGTCAGGAGGGAAAGCCAATCTTGCAGGGAGGTCGTATTGGAGGAAAGGGCTCGCCGACCCTGGACAGAGAGTCCGTGGAACCACGCCTCCACGTTCTGTGGTGGGCACACGTGAGGGAAGGGTGAAATCCCGCTTGGGGAGTCCAATGCCAGTGTGTTTGAGGTGAGAGGTCCCTTGTGTGTTTGTGTCAGGTGTTGGCGGGAGTCCGGTTGCCACGACCCTGGAAGCTGGCAGCGTGGGCAGGACCGCAGGGGGCCCCGGCTTCAGCAGTCCTGGGCGCGTAGCAGGTGAGTGGAGTTGCGAAGCCAGTCTGGCTTCCACAACGAAGCGACGGGCATCGGGCCACGCTGCTGCTCGCGATCACGGTTGACAAGCCAAGGACATGTGAGCCCTTGGCTGGAGACTTGTCAGCCCTGAGAGTCTCCGGCAGCAGGCGTGTGCCTTTGCATCATGCTCCAGAGAGGCAACGTGGCGCGGGACCGCTCTCCGGGGATTGATGCATTAAGGCGGAGCCCGCCGTGGTCTTGGTCTGTGGGGTCTCCCCTGCCACACCCCTGGAGACTCACCATGTGTTGCCGCTGCCCTCTGGAAAAGATGAGAGTTTGCACGGGAGGCTCGTGCCTAGAGCTATCCTCCAGGAGAGCAGTGCCAAGCCAGAGCCTGGGAGGCTTCCAGGTGGATGGGGGCCCTTAGGGCCAGGGGCGGGGCGTGATCATTGAGATTCCAACTCCACAAGGTGGAATCAGAAGGATGGGGTCATGCACACCACAGGGTCATCTGCGTGTCTGTTTCGGCCGTGAGGCAGCATGGACAGGGGGGATGAGCAGGGCTCCTCCAAGGGGGGTTCACAGGGGAGCGCCATCCAGAGCTGGTTGTTCCTGGCCCGAGATGTGGCAGAAGTGAGGTGCAGCCGGCCAGGCGAGTCGATGTCTACGCAGGCATGGCTGAGGTTGCCTTTGGCTTCCCCGGTGGAACAGAGGGGCCCCTCTCTTCCTGGAGCACGGCCTTTGCCCCGACGCCTCCAAAGAGGGCAGATGGGGAAGTTGATGGAATTGCTCTCTGACCCCAGATGCCGCGAGAAGCGCTCTTAGCTGCGGTGGCCTGGGTTTGGCGCGGGGATGTGCTGCCCGCCAGCCCCGTGCCCTGGGCCACTGTGCCACGTCTGTGCCCTGGGAACGCAAATGCTGCCTGGTCTGGACGGGACGGCGTGGTTGGCAGGTTGGGAAGCGTTTGAGGTCTCGAGTGTCCGCTGATGTGCTGTCTCTCTTCTTCGGTTTTCTTCAGGGGGAACCGGCAGCCCGACCGCAAGTGCCAGAGGAGGTAAAGAAGGCAGCACCCCCATGGCCCCTAGCCCGGGAGGGACCAGGCTGCGTTCCCGAGAGCAGTCAGGAGAGACCTTTGAGGCCCTAGGAAATGGCCCTGAGCGGGACCCACGTCGCGCTCCAGACTGAGCTGCTGATTGTAGGCCTTGGAGATGAGCTAGCTAGCTGTGGCCATGCTAGGAGTCCCTCCGCGACCCTTTGAGGCTAGGAAGCTCCCTGCTGTCCTCCGCGCCAAGGGAGTGGTCTGCGGGAATCTGCTGCCACCCTGGAGGTCAAAGCCTTTCCCCGCTGTCGTGGCAGGGACCCCAGGAGGTTCCGAGGGCTTGACAGCAGCACCCGGCAGTGAGAGCACACGTGGAGACTCCGGCGCCCCAGGCACGACCTCGGCAGGCAGAGCAGGTATGCCAAGTCGGGAGCTTCTCCTCAGGCACCTCGGGCAAGCGGCCAGTGGCTAATGCCAGGAGGGAGTCGCTCCTGGTCTGTGGGAGGGCCCGTCCTCATGAGCCGACTACCCATGTGTTTGGGGCCATCAGGGCAGCGTGTCTGTCGCATTGTCTCTGACGTGAGTAGCTTGCCACTCACTCACTCCTTTGGAGAAGTCTCACGGAAAAGTGTTCTCCAACCACCATCCCTATGGATCCTGTGCATTCGGTGTGCCGAGGAGGAACGCACGTTTTGTGACTTCTTTGCTCCTGAGCTGCGCCTTTCTCGAGTCTAGTCTCGAAGGCGTTCCATGCTTCCCGTGGTGTGCGGGTAGTCCAAGCACGCTGTGCGGCGCCCCACGAAACTCAGGGCAGCGTGTGCAAGGAGGCCATATGGGTGTACCTCAGGGGCCTCGTTGACTTGGCGTTTGTTTGGTGCCGGCTCGGTCAGTGCCGTGCAGCTCTCCTGGCTGGATCAGTGACTTCCCTCTTGGGAGCCCCGTCCGGTGGGTGTGGGGGCTGCTTTAGGAGCTGGTGGTGAGTTTGCGGGTGCAGAGGGACAGAGGGAGAGAGGATCTTCAGCAGGCTCCACCCAGAGCAGGCTGCCCCCCAAGGGCCTTGATCTCACCCGCCTGAGCTCCTGACCCCAGCTCACAACAATAGTCAGACGTTTCCCGGACGGCGTCACCGCCCTTCTTGACCATCATTCCTCTTTTCTTTGGGCGCAGGAACCACTCTAGGTCCTCGGAGTGAACCTTCTGGGACAGGTGAGTGTCTTCCCTGCTGGCTTTGGAGTTCCAAAAGCAAACACATCTGCCATTGCCCACTACAAGTCCCGTTGGCTCTGTTAGGAAGCCCTGATAGGACATAGGAGGAAGGCTTCGGGACAGAGCGGTGCAGACAAGTAACGTGGCGAGGATTCGGCACGAACCAACGGGCCTAGTGGACCCGACTTGACGTTAGCTTGTCTTTGATCGGGTCCTACGGACTGGCTCTAACAGCGTCTCCAGGTTTCTTGCCTTCATTTCGATCCCCGCGTGATAAAGAATCGATCCCAGAATTCACAAAATCCCATTGAGCCCCGCCTGAAAGCAATAGGATGAGAGTAGACACAACGATGCCCCTCTCTCAGGATACCTTGTGCTCCTTGCGTTGTGAGGGGAAAGGAGCTAGTGGCCGTGTCATGACAGTTCTTCCCAGTGACCCTCATCCCTGAGCGACAGGGTCGTCAGGGCCCAACGTTCCTTTCGTTTGCAAGCAACCTCATGGAGAGCAGCAGAGGACGATGCGGGTGTCCCCACTTCGAGACGCAGGCCGCCACAAAGATTCCAATTATCCATAACCAGAGACATAGAGAGATCGACAGGCGAGTCGATGACTAGGCGAGGAAAGAAATGAGGAAAGCAATGGGCATGACTGAAGAAAGTGGCCCCTAAGGAAGGAAGGCAACCAGTCCATCCGTCAATGGATCAAGTGAAAGGCTTGAGGCCCACCAGGAAAGAGTCAGGAGGGAAAGCCAATCTTGCAGGGAGGTCGTATTGGAGGAAAGGGCTCGCCGACCCTGGACAGAGAGTCCGTGGAACCACGCCTCCACGTTCTGTGGTGGGCACACGTGAGGGAAGGGTGAAATCCCGCTTGGGGAGTCCAATGCCAGTGTGTTTGAGGTGAGAGGTCCCTTGTGTGTTTGTGTCAGGTGTTGGCGGGAGTCCGGTTGCCACGACCCTGGAAGCTGGCAGCGTGGGCAGGACCGCAGGGGGCCCCGGCTTCAGCAGTCCTGGGCGCGTAGCAGGTGAGTGGAGTTGCGAAGCCAGTCTGGCTTCCACAACGAAGCGACGGGCATCGGGCCACGCTGCTGCTCGCGATCACGGTTGACAAGCCAAGGACATGTGAGCCCTTGGCTGGAGACTTGTCAGCCCTGAGAGTCTCCGGCAGCAGGCGTGTGCCTTTGCATCATGCTCCAGAGAGGCAACGTGGCGCGGGACCGCTCTCCGGGGATTGATGCATTAAGGCGGAGCCCGCCGTGGTCTTGGTCTGTGGGGTCTCCCCTGCCACACCCCTGGAGACTCACCATGTGTTGCCGCTGCCCTCTGGAAAAGATGAGAGTTTGCACGGGAGGCTCGTGCCTAGAGCTATCCTCCAGGAGAGCAGTGCCAAGCCAGAGCCTGGGAGGCTTCCAGGTGGATGGGGGCCCTTAGGGCCAGGGGCGGGGCGTGATCATTGAGATTCCAACTCCACAAGGTGGAATCAGAAGGATGGGGTCATGCACACCACAGGGTCATCTGCGTGTCTGTTTCGGCCGTGAGGCAGCATGGACAGGGGGGATGAGCAGGGCTCCTCCAAGGGGGGTTCACAGGGGAGCGCCATCCAGAGCTGGTTGTTCCTGGCCCGAGATGTGGCAGAAGTGAGGTGCAGCCGGCCAGGCGAGTCGATGTCTACGCAGGCATGGCTGAGGTTGCCTTTGGCTTCCCCGGTGGAACAGAGGGGCCCCTCTCTTCCTGGAGCACGGCCTTTGCCCCGACGCCTCCAAAGAGGGCAGATGGGGAAGTTGATGGAATTGCTCTCTGACCCCAGATGCCGCGAGAAGCGCTCTTAGCTGCGGTGGCCTGGGTTTGGCGCGGGGATGTGCTGCCCGCCAGCCCCGTGCCCTGGGCCACTGTGCCACGTCTGTGCCCTGGGAACGCAAATGCTGCCTGGTCTGGACGGGACGGCGTGGTTGGCAGGTTGGGAAGCGTTTGAGGTCTCGAGTGTCCGCTGATGTGCTGTCTCTCTTCTTCGGTTTTCTTCAGGGGGAACCGGCAGCCCGACCGCAAGTGCCAGAGGAGGTAAAGAAGGCAGCACCCCCATGGCCCCTAGCCCGGGAGGGACCAGGCTGCGTTCCCGAGAGCAGTCAGGAGAGACCTTTGAGGCCCTAGGAAATGGCCCTGAGCGGGACCCACGTCGCGCTCCAGACTGAGCTGCTGATTGTAGGCCTTGGAGATGAGCTAGCTAGCTGTGGCCATGCTAGGAGTCCCTCCGCGACCCTTTGAGGCTAGGAAGCTCCCTGCTGTCCTCCGCGCCAAGGGAGTGGTCTGCGGGAATCTGCTGCCACCCTGGAGGTCAAAGCCTTTCCCCGCTGTCGTGGCAGGGACCCCAGGAGGTTCCGAGGGCTTGACAGCAGCACCCGGCAGTGAGAGCACACGTGGAGACTCCGGCGCCCCAGGCACGACCTCGGCAGGCAGAGCAGGTATGCCAAGTCGGGAGCTTCTCCTCAGGCACCTCGGGCAAGCGGCCAGTGGCTAATGCCAGGAGGGAGTCGCTCCTGGTCTGTGGGAGGGCCCGTCCTCATGAGCCGACTACCCATGTGTTTGGGGCCATCAGGGCAGCGTGTCTGTCGCATTGTCTCTGACGTGAGTAGCTTGCCACTCACTCACTCCTTTGGAGAAGTCTCACGGAAAAGTGTTCTCCAACCACCATCCCTATGGATCCTGTGCATTCGGTGTGCCGAGGAGGAACGAACGTTTTGTGACTTCTTTGCTCCTGAGCTGCGCCTTTCTCGAGTCTAGTCTCGAAGGCGTTCCATGCTTCCCGTGGTGTGCGGGTAGTCCAAGCACGCTGTGCGGCGCCCCACGAAACTCAGGGCAGCGTGTGCAAGGAGGCCATATGGGTGTACCTCAGGGGCCTCGTTGACTTGGCGTTTGTTTGGTGCCGGCTCGGTCAGTGCCGTGCAGCTCTCCTGGCTGGATCAGTGACTTCCCTCTTGGGAGCCCCGTCCGGTGGGTGTGGGGGCTGCTTTAGGAGCTGGTGGTGAGTTTGCGGGTGCAGAGGGACAGAGGGAGAGAGGATCTTCAGCAGGCTCCACCCAGAGCAGGCTGCCCCCCAAGGGCCTTGATCTCACCCGCCTGAGCTCCTGACCCCAGCTCACAACAATAGTCAGACGTTTCCCGGACGGCGTCACCGCCCTTCTTGACCATCATTCCTCTTTTCTTTGGGCGCAGGAACCACTCTAGGTCCTCGGAGTGAACCTTCTGGGACAGGTGAGTGTCTTCCCTGCTGGCTTTGGAGTTCCAAAAGCAAACACATCTGCCATTGCCCACTACAAGTCCCGTTGGCTCTGTTAGGAAACCCTGATAGGACATAGGAAGAAGGCTTCGGGACAGAGCGGTGCAGACAAGTAACGTGGCGAGGATTCGGCACGAACCAACGGGCCTAGTGGACCCGACTTGACGTTAGCTTGTCTTTGATCGGGTCCTACGGCCTGGCTCTAACAGCGTCTCCAGGTTTCTTGCCTTCATTTCGATCCCCGCGTGATAAAGAATCGATCCCAGAATTCACAAAATCCCATTGAGCCCCGCCTGAAAGCAATAGGATGAGAGTAGACACAACGATGCCCCTCTCTCAGGATACCTTGTGCTCCTTGCGTTGTGAGGTGAAAGGAGCTAGTGGCCGTGTCATGACAGTTCTTCCCAGTGACCCTCATCCCTGAGCGACAGGGTCGTCAGGGCCCAACGTTCCTTTCGTTTGCAAGCAACCTCATGGAGAGCAGCAGAGGACGATGCGGGTGTCCCCACTTCGAGACGCAGGCCGCCACAAAGATTCCAATTATCCATAACCAGAGACATAGAGAGATCGACAGGCGAGTCGATGACTAGGCGAGGAAAGAAATGAGGAAAGCAATGGGCATGACTGAAGAAAGTGGCCCCTAAGGAAGGAAGGCAACCAGTCCATCCGTCAATGGATCAAGTGAAAGGCTTGAGGCCCACCAGGAAAGAGTCAGGAGGGAGAGCCAATCTTGCAGGGAGGTCGTATTGGAGGAAAGGGCTCGCCGACCCTGGACAGAGAGTCCGTGGAACCACGCCTCCACGTTCTGTGGTGGGCACACGTGAGGGAAGGGTGAAATCCCGCTTGGGGAGTCCAATGCCAGTGTGTTTGAGGTGAGAGGTCCATTGGGTGTTTGTGTCAGGTGTTGGCGGGAGTCCGGTTGCCACGACCCTGGAAGCTGGCAGCGTGGGCAGGACCGCAGGGGGCCCCGGCTTCAGCAGTCCTGGGCGCGTAGCAGGTGAGTGGAGTTGCGAAGCCAGTCTGGCTTCCACAACGAAGCGACGGGCATCGGGCCACGCTGCTGCTCGCGATCACGGTTGACAAGCCAAGGACATGTGAGCCCTTGGCTGGAGACTTGTCAGCCCTGAGAGTCTCCGGCAGCAGGCGTGTGCCTTTGCATCATGCTCCAGAGAGGCAACGTGGCGCGGGACCGCTCTCCGGGGATTGATGCATTAAGGCGGAGCCCGCCGTGGTCTTGGTCTGTGGGGTCTCCCCTGCCACACCCCTGGAGACTCACCATGTGTTGCCGCTGCCCTCTGGAAAAGATGAGAGTTTGCACGGGAGGCTCGTGCCTAGAGCTATCCTCCAGGAGAGCAGTGCCAAGCCAGAGCCTGGGAGGCTTCCAGGTGGATGGGGGCCCTTAGGGCCAGGGGCGGGGCGTGATCATTGAGATTCCAACTCCACAAGGTGGAATCAGAAGGATGGGGTCATGCACACCACAGGGTCATCTGCGTGTCTGTTTCGGCCGTGAGGCAGCATGGACAGGGGGGATGAGCAGGGCTCCTCCAAGGGGGGCTCACAGGGGAGCGCCATCCAGAGCTGGTTGTTCCTGGCCCGAGATGTGGCAGAAGTGAGGTGCAGCCGGCCAGGCGAGTCGATGTCTACGCAGGCATGGCTGAGGTTGCCTTTGGCTTCCCTGGTGGAACAGAGGGGCCCCTCTCTTCCTGGAGCACGGCCTTTGCCCCGACGCCTCCAAAGAGGGCAGATGGGGAAGTTGATGGAATTGCTCTCTGACCCCAGATGCCGCGAGAAGCGCTCTTAGCTGCGGTGGCCTGGGTTTGGCGCGGGGATGTGCTGCCCGCCAGCCCCGTGCCCTGGGCCACTGTGCCACGTCTGTGCCCTGGGAACGCAAATGCTGCCTGGTCTGGACGGGACGGCGTGGTTGGCAGGTTGGGAAGCGTTTGAGGTCTCGAGTGTCCGCTGATGTGCTGTCTCTCTTCTTCGGTTTTCTTCAGGGGGAACCGGCAGCCCGACCGCAAGTGCCAGAGGAGGTAAAGAAGGCAGCACCCCCATGGCCCCTAGCCCGGGAGGGACCAGGCTGCGTTCCCGAGAGCAGTCAGGAGAGACCTTTGAGGCCCTAGGAAATGGCCCTGAGCGGGACCCACATCGCCCTCCAGACTGAGTTGCTGATTGTAGGCCTTGGAGATGAGCTAGCTAGCTGTGGCCATGCTAGGAGTCCCTCCGCGACCCTTTGAGGCTAGGAAGCTCCCTGCTGTCCTCCGCGCCAAGGGAGTGGTCTGCGGGAATCTGCTGCCACCCTGGAGGTCAAAGCCTTTCCCCGCTGTCGTGGCAGGGACCCCAGGAGGTTCCGAGGGCTTGACAGCAGCACCCGGCAGTGAGAGCACACGTGGAGACTCCGGCGCCCCAGGCACGACCTCGGCAGGCAGAGCAGGTATGCCAAGTCGGGAGCTTCTCCTCAGGCACCTCGGGCAAGCGGCCAGTGGCTAATGCCAGGAGGGAGTCGCTCCTGGTCTGTGGGAGGGCCCGTCCTCATGAGCCGACTACCCATGTGTTTGGGGCCATCAGGGCAGCGTGTCTGTCGCATTGTCTCTGACGTGAGTAGCTTGCCACTCACTCACTCCTTTGGAGAAGTCTCACGGAAAAGTGTTCTCCAACCACCATCCCTATGGATCCTGTGCATTCGGTGTGCCGAGGAGGAACGAACGTTTTGGGACTTCTTTGCTCCTGAGCTGCGCCTTTCTCGAGTCTAGTCTCGAAGGCGTTCCATGCTTCCCGTGGTGTGCGGGTAGTCCAAGCACGCTGTGCGGCGCCCCACGAAACTCAGGGCAGCGTGTGCAAGGAGGCCATATGGGTGTACCTCAGGGGCCTCGTTGACTTGGCGTTTGTTTGGTGCCGGCTCGGTCAGTGCCGTGCAGCTCTCCTGGCTGGATCAGTGACTTCCCTCTTGGGAGCCCCGTCCGGTGGGTGTGGGGGCTGCTTTAGGAGCTGGTGGTGAGTTTGCGGGTGCAGAGGGACAGAGGGAGAGAGGATCTTCAGCAGGCTCCACCCAGAGCAGGCTGCCCCCCAAGGGCCTTGATCTCACCCGCCTGAGCTCCTGACCCCAGCTCACAACAATAGTCAGACGTTTCCCGGACGGCGTCACCGCCCTTCTTGACCATCATTCCTCTTTTCTTTGGGCGCAGGAACCACTCTAGGTCCTCGGAGTGAACCTTCTGGGACAGGTGAGTGTCTTCCCTGCTGGCTTTGGAGTTCCAAAAGCAAACACATCTGCCATTGCCCACTACAAGTCCCGTTGGCTCTGTTAGGAAGCCCTGATAGGACATAGGAGGAAGGCTTCGGGACAGAGCGGTGCAGACAAGTAACGTGGCGAGGATTCGGCACGAACCAACGGGCCTAGTGGACCCGACTTGACATTAGCTTGTCTTTGATCGGGTCCTACGGACTGGCTCTAACAGCGTCTCCAGGTTTCTTGCCTTCATTTCGATCCCCGCGTGATAAAGAATCGATCCCAGAATTCACAAAATCCCATTGAGCCCCGCCTGAAAGCAATAGGATGAGAGTAGACACAACGATGCCCCTCTCTCAGGATACCTTGTGCTCCTTGCGTTGTGAGGTGAAAGGAGCTAGTGGCCGTGTCATGACAGTTCTTCCCAGTGACCCTCATCCCTGAGAGACAGGGTCGTCAGGGCCCAACGTTCCTTTCGTTTGCAAGCAACCTCATGGAGAACAGCAGAGGACGATGCGGGTGTCCCCACTTCGAGACGCAGGCCGCCACAAAGATTCCAATTATCCATAACCAGAGACATAGAGAGATCGACAGGCGAGTCGATGACTAGGCGAGGAAAGAAATGAGGAAAGCAATGGGCATGACTGAAGAAAGTGGCCCCTAAGGAAGGAAGGCAACCAGTCCATCCGTCAATGGATCAAGTGAAAGGCTTGAGGCCCACCAGGAAAGAGTCAGGAGGGAGAGCCAATCTTGCAGGGAGGTCGTATTGGAGGAAAGGGCTCGCCGACCCTGGACAGAGAGTCCGTGGAACCACGCCTCCACGTTCTGTGGTGGGCACACGTGAGGGAAGGGTGAAATCCCGCTTGGGGAGTCCAATGCCAGTGTGTTTGAGGTGAGAGGTCCCTTGTGTGTTTGTGTCAGGTGTTGGCGGGAGTCTGGTTGCCACGACCCTGGAAGCTGGCAGCGTGGGCAGGACCGCAGGGGGCCCCGGCTTCACCAGTCCTGGGCGCGTAGCAGGTGAGTGGAGTTGCGAAGCCAGTCTGGCTTCCACAACGAAGCGACGGGCATCGGGCCACGCTGCTGCTCGCGATCACGGTTGACAAGCCAAGGATATGTGAGCCCTTGGCTGGAGACTTGTCAGCCCTGAGAGTCTCCGGCAGCAGGCGTGTGCCTTTGCATCATGCTCCAGAGAGGCAACGTGGCGCGGGACCGCTCTCTGCGGATGGATGCATTAAGGCGGAGCCCGCCGTGGTCTTGGTCTGTGGGGTCTCCCCTGCCACACCCCTGGAGACTCACCATGTGTTGCCGCTGCCCTCTGGAAATGATGAGAGGTTGCACGGGAGGCTCGTGCCTAGAGCTATCCTCCAGGAGAGCAGTGCCAAGCCAGAGCCTGGGAGGCTTCCAGGTGGATGGGGGCCCTTAGGGCCAGGGGCGGGGCGTGATCATTGAGATTCCAACTCCACAAGGTGGAATCAGAAGGATGGATTCATGCACACCACAGGGTCATCTGCGTGTCTGTTTCGGCCGTGAGACAGCATGGACAGGGGGGATGAGCAGGGCTCCTCCAAGGGGGGCTCACAGGGGAGCGCCATCCAGAGCTGGTTGTTCCTGGCCCGAGATGTGGCAGAAGTGAGGTGCAGCCGGCCAGGCGAGTCGATGTCTACGCAGGCATGGCTGAGGTTGCCTTTGGCTTCCCCGGTGGAACAGAGGGGCCCCTCTCTTCCTGGAGCACGGCCTTTGCCCCGACGCCTCCAAAGAGGGCAGATGGGGAAGTTGATGGAATTGCTCTCTGACCCCAGATGCCGCGAGAAGCGCTCTTAGCTGCGGTGGCCTGGGTTTGGCGCGGGGATGTGCTGCCCGCCAGCCCCGTGCCCTGGGCCACTGTGCCACGTCTGTGCCCTGGGAACGCAAATGCTGCCTGGTCTGGACGGGACGGCGTGGTTGGCATGTTGGGAAGCGTTTAAGGTCTCGAGTGTCCGCTGATGTGCTGTCTCTCTTCTTCGGTTTTCTTCAGGGGGAACCGGCAGCCCGACCGCAAGTGCCAGAGGAGGTAAAGAAGGCAGCACCCCCATGGCCCCTAGCCCGGGAGGGACCAGGCTGCGTTCCCGAGAGCAGTCAGGAGAGACCTTTGAGGCCCTAGGAAATGGCCCTGAGCGGGACCCACGTCGCGCTCCAGACTGAGCTGCTGATTGTAGGCCTTGGAGATGAGCTAGCTAGCTGTGGCCATGCTAGGAGTCCCTCCGCGACCCTTTGAGGCTAGGAAGCTCCCTGCTGTCCTCCGCGCCAAGGGAGTGGTCTGCGGGAATCTGCTGCCACCCTGGAGGTCAAAGCCTTTCCCCGCTGTCGTGGCAGGGACCCCAGGAGGTTCCGAGGGCTTGACAGCAGCACCCGGCAGTGAGAGCACACGTGGAGACTCCGGCGCCCCAGGCACGACCTCGGCAGGCAGAGCAGGTATGCCAAGTCGGGAGCTTCTCCTCAGGCACCTCGGGCAAGCGGCCAGTGGCTAATGCCAGGAGGGAGTCGCTCCTGGTCTGTGGGAGGGCCCGTCCTCATGAGCCGACTACCCATGTGTTTGGGGCCATCAGGGCAGCGTGTCTGTCGCATTGTCTCTGACGTGAGTAGCTTGCCACTCACTCACTCCTTTGGAGAAGTCTCACGGAAAAGTGTTCTCCAACCACCATCCCTATGGATCCTGTGCATTCGGTGTGCCGAGGAGGAACGAACGTTTTGGGACTTCTTTGCTCCTGAGCTGCGCCTTTCTCGAGTCTAGTCTCGAAGGCGTTCCATGCTTCCCGTGGTGTGTGGGTAGTCCAAGCACGCTGTGCGGCGCCCCACGAAACTCAGGGCAGCGTGTGCAAGGAGGCCATATGGGTGTACCACAGGGGCCTCGTTGACTTGACGTTTGTTTGGTGCCGGCTCGGTCAGTGCCGTGCAGCTCTCCTGGCTGGATCAGTGACTTCCCTCTTGGGATCCCCGTTCGGTGGGTGTGGGGGCTGCTTTAGGAGCTGGTGGTGAGTTTGCGGGTGCAGAGGGACAGAGGGAGAGAGGATCTTCAGCAGGCTCCACCCAGAGCAGGCTGCCCCCCAAGGGCCTTGATCTCACCCGCCTGAGCTCCTGACCCCAGCTCACAACAATAGTCAGACGTTTCCCGGACGGCGTCACCGCCCTTCTTGACCATCATTCCTCTTTTCTTTGGGCGCAGGAACCACTCTAGGTCCTCGGAGTGAACCTTCTGGGACAGGTGAGTATCTTCACTGCTGGCTTTGGAGTTCCAAAAGCAAACACATCTGCCATTGCCCACTACAAGTCCCGTTGGCTCTGTTAGGAAGCCCTGATAGGACATAGGAGGAAGGCTTCGGGACAGAGCGGTGCAGACAAGTAACGTGGCGAGGATTCGGCACGAACCAACGGGCCTAGTGGACCCGACTTGACATTAGCTTGTCTTTGATCGGGTCCTACGACCTGGCTCTAACAGCGTCTCCAGGTTTCTTGCCTTCATTTCGATCCCCGCGTGATAAAGAATCGATCCCAGAATTCACAAAATCCCATTGAGCCCCGCCTGAAAGCAATAGGATGAGAGTAGACACAACGATGCCCCTCTCTCAGGATACCTTGTGCTCCTTGCGTTGTGAGGTGAAAGGAGCTAGTGGCTGTGTCATGACAGTTCTTCCCAGTGACCCTCATCCCTGAGCGACAGGGTCGTCAGGGCCCAACGTTCCTTTCGTTTGCAAGCAACCTCATGGAGAGCAGCAGAGGACGATGCGGGTGTCCCCACTTCGAGACGCAGGCCGCCACAAAGATTCCAATTATCCATAACCAGAGACATAGAGAGATCGACAGGCGAGTCGATGACTAGGCGAGGAAAGAAATGAGGAAAGTAATGGGCATGACTGAAGAAAGTGGCCCCTAAGGAAGGAAGGCAACCAGTCCATCCGTCAATGGATCAAGTGAAAGGCTTGAGGCCCACCAGGAAAGAGTCAGGAGGGAGAGCCAATCTTGCAGGGAGGTCGTATTGGAGGAAAGGGCTCGCCGACCCTGGACAGAGAGTCCGTGGAACCACGCCTCCACGTTCTGTGGTGGGCACACGTGAGGGAAGGGTGAAATCCCGCTTGGGGAGTCCAATGCCAGTGTGTTTGAGGTGAGAGGTCCCTTGTGTGTTTGTGTCAGGTGTTGGCGGGAGTCCGGTTGCCACGACCCTGGAAGCTGGCAGCGTGGGCAGGACCGCAGGGGGCCCCGGCTTCACCAGTCCTGGGCGCGTAGCAGGTGAGTGGAGTTGCGAAGCCAGTCTGGCAAGCGGCCAGTGGCTAATGCCATGAGGGAGTGGCTCCTGGTGATTGGGAGCACCCATCCTCATGAGCCGACTCTCCCTGTGTTTGGGTCTTCATGAGCTATCTAACTTAGTACATCCTTTTAGTCCCTCTGAGCCGGTTTGAGGCTAGAAAGCTCCCTGCTGTCCTACGTACAATGTGTGTCGTATATAGGAAAGATGTTGTCATTCTCAAAGTAAAACCATTTTTGGCTTTTGTGGCAGGAACCGCAGAACGTTCCGGGGGCTTCATAGAAATACCTGGTAGTGGGAGCACACGTGGAAACCCCAGCACGGCAGTTACGACCTTGGGGTTCAGAGGAGGTATGGCTTTCAATGTAGTCAGTGTCTTCTTATCAGGGACCTCTGGGCAGCTGCCAGTGGCTAAAGCCATGAGGGAGTCATTCCTAGTGAAGTGGGAGGGCCTTTATTCGTGAATTGACTCTATCCATGTTGGGTTGCTTCATGGTAGTGTGTTTCAACTGTCAGCTGAGATGTGAGTAGTTTGCCACTGATTTGCGGAATTCTCATAGAAAAGTGAGGGGGCCACTTGACGGGATGAGCACTGGGTGTTATTCTGTATGTTGGTAAATTGAACACCAATAAAAAATATATTTATTATAAAAAATTTTAAAAAAGTGTTCTTGAACTACTTTCCCTATGGATTGTATGCATTTTCTGCAGTGAGGTGGAAAGAACACTTTATGACTTATTTGCTCCTAAGCTGCTCCTTAGTCTAGTGTAATCTGGAAGCGTTCCATGCACTTGTTGAATGGATAGTCCAAGCACGCTGTGAGGTTCATCATGATCCATTGAGGCAGCGTGACCTCAGAGGCCTTATGGGTTGGTGTCCAAGTTACTGGGTGACTTGTCTTTTTGTTCCAGCCTTGGTACTACCTTTCCGCTCTCTTGAACAAGTGACTTCCTTCTTGGGAGCCCAGTCCGGTTGGTTTTCTTGTGGTGGTAGCGTTGGTTGTAGAGATGCAGAGGGAGAGAGGGAGAGACTCTTCATCAGGCTCCATGCACAGTGGGCTGCCCCCTGAGGGCTTTGATCCCACTAGCCTGAGGTCATGACCCCAGCCCACATCAAGAGTCAGACACTTCCCGGACTGGGTCACCACTTTTCTTGACCCTCATTTCTCTTTTATTGTGCGCAGGAACCACTCTAGGTGTTCGGAGTGAACCTTCTGGGACAGGTTAGTATCTTCCTTGCTGGCTTTGGAGGTCCCAAAACAAACACATGTCCTATTTCCAATTAGTATTCGCTTTGGCTTCTTCAGGAAGCACTGATAGGGCATAGGAGGACGGCTTCGGACAGAGCATTGCAGACAAGTAACGTGGCAAGGTTTCGGCACAAATCGACGGGCCTAGCAGACCTGACTTGACCTTAACTTGTCTTTGACCAGGTCTGACGGGCTGGCTCTAGCAGGGTCTCCAGGTTTCTTTCCTTCCTTTCCATCCCCTCCCGATAAAGAATCGATCCCAGAATTCACTAAATGCCATCGAGCCCTGACTGAAAGAAATAGGATGAGAGAAGACAGAACCATGCCTCTCTCTCAGGATACCTTGTGCTCCTTGTGTGTGTTAGGTGAAAGGAGCAAGTGGCTGTGTCATTACATTTCTTCCCAGTGACTCTCATCCCTGAGCGACAGGGTTGTCAGGGCCCAAGGTTCCCTTCCTTTGCAAGCAACCTCATTGACTCCAATAGAGGTCTATGCAGGTGGCCCCAAATCGAGACACAGGCCACAAAGATTCCAATAATCAATAACCAGAGACATAGAGAGATCGATAGGCGAGCCGATAAATATGTGGGAAAATAAATGAATAAATAACTGGGAATGACTTAATAAAGTAGCAAATATGTAATGAAGTCAATCAATCCATCAATCAATCAATGAAATTAAAGGCAACGAAGCCCACCAGGAAAGCCTTGGAGGAAAAGCAAACCTTGCAGGGAGGTCGTATTGGAGGAAAGGGTTCGCCGACCCTGGACAGAGAGTCCGTGGATCCACGCTTCCATGTTCTGTGGTGGGCACATGTGAGGCAACTGCGATACCCCCTTGGGGAGTCCAATGCCAGTGTGTTTGAGGTGAGAGGTCCCTTGTGTGTTTGTGTCAGGTGTTGGCGGGAGTCCGGTTGCCACGACCCTGGAAGCTGGCAGCGTGGGCAGGACCGCAGGGGGCCCTGGCTTCACCAGTCCTGGGCACCTAACAGGTGAGTGGAGTTCAGAAGCCATTCAACCCTCCACGCCTAAGCGATGGGCATTAGGCCACGCTGCTGCTCACTATCACGGTTGAGAAGCCAATGACATGTGAGGCCTTGGCCGGAGATTTGTCGGCACTGATAGACTTTGGAGCAAGCTTTACTGTTTGTGTCACCCTAAAGAAAAAGGCAGCACTCAACATAGTTTTCTGAAGTGTTGGTGCAAAATTTAAGAGAACTGCTATGGCTTTTCCCAGCCTCATTTTTCCAGTAGTCCTCCTTTGCTGGGTTGTATCACTTCTTCCCTGTCTTATTTGCTAAAGTGGTTTAGTGCTATGGCAAAGTCAGCCTATGGATGACTTTGGGACTTCCTTAAGTGATAGGTATATTTTACATATTTCCTGATTCACTTATATTTATATGGCACCCTATGCTTGGGCTAATGTTCCAATGTAAATGGTTGAATTTAATTCACACAGATACCATAGTTTGGGAAGGTCCCTTTCTCTCTAGATGTATGAATGGAAAGCATGGTGTCTGGACTAACAGTGGCTGGATTATAACCCAGAACACTTCCTCTCCTCTGAATAGCCCTGACTTCTAGTATAGGACCCAGCTTCACTGGAGCATGCCTTTTAGCGGAAGCAAGGAGAATAGGCCTCTCCAGTGCCTCATGGCCTACATTTCAATTCCTCTTTGTTTAAGCACAAAACTTATGGACATTCTCTAAGTAGAGTTGATTTTGTTGACAACCCAAGAAGCCCGAGTTCCCTCCCACCCCTTATGCAGCCAGTCACCCATTTTGACTCCCTCTTAAGGTTCCTCTCATCAGCGTCCCTTTTCCCTGTGATTTTGCTGGGCTGTCAACTGTCCTAATAATCCCTGCAGTTGTTCCCCTAGCTCATCTTCACCTAACCTAGAGCTGTTCAAAGGGTGTTTCCCAGACTAGAACATTAAGCTTCATGGGAACTTTGGGGAAATGCACTTTTTCGGGAACAGTCAGAAGCTGTGGAGGAGCCCAGTGCACTGTATGAACAAGCACTCTCAGCAACCGACATGTGGCACGGTGGACACCTTTTCCTCTCTTTCCTCTCACATCTGTCCCAATGTTCCCTGAAGTCCAGAGTGAGACTTGGGGAACCTCCAGAAACCCTTTCATCACAAAGTCCTCAACCAACTAAAATCCTCCAGTCCTTCTGATTGCTTTCAGGACAAGCCAGAGGTCCTGTGGCAACCGTGAAAAGTCACTGTTTTAGTATCCACCATGGGATTGCTCTTTCTGGATTCATAAACTAAGCTGGCGCCTGAGTTCCTCTTCTTCCTTTAGTTTTCTCTTGCCAAACAGTTGATATAATATGTATTTTGCAAATTCTGTCTGGAAGAAATTAGAATTTGCATGACAGTAACTTGCCAAATGATATCCCCTAGAGCAGCACAAACCCAGAACCTTGGTTGCTTCCATGCAGATTAGTGCATTTACGGATATTGTAGGGGCATGTCCCTGAGATTCCATCTCCAAATGTTGAATCGTAGTGATATTTTTACTCAGTAGAAGTCAATATCTATGGCTTTTGTTTGCCTTGATCTTTCAAGGTGTTTTTTATTTTATTTTTTTAAGATTTTATTTATTCATGAGAGACACAGAAAGTGAGAGAGGCAGAGACACAGGCAGAAGGAGAAGCAGGCTCCATGCAGGGAGCCTGACGTGGGACTCGATCTCGGGTGTCCAGGATAAGGCCCTGGACTGAAGGCAGTGCTAAACCGCTGAACCACCTAGGCTGCCCCCTATATGTGCTTTTTAGTAGTGTACTCTAATTTGTATAGATCTTTTATATAAATAATATTAGTTTTGTCATATATAAAGTGTGATAATCAGAATCTTGCTATTTGGAAATAAATGCCTTTCTCCACTTTTTTCAGTGACTTCAGAAGGTTCAGAGTCCTTCAGAAAAGCACCGGGGTTTGAGGACACAAGTGGTGTCCCAACTGCTCCGAGTTCATCCTTGGGCGTCAGACCAGGTATGGACATGAAACATCTGAATCCTCTCTCTACTCATCTTAGGGTAGTTTCTAATGTCTTCTTAAGATTTCATTATTGATGATGTACGTGTGCACAGCTTCATGAACTGACTCTTCTTATTGTGGTGAACCTAATATCTTGTTTCTCTCACATTAGCTCAGACATGGTGTATTTTGCAGTCCTAAATTCCCACCTTTTGGCTTCTGCACCTGAGTCTTGGGTGTTATACTGTTTTGAATTGACCTCTTGGCTACAAATATGAGTCCAGAAATAATCCAGAAATAAGTCCAGAAATAATCAAATACATGAAACAATGTCATCAATGTTTATTTGGAAAGTACTTTAAAACAGGGTATAACACCAACACTTCTCCTTATTTAAATATCTCATAATACACAATTTTTAAAAAGATTTTATTTATTCATGAGAGACACACACAGAGAGAGAGAGAGAGAGAGAGAAGCAGAGACACAGGCAGAGGGAGAAGCAGGTTCCATGCAGGGAGCCTGACGTGGGACTTGATCCCGGGTCTCCAGGATCAGGGCCTGGGCTGAAGGCAGCGCTAAACCGCTGAGCCTCCCGGGCTGCCCCTATAATACACAATTATATATTTTGACTAGAAGAACTTGATCACTGGCCGTTTCAAATCTAGTACTCCAAGCAATGAAATGATACCATCTCAATCATGTTGAATTGGTTTAGAATTTCATTCAGACCATGACTTTTGTAAGAGCCATACATGTAAAACAAAACAATGAGAAGTCTCTTTTATCAGAACCCAATATACAAGAGTGATGTAGATGGATATAAAAACTGTCGACCATTTTAATAATATATTTCCTTTACTGGCTTCTATATGTTTCCTTTTAAAACTATTAATATACCATTTTAAATCTACAGTAATATATATGATGTACCAGTACTGTGTTTATCTACTAGTGTAACAGGAGTGCCTGTTGGAAGTACAACTGGAGCTATTGATGCCATCACAACTAGATCAACTTTCACTGGCATCAGCTCACCTGGGCTATTTGGTATTGCTCTATCATATGCTTAGCTGTGACCTAAAGTTTTCATGAGAAGTTTAAGTGAACTTGACAATGCTGTGGTTTTAATTGCTGTGATTTTAGGACAAGTGAAGAGGAGTAGTTTGATCATTTTTATCTCAACTGTCTCAACTGTCTTAGATACTATAATTGCCAGATAAAGGTGCAAGATGCCATTGAAATGTGAACTTCACATAAATAAGGAATACCTTCTTAGTAAAAGAATGTCCCATTGAGATGTGATTGTTATTTATCTGGAATTCAAATATACTCAGTGTCTTGTGTTATTATTCACTAAATCTGGCAACTCCATTGCGGACTGATAGCCATTGTTCTTTTCAATTGGGATCAGCAGAAGAGGGGTTTGTAGCCACTGTTGTAGCTACTGGTGACAGCACTTTTGGAGCTGAATGAGCACAATCAGAATAAATCCAGACAATGAAAATGTGATTTCTTTACTTAAAATTTTATAGACACAATGTGTCCTGAGGAATTTAATTATTATTTTTTGTGTAATGTCAAAACTGGAGATCAGAAATAAATCAAGAGCTTTTTGTTGTGTACATAACATCATACTGAGTACTCGAGAGAACAGAATAGTCATGTACTTGTTCTCTTAGAACTCGATTTTTGAGCAAGAGAAATGAATATTTATATACATGCAAAGGCAAATTCCAGATATGGCACACATAAATCAAAATCAAGGAAATGTTCCATGACAGGCTTTTGAATGGGAACTCAGAGGAAATTCTAGTAAGAGAACCAATTAATTGGAGTTTAAAACAGCAGAGTTATTCTATTTTGGAAATAATATGATATTATGATAAGTGCAATATGACTACATGTGCTTTAACTTGGGCAAAAACTCACAACATGAGTGAACTGAGTGAAATTGTAGGATATGTTGAATTTAATGGCAATAAAGAGCAGTCATATTTCAGCTGTTGGGGTCATAGAATTGAAAACAAAACCCTCTCTGGAACCAGAAGCCCAGGTCCCAAGACAGTAGAGAAAGAAAAGAGTTTTATAATTGAATAAGTACTAAACTAGAAAGGATGCAAATTACTGGCAATTCACTAAGATTGTAAAGACAGGAATCTCACAAGCAGACAATGCTTTACATATATTTTTTCAAGAAAAATGATTACTAGTTCTCAAGTGAGGAGATGAGGGGACTTTAAAACACCATTTATTATACACAGTTTATCCTAAATTCACCTGGTAATTGGGGTGACAATTTGATTATTTAACTAGCTTTATACAAGGGCAAAATAAACTCCAAAGGGAGGAAGGTTTGTAACTAGAGGGAGATAAGGGTACTATCTCCATTCATGTTTACATTTCTAGGATACAGCTCCTAGAGTCTTGGGAAAGACCTTCCTGGGTCATCAAGCTGGAAGAGATCTATTCATATTTTTAAAAAAGATTTACATACATTTTAAAGACAGATAAAAAAATCTAAAATGACAAGTTTTCTAAAGCAAATGGTCTAAGAAAAGGAAGGGGGGTGTCTCTCCTTATTTCCACCAGAGAGAATTAAGCCTCTTATTTTAAATGTTTATTTGTCCTTACACAAACCATCCTCCGAAGATGATCAGGTTCATATTTTAATTAGGTAACTTGTTTTTTTTATTGTAAAATTAAGCCATACCTAAGGTCTTGTTTGAAGCAACCCGTGGAACTGGAAGTGGCAGTACCCCTGGGAAAGCAGGCACTAGATCCCCAAGTACTAGGAAATCAGGCGAGTCTGGTCCTCACTTTCAGCTGTGTCCAACCATACCTCCCTCAGCAGGGTGTGATGTGGACTAAAGGATTTTTAATTTGCATTGATGATCTTAGAATTGGGTAGCATTTAAGCTCAATGGGGAACCAGTGGGGGTGGAAAAGAGCTAGGAAAACAGTGGCTGTATACATTGACATCTACACAGACCTTCTGCAAACCATAAGTATCACTGGGCCCACATCTGTAGTGTTTAGAGGGACAGAGAAGACTGAGACTCCGATGACTAGGATAGATGGCTCTGGATCTCATAGTGGAGTTGAGGGCATCTAAAAGGAGAGGGGAGTATAAAGAGGTGCTTAATAATGGTAGAACATAGATAGCATCAACTAGAGTTTACTTCCAAGGTTGAAAGGCCCCAACCTGAACAGAAAGTACTGAGAGAAGTTCTGAAGCTAGCAAAGCAGAGCACTGGTTGTCAGAAAGAAGAAGGAGAAGGAGAGGATTGGGGGAGAAAGAGGATGAGGAGGAGAAGGAAGAGGAAGTGCAGGAGGAGAAGGAGAAGAAGAGGAGAAAAGAAAGAAGTCTTTAAAGCTAAGGGCTCAAAAAAACAGAATAGTAATTAAGAGTTAGAAGACAGACAAAGGAAAGATGCCACTTGAAAAGAGAACCCTCCCTTCACCATAAACAACATAAGAGGAAGCCCTTGATTTGAGAAATCTGGTGAGCCACACAAAAGGCTCTCTCTCCCCACTACGTAGGATCACCTGCTATGTTTCAGGAAAATCCAAGGCAGAAAAACATGAAAAAGAAAAATAAAATTCCAATATATATAGAAAGCTATTCATTTGCATAAATTTTTAGCCATTCTCAGCAATAGCAAGCAAACTTTAAAATCTAGTCATGAATCAGAGGAAACAAAACATTAACAAGAGTTTAAACTGCAGATATAGACATCAGAATTATAAATTTAAAACACCGAGGGTCAAAATAGATAAACAATAGGAAGATGTTAAATTAGACCTGATGAAAACACAGGAGAAATATTGAAAAATAAAGAAAAATTATCTAAAAACTACAGACCAATTAAAGGCTACCACCAGAGAATGCATATGAGACTGAAATTCAGCATGGCAGGAGACATAGAGAATAGAATTGAAAAGATCCAAAAAATACCACAGGCATTTTTTAAAAAAAGGTAAAGTGAATCAGAGTCAGACATCACTACAGGAAACAGACAAAAACATCTAACATATGTCTTATTGCAGTTTCTGGAGAAGCAAAAGCAATGAAACAGAACTAATATTTAAAACTGCAAATCAGGACAAGTTTCCTGCAATTAAAAGAGAAATCCTAAATTTACATATTGAAAAGATCTGTCATATACCTGGAAAATTAAATCCTGAACAATTTGGTGAGTTATTTTATAAAACTGTTAGAGAAAGAAAGAAGAAAGAAAGAAAGAAAGAAAGAAAGAAAGAAAGAAAGAAAGAAAGAAAGAAGAAAAGAAAAGAAGAAAAGAAAGAGAAATCTGTTAGCCTTGAAGAATACATTCTTTAGAACTTGAGGTAAAAAGAAAAGGCATTTAAAAAGACAGAAAATCAGGTTGGCATCAGACTCATCAAGACAGGGTGGCATTAAGAAACTCAAGGAAGGGGACACCTGGGTGGCTCAGTGGTTGAACGTCTGCCTTTGGCCCAGGGCATGATCCTGGAGCCCCAGGATTGAGTCCCACATCAGGCTCCCTGCATGTAGCCTATGTCTCTCTCTGCCTGTGTCTCTGCCTTTCTCTCACTGTGTCTCTCATGAATAAACAAATAAAATCTTAAAAAAAAAAAGAAACTCAAAGAAGGAAAATGTGGAGTAAGGGTTGTTACTGAAGCTAAATGTAATTCAGGTATCAAGCTCTAGGAAAATAGTTGAAAACATGAAGGAATTCAGAGAATTATGTACCCATGAACCCTTCATAATAAAAACACTAGAGGATGAGTATTAAGCAACAAAGAGATGCTTTGAAAATGACCAAAATGATTATAGCACTATTTTTACCTGTAGCTCTCAAACTAGAATCAAAGTTGAAAGGTGGAAGAAAACTACATAATTTAAATTTAAATTTATTTTTATAATTTACATACTTGACCAACTAAAAATATCATAGTAATAAATAGATGGGGAAGCTGTGGAAAACAAAGGCAAATGAAAAAATAAATATCCTTACTACTTACAACGCATTGACATGTCCTTGAAATAGGTAGAGTGACATTTCTTAAAGAATTCAACTGACTGGATGTTAATACTTTGCTTAGGGCAAAAGATAATCTTAGCCTGATGCCCAGGATCCTGTAAGTCTACTTTAACATGTATAAATTCTTTTGGAATCTCTACTCCCCAACATACATGTTGGCAATCATCTGCCAAGCATATGACCCACCCATATTTATTGGAAGGGTCTCATGACTAAGGTTTTATTAGATGGTAATAACTTTTCCCAACAATACCTAGCCCTCTCAAGGTTTTAAAAACCTTGCTTCCAAAATTTCTTAGAGATTTTCAGTATCCTTAACTCCCTCTCAACTTGAAAGTGTATAATGGGCCACTCCTCATGACCCCAGTACAGTTATTTCTGCCCATGGGGCCTGTCCTTGTGCTTTAATAAAACCACCTTTTTGCATCAAAGATATCTCAAGATCTCAAGGATTCTTTCTTGGCTGTCCACTCTGAACCCCAACATCTTTCCTACATCAGCAATAAGAAGGAAGATGAAATAATATTGGTGATTAGGTAATAGTCAAACATATTATTTAAAGCTCATGAACCAGATGAGAGAAGCTCAAGTTTATTAAACTAGTAAAAACAAATAGAATTAAGAAAGAAAATGGCATTTGAATTAGAAAATACAGAATAAGGGGAGGAGAAGGGAAGAAGAAATATAATAATAATATAATAATTATTATTACTTATTTAGGGAGAACCAGTAGATACTACCTGAAAGAAAATTGGGAGAGTGCTAAAGGGGTTATATAAAAATATTACTATAAAATATAACTTATCAAAATAGAAATAAAGCAAAAAGCCAAAGAAGGAACAATTTAAGAGTTGCATAGCAACTAACAAATGGCTGAAATTAGAATCAAAAAGCACACAAAATAAGGTTTAATAATCATTCCCACTAATTTTTAGGGAAACTTTTTTCAAAATTAGAAAATCTATTAATAGAGTTTGCACTAACAAACCTAAGGGAAATAAAAACAACTGTTATCTACATAGAGGCTAAAAAAGACATTTGACAAATGTTCAATAATAATTTCTAATGGGGAAAAAATCCCAAAATAAACCAGCTGCCCAAGCTGTGTTCATATATAAACACTTTTCCTAGAACCAGTATCATGCAATTAAGCAAATGAACCCCTCAACCTCTGTAACCTCAGTTTTCTTATCAGTAAAAAATATAATCTATTGAGTGACATAGTGATGAGAATACAATGAAATAATGAATAAATGTATGTCAAAGTGCATCTTTGGAAATATATAAAGGGTAATATTGCTGTAGGAAAATGGAAATTTTTGTAGTATTTTTGATGGAAGTTAATTTAAATCAGAATTACCTATCTCCTAGCTTAAGAAATTCTGGGAATGAGGCTTTCTCATTTTCTCCCTTTATAGTAAGTACATCTGAAACATCTGGTGGTGTAACCAGTGGAGATGAAAATAAACCTGCATCACCCAGCAGCAGTACTACAAGCTCTTCAGATAAACCAGGTGAGATTAGCTAAACACAAAAAGTCACAAATATCAGATATTTACTTAGTTGGACATCCTTCCTGCTTAAAAAATAGCATTGCAATTCAAATATTATGTGAGTTAGAAAGATTGCCATTAAATTCTTTGTTACTCAGTATTTAAGAACTATTGGGTTATCAGTGCAACACATGATTCACAGATAATGAGAGTAATCTGAAAGTTCAGGTGATCTTCATTACTAAATAAGACTAATGCAGAATTTTGAATCTGATATTCTTAGATGGCCAATATAGAAATCACTAGAATGTTACCTGATGCAACTTTAACTGAGTTAAGTAAGAAAATAGTAGTGACCATCTAACATTTCATATTATATTTGGTTCTTAAATGTTTTTTTGAGTTAGGGACATTTGCTCACCCAGTTAGTTACATTTTTTCATCTAAGGTTTGCATTGCTCTACACAAAATCACTTAGACAACATACAAATTAAGAGTATTAGACAACTACAAAATGATATGTAAGCTATTTTTGCATTTTATCAATGATATCTTTTTCCCCTAATAGAAATATTTGAGAGTTTGATAAATTATTTTTTCTTAAATAATAGGCTTCTGGATATTAAATAGTTATCACACATCAGCAAGTATATTCAAATTCAAGTTAGAATTTTTCATCTTGCAATCTTTAGTAGTACCTTTAGTATTCAGAAAATTTCATGATTTAGTATGAGAAATGTCATGATTTAAAATATTAACATATTTCTTTATAAGTTCTTTATTGAACAGAAAAGTGATCAGGAACCTTGATGAACAGTTTCCCCATTTCTAAGAATAATCAGTAATATTGCCTTCTGAAATGTCTAAAAATCCAGAAAATAATTTACTCCTTAAAATCTGTACACACTGGTTAAAAAAATTCTTCTTTTCTAGAATTTGCAAATAGGACATGACTATACATGCCTCATTTGCTTAAAGCTCATCTGATGGGGAAATATGCAATGAGTGTATGCCCTGTGCAATGGTTATAGCCACCCTTTAGTAAACAATGTTTGTGTCTCTTGATACTTAACTTCTTTCAAGGGACTAAAGATATGGACCAGAGAGGAAAAAAAAAAGGAAGAGAAAAAGAAGGGGATTGGTAAATATTTCTCATGAAATAGGCAAAAAAAAGTGCTTGAAAAATGTAATTGATAAAATAAAATAATACTGTTTTTATACTTTATTTTTTACTGGATATATTGAGTACAACTTAATTAAATAAAGATATGAGGTAGTCATTTACCATCATATAATATCATTTGTAAAGTCATCTTAATCTGTTTTTGCAAAAATAAAACGATAATCACAAAAAGTATATTAAGCATAGAATGAACAAAATACTTTCACATATTTTTCCTTTCTTTTTTTTTTAATTTATTTTTTATTGGTGTTCAATTTACTAACATACAGAATAACCCCCAGTGCCCGTCACCCATTCACTCCCACCCCCCGCCCTCCTCCCCTTCTACCACCCCTAGTTTCCCAGAGTTAGCAGTCTTTACGTTCTGTCTCCCTTTCTGATATTTCCCACACATTTCTTCTCCCTTCCCTTATATTCCCTTTCACTATTATTTATATTCCCCAAATGAATGAGAACATATAATGTTTGTCCTTCTCCGACTGACTTACTTCACTCAGCATAATACCCTCCAGTTCCATCCACGTTGAAGCAAATGGTGGGTATTTGTCATTTCTAATAGCTGAGTAATATTCCATTGTATACATAAACCACATCTTCTTTATCCATTCATCTTTCGTTGGACACCGAGGCTCCTTCCACAGTTTGGCTATCGTGGCCATGGCTGCTATAAACATCGGGGTGCAGGTGTCCCGGCGTTTCATTGCATTTGTATCTTTGGGGTAAATCCCCAACAGTGCAATTGCTGGGTCGTAGGGCAGGTATATTTTTAACTGTTTGAGGAACCTCCACACAGTTTTCCAGAGTGGCTGCACCAGTTCACATTCCCACCAACAGTGTAAGAGGGTTCCCTTTTCTCCGCATCCTCTCCAACATTTGTTGTTTCCTGCCTTGTTAATTTTCCCCATTCTCACTGGTGTGAGGTGGTATCTCATTGTGGTTTTGATTTGTATTTCCCTGATGGCAAGTGATACAGAGCATTTTCTCATATGCATGTTGGCCATGTCTATGTCTTCCTCTGTGAGATTTCTGTTCATGTCTTTTGCCCATGTCATGATTGGATTGTTTGTTTCTTTGGTGTTGAGTTTAGTAAGTTCTTTATAGATCTTGGAAACTAGCCCTTTATCTGATACGTGATTTGCAAATATCTTCTCCCATTCTGTAGGTTGTCTTTGAGTTTTGTTGACTGTATCCTTTGCTGTGCAAAAGCTTCTTATCTTGATGAAGTCCCAATAGTTCCTTTTTGCTTTTGTTTCTTTTGCCTTCGTGGATGTATCTTGCAAGAAGTTACTGTGGCCGAGTTCAAAAAGGGTGTTGCCTGTGTTCTCCTCTAGGATTTTGATGGAATCTTGTCTCACATTTAGATCTTTCATCCATTTTTTTTTTGATCTTTCATCCATTTTGAGTTTATCTTTGTGTATGGTGCAAGAGAGTGGTCTAGTTTCATTCTTCTGCATGTGGATGTCCAATTTTCCCAGCACCATTTATTGAAGAGACTTTCTTCCAATGGATAGTCTTTCCTCCTTTATCGAATATTAGTTGACCATAAAGTTCAGGGTCCACTTCTGGGTTCTCTATTCTGCTGCATTGTGTATGTGTCTGTTTTTGTGCCAGTACCACACTGTCTTGATGACCACAGCTTTGTAGTACAACCTGAAATCTGGCATTGTGATGCCCCCAGATATGGTTTTCTTTTTTAAAATTCCCCTGGCTATTCGGGGTCTTTTCTGATTCCACACAAATCTTAAAATAATTTGTTCTAACTCTCTGAAGAAAGTCCATGGTATTTTGATAGGGATTGCATTAAACGTGTATATTGCCCTGGGTAACATTGACATTTTCACAATATTAATTCTGCCAATCCATGAGAATGGAATATTTTTCCATCTCTTTGTGTCTTCCTCAATTTCTTTCAGAAGTGTTCTATAGTTTTGAGGGTATAGATCCTTTACATCTTTGGTTAGGTTTATTCCTAGGTATCTTATGCTTTTGGGTGCAATTGTAAATGGGATTGACTCCTTAATTTCTCTTTCTTCAGTCTCATTGTTACTGTATAGAAATGCCACTGACTTCTGGGCATTGATTTTGTATCCTGCCACGCTACCGAATTGCTGTATGAGTTCTAGCAATCTTGGGGTGGAGACTTTTGGGTTTTCTATGTAGAGTATCATGTCATTGGCGAAGAGGGAGAGTTTGACTTCTTCTTTGCCAATTTGAATGCCTTTAATGTCTTTTTGTTGTCTGATTGCTGAGGCTAGGACTTCCAGTACTATGTTGAATAGCAGTGGTGAGAGTGGACATCCCTGTCTTGTTCCTGATCTTAGGGGAAAGGCTCCCAGTGCTTCCCCATTGAGAATGATATTTGCTGTGGGCTTTTCATAGATGGCCTTTAAGATGTCGAGGAATGTTCCCTCTATCCCTACACTCTGAAGAGTTTTGATCAGGAATGGATGCTGTATTTTGTCAAATGCTTTCTCTGCATCCAATGAGAGGATCATATGGTTCTTGGTTTTTCTCTTGCTGATATGATGAATCACATTGATTGTTTTACGGGTGTTGAACCAGCCTTGTGTCCCAGGGATAAATCCTAATTGGTCATGGTGAATAATTTTCTTAATGTACTGTTGGATCCTATTAGCCAGTATCTTGTTGAGAATTTTTGCATCCATGTTCATCAGGGATATTGGTCTGTAATTCTGCCTTTTGGTGGGGTCTTTGTCTGGTTTTGGAATTAAGGTGATGCTGGCCTCATAGAACGAATTTGGAAGTACTCCATCTCTTTCTATCTTTCCAAACAGCTTTAGGAGAATAGGTATGGTTTCTTCTTTAAACGTTTGATAAAATTCCCCTGGGAAGCCATCTGGCCCTGGACTCTTGTGTCTTGGGAGGTTTTTGATGACTGCTTCAATTTCCTCCCTGGTTATTGGCCTGTTAAGGTTTTCTATTTCTTCCTGTTCCAGTTTTGGTAGTTTGTGGCTTTCCAGGAATGCGTCCATTTCTCCTAGATTGCCTAATTTATTGGCGTATAGCTGTTCATAATATGTTTTTAAAATCGTTTGTATTTCCTTGGTGTTGGTAGTGATCTCTCCTTTCTCATTCATGATTTTATTAATTTGAGTCTTCTCTCTCTTCTTTTTAATAAGGCTGGCTAATGGTTTATCTATCTTATTAATTCTTTCAAAGAACCAACTCCTGGTTCTGTTGATCTGTTCCACAGTTCTTCTGGTCTCGATTTCGTTGAGTTCTGCTCGAATCTTTATTAACTCCCCTCTTCTCTTGGGTGTAGGATCTATTTGCTGTTTTTTCTCTAGCTCCTTTATGTGTAAGGTTAGCTTTTGTATTTGAGTTCTTTCCAGTTTTTGAATGGATGCTTGTATTGTGATGTATTTCCCCCTTAGGACTGCTTTTGCTGCATCCCAAAGATTTTGAATGGTTGTATCTTCATTCTCATTAGTTTCCATGAATCTTTTTAATTCTTCCTTAATTTCCTGGTTGACCCTTTTATCTTTTAGCAGGATGGTCCTTAACCTCCACGTGTTTGAGGTCCTTCCAAACTTCTTGTTGTGATTTAGTTCTAATTTCAAGGCATTATGGTCTGAGAATATGCAGGGGACAATCCCAATCTTTTGGTATCGGTTCAGACCCGATTTGTGACCCAATATGTGGTCTATTCTGGAGAAAGTTCCATGTGCACTTGAGAAGAATGTGTATTCAGTTGAGTTTGGATGTAAAGTTCTGTAGATATCTGTGAAATCCATCTGGTCCAGTGTATCATTTAAAGCTCTCGTTTCTTTGGAGATGTTGTGCTTAGAAGACCTATCGAGTATAGAAAGAGCTAGATTGAAGTCACCAAGTATAAGTGTATTATTATCTAAGTATTTCTTCACTTTGGTTAATAATTGATTGATATATTTGGCAGCTCCCACATTCAGGGCATATATATTGAGGATTGTTAAGTCCTCTTGTTGAATAGATCCTTTAAGTATGATATAGTGTCCCTCTTCATCTCTCACTACAGTCTTTGGGGTAAATTTTAGTTTATCTGATATAAGGATGGCTACCCCTGCTTTCTTTTGAGGACCATTCGAATGGTAAATGGTTCTCCAACCTTTTATTTTCAGGCTGTAGGTGTCCTTCTGTCTAAAATGAGTCTCTTGTAGACAGCAAATAGATGGGTCCTGCTTTTTTATCCAGTCTGAAACCCTGCGCCTTTTGATGGGGTCATTAAGCCCGTTCACATTCAGAGTTACTATTGAGAGATATGAGTTTAGTGTCATCATGATATCTATTCAGTCCTTGTTTTTGTGGACTGTTCCACTGAACTTCTTCTTAAAGGGGAATTTTAAGAGTCCCCCTTAAAATTTCTTGCAGAGCTGGTTTGGAGGTCACATATTCTTTTAGTTGCTGCCTGTCTTGGAAGCTCTTTATCTCTCCTTCCATTTTGAATGAGAGCCTTGCTGGATAAAGTATTCTTGGTTGCATGTTCTTCTCATTTAGGACCCTGAATATATCCTGCCAGCCCTTTCTGGCCTGCCAGGTCTCTGTGGAGAGGTCTGCTGTTACCCTAATACTCCTCCCCATAAAAGTCAGGGATTTCTTGTCTCTTGCTGCTTTAAGGATCTTCTCTTTATCTTTGGAATTTGCAAGCTTCACTATTAAATGTCGAGGTGTTGAACGGTTTTTATTGATTTTAGGGGGGAATCTCTCTATTTCCTGGATCTGAATGCCTGTTTCCCTTCCCAGATTAGGAAAGTTTTCAGCTAGAATTTGTTCAAATACATATTCTGGCCCTCTGTCCCTTTCGGCGCCCTCGGGAACCCCAATTAAACGTAGGTTTTTCTTTCTCAGGCTGTCGTTTATTTCCCTTAATCTATCCTCATGGTCTTTTAATTGTTTGTCTCTTTTTTCCTCAGTTTCCCTCTTTGCTATCAACTTGTCTTCTATGTCACTCACTCGTTCTTCCACCTCGTTAACCCTCGTCGTTAGGACTTCTAGTTTGGATTGCATCTCATTCAATTGATTTTTAATTTCTGCCTGATTAGCTCTAAATTCTGCAGTCATGAAGTCTCTTGAGTCCTTTATACTTTTTTCTAGAGCCACCAGTAGCTGTATAATAGTGCTTCTGAATTGGCTTTCTGACATTGAATTGTAATCCAGATTTTGTAACTCTGTGGGAGAGAGGACTGTTTCTGATTCTTTCTTTTGAGGTGAGGTTTTCCTTCTAGTCATTTTGCTCAGTGCAGAGTGGCCAAAAGCAAGTTGTATTGGGAAAAAGAGAAAAAGAGAGGAGAGAAAGAAGGAAAGAAAAGAGAAAGAGAAAAAAAAGGGAAGAAAAAAAAACGAAAAAAAAAAGAGAGAAGAAAAAGAGAAAGAAAAAGAAAGGAGAAAAAAAAAAAGGGGGTGGGGGAAGGAAACAAATCAAAAAGCAAAACAAAACAAAACAAAACAAAACAAAAAGAACCACGGGGAGTATCTTCTGATTCTGTGTACTTTAAGTCCCTTGGCTTCTCCTGGAAGTTGTCCGTCCAGCTGGTCTTCTGGGGGAGGGGCCTGTTGTGCTGATTTTCAGGTGTTAGCAGTTGGGGGAGCTGCTGTGCCCCTGCCTGGTGCAGGGCTCAGTGGGGGTTGTTTACCCCGTGAGGCCGCAGGAGGAACAGCCCCAGTGGCGGGGCAGCTCTGGAAACCTGGGTTCAGCTCTGGCAGGAACTCCGTCTGCAGGGCCTGGAGGCTCCGGGCGGGGCCGCTGATCTGCTCAGCTGGGGCAGGAGCGTCCTCGCTGTCCTGGGCCCTCCCGGCCTCTGCCTGTCCCGGGGGAGGCGGGATCCTGGGCTGTGTCCCGGCGCCCTGTGCTCCGGAGCCTGCGCTGGTGGATTCGCGCTCCCGGGCCGCCGCCGCGCAACCCCCTCCGCGGAGCTGCCGCCCGAGTCCCCCCGAGCTGCTCCTGGAACCGCGCAGCCCCCTCCGCACGGAGCCTCTTCCTCCGCCCGAGCCCTCCGAGCTGCTCCCGCCCCGCAGCCCCCTCCGCGGAGCCGCCCCCGAGCCCCCCCCCCCCCCCCCGAGCTGCTCCGGTCCCGCCGTGCGCGCTGCAGCCCTTAGGGAGCTCGGCGCACTCTCCCGGGGCGCAGGTGTCTGTTACTGTCCCGGGGAGCCCGAGGGCATCCCCGCCCTCCTGGGTCCTGCTCCACCTCCCCGCGAGCCCCTTTCCGCCCGGGAAGGTCGGTGCAGCTCCTGCGTCTCCGGGACGGGGCTCTCCTGTCCTGGGGACACTCGCCCCGGCCTCAGCCCGGCTCCTCGCGGGCCCCTCCCCCTTGGAGGCCTTTGTTTCTTTACTTCTTTTTCCCCCGTCTCCTACCTTGATAGATGCGCGAATTCTTCTCACTGTTGCATTCCAGCTGGTCTCTCTTTAAATCCCAGGCCGAATTCATAGATTTTCAGGATAATTTGAAGGTTTTCTAGGTAATTTGGTGGAGACAGGTGACTTGGGGACCCTACTCTTCCGCCCTCTTGCTCCTCCCCTCTATTTTTCCTTTCTTGAATCCTATAACCACCTGTGCAGTTGACAGTATGTTAGGGATTATTTGATTATTCACATTTTGTAAATAAAAAATCAATATGTTTAGTCATGAGTATGTTTTAGGGCTACAACGGGGCCTAGATGGTTGATTATTCATCCAGTCATTCTCCATTATGAGACAGGCCACCAACATGGTGGATTTCTGTCAAACTAGAGACAGAAGTTCTTTTTGCCTTGCTTATTCTAGTTTACAGTTATGTTCCCAATGCCTACCTCAGTACCTGACTTGATGAATATCTGGTGGATATCTGGTGAATATGTAAAAAAAAAAAAAAAAATGAATAAGAGTTCCAAATATGGTAAAGGATTCAGAGGTTTTATTTTTATTGAAATAAAAACAACAGACTGTATGGAAGAGAACCTTCCAGAAGGATTAGAGATATGGGAAGGAATAGGCTATTTGCTGCTCTGCTCAAGTAGTGAAGGTTTGCTGGAAACAGGTACCATCCACATGTATTATTGTAGAGATCCATGTCCCTACAAATCTAAGGTTTTGATCCTCATCTGTTATCTTAGTGGAATTCTTAATAATGGGATCTCAGATCCAGAGCATTCTGGCTGATGCCACGTTGTTGTAGAATTGGTTGCATTAAGCTAAGGCCAGGAGGAGGTAGAAGCATTTTTTTTTAAATAAGCATATAGAAGAGATTTGTTTAAATCATTGTGGATTCTACAGGACAGGATAGAAATAATTGTGATACAGAATGGAAGCAGGAGCTTAGAATAAAAGACACAAAGCCCAACATGGTCTTAGAATGCCAAAGATGATAGAGGAAACCAAAATTTATATAAACTTAATGTTAAAGGATAACAGGATATAAGGTATGGTAGGACTAATTGTTTTAAGACTTCAAGCAGAACGGTAATTTAAAGTTTCTTCAATGAAAATAAACTTGAGGTTTCATGGGCTACCTGGGTTGCTCAGTGAGTGAAACATCTGCTTTTGGCTCAGGTTACAATCCTTGGGTCCTGGGATGGACCCCTACGTAGGGCTCCATACTCAGTAAGGAGTCTGCTTTTCCCTCTCCTGCGCCCCCCTGCTTGTATGCACTATCTCTTACATACATACATACATACATACATACATACATACATACACAAAATCTTTATTTAAAAAAAAAGAAATTTGAAGGTTCAGAGGCTATTAGAGTATTAGCAAACTAGTATGTTGAAAAATGCAAGAGCATGACTTGTATGATGGGATATTACCTTAAGCTGAACTTGGAGAGAAGCTTCTGATAGTTAGATATGAGACAGGACTAGTGGGGGTAGTCACATAATCTGTAGGAAGGAATTAAAGTATAGGAAACCTTTAAAGACATCTTGGATGCAAATTTCCAAATATATGTCTCTAATCTTGACTTCTCTAAAAGTCTAGATTCATACTCAATTTCTAACCTGACATTTCCATTTGGATATTTAATAGGTATTCCAAAATTGACATGACCTAAACAGAATTCTTGTTTACTTTCATGCCTGCAACCTGTTCTCCCATATCAATCCCATATCCCTGTTCTTCCCCGTATTAATAAACAGTACCATCACTGACTCAGTTTACTCACAAAAATTTTACAATTACCCTTGATACCTCTCTTCTTTTTATTTTGCACCCCCCACACAAAAACAAAGGCTGTCAATGCTACTTCTAAAACATAAACCCATTCATTGTTCTCAAACTCCTTTATCATCATTCTACCCCAAAGCACTCATGAATAGTCTGAATTCCTGAAATCACCTCAAACTAGTCTTCCTACTTTTACCCTTTATCATATATTCTATATAGAGCAGAAAGAGGGATTTTAAATATATACAAATATTCTTTTGCATAAAATTACATTCCATTGCATTTAGAAAAATGTCTAATTTCCTCCCCTGGATTCACAATAACTTGAAAAATTCCATGTATTTGTCCTCACATTCTAATAGGACTCCCTGTAATCTCCAATGATTCAAATACATTCACTTAGTTCTACCTCTCTAGCACATGTACTTCATTTCAGTCTATGGCTTTCGCACTGGCTATTCCCACTGCCCTGAATGCTATTTCCTTAGAGCTTCACATAGCTTTCTACTTCTTAGCAGATCTCAGAATAAAAGACTGTTTTATCTGAGACCATCATCTGAAGGATCAGAAACAACTAAAACATCTGTTATAGGTTCAGAGGCAAACATACTATCATCTGGAGTGCCAGGGACATGAGATGACAGGACCAGTGGCTGAAGTATTAGGAATAACTAGATCGTCAGCTCGTATATCAGGGACAACTGGACCATCAGTTGGATGATCAGGGACAACTGGAACATCTGTTGTACAATCAGAAACATTGTATCATCAGCAGGATTCACAAGGACATCAGGATCAGGACTTGGGTTAGGAATAACTGGACCATTTGCTGAAAGATCAGGAACAATTGCACCATCTGTTATAGGATTAGGAACATCTACACTATCTATAGGGTTGACAGGGTCAACTGGACCATCCATTGGAGGACCAGAGACAACTGGAACAATAGCTAGAGGATAAGGGACCATAGCACTATCAGCTGGAGCATTAGGGACAACTAAAACATTAATTAGCTAGAGGAGGGACACCTGGGTGGCTCAGTGGTTGAGCATCTGCCTTTGGCCCAGGGCGTGATCCTGGGGTCAGGATCGAGTCCCACATCGGGCTCCCTGCATGGAGCCTGTTTCTCCCTCTTTCTGTGTCTCTGCCTCTCTCTCTCTGTGTCTATCATGAATAAATAAATAAAATCTTTAAAAAAATAATTAGCTAGAGGATCAGAAAAAAGTGAAGGTCTCTGTCGTAACAGTAGGGACTACTGGAACGTCCATAGGAAGATCACAGACAACTGGACAATCACAGGAAGAATCAAGAACATCTGTACCATCAGGAGAATAGACAGAGACCTCTGAAACATCACTTGAGCTAGTAACAACTGGACCATCAGCTGAAGGATCAGTGATAACTAGATCATTTTCTGGAAAATAAGAAACAATTGAAACCTCTGTTTTAAATTCGGGGAACACCAGACCATACATAGGAGGATCACAGACAACTGGATGGTCTGCTGAAGAAGCAGGGACAACAAGACCAGCAGCTGGAGGATCAGGGACCACAGGAAAATCTATTTTAGGTTCAGTTGGAGTGACAGGATAATTAGCTCATCAGCTGGAGAATTAGAAGCAACTAGATAATCAGCTTGTAGACCCAGAATCATCTAGAATCTCATTAGAAATGAGAGAATGTCTGTCTTATATTCACATGATCCACTTCCAGGAGGTTAACTCTGATTCTCCAGTGGAAGAAACCCAGAGAAAATTGCATCTAAACTTATGATCAAGAATGAATTTAGGCTCCAACTTCCACAGAGACAGAGAGAGGTTGCTATTGTTCTCAATAACTATATTTCATAGAGACAGACCATGGAGGTAGGTCTTTGAGGAAGACATTCTTGGTTGCAAAACTATTCAGAAACTGGGGAAATATTTGTATTTCAAAAGAAGAGAGAAAGAATTTACAGCTACAGTTTTTCTAAGTAAATTTGCCAAGAAAAGGAAGTCTAGGCACCTATAATCAGGAAGAAACCTGTCTAAAATTTTGTCAAACTGTTTTTTATGGCATCTTGATCAACACAGATGTTTTCTGATTTTTTTTTTACTCTATTATAACTCCGCTAAAACCTAATACAGGACAACCAGGAAATCAAGTTATAGGAAGTAAAAGATTTAGTTGTGAAAAAAGTTTGTATCATTTAAAGAAAGTGACCTATAACTGAGAAATTTACCAGGGTCATGGGAAAATATTCAATTTATTTCTATCAGCAGGGGATTGTTAAAGTAGAGCTCTTATGTTTCAGCCACAGAAGCATGCACTAGCATTAGTGAATGCATTAGTACACTGTAGGTGCTTTGAGACTCTTGTTTCATTTGGAGATATCTTAGGACATTTTCTTCTGAGACCATAAAAAGTTCATTGCTCTTCCTTTCTTCATTTTTAGGGACCTCCAGGGAAGCATTTGAAATAAAAACTGCTCCTGGAATTTCTGCCACAGGTAAGTCAAATAATAATAAATGAACTTTCCTTGGTGGCATCTCAGAAGACAGACCAGTTTACCAGAGGGCAAACTCTAGCTTCTTCAGTTGCCACTTCTGTGTTTCCCTTAGCAGTCCCTGATTCCACAGGAGTCAGGGAAACCTGAAACTGGAATGCAAGTAAATGAGTGCTGGCAATATGACTTCCTCAATGATCATTGTACCTATGTCTGTTAGGTCATTTCTCTCTCCTATTGCTGGTTTCTGCTAATCTGCTAAGCATTTATAATTGGGGATTAGTTTAGCCTCCCTCAGTAATGAGAAAAATTTGTTCCCCCAGACTCCCACATCGTTAACTAACTTCCTTTCTGTTTTTCTGTAACTATTGGTTGTTGAGTCCCCTTTTCCTAAACATGTAACAATTTTAAGTTCCTTTCAAACATTCTGTTACTTCTAGGCTGACTTTTTGCTTGGTAGGTGGAATAAAAATATTAATTTGATTTTTTAGAAATTTTGGAAATAGAATTTGAAATTTTTTTGACTAAATTGTTGAGTTGACCACAATATGTGATATGTGAAGACTTAAAAAGAAAAATATAGCCAACATAGAGCATTTGGTGCAGGTGGAGATGGAGTAAGATTAAAATATTTCAGGAAGTTATACAGAGGATGAAAGTTCTTAAAGGACCAAAAATGGAGAAGTAATAATACTTAACATTTTTCCTATATCTTAATTATCTTTTTCCTTTTTGAATATATATTTTACTGTCTTTTTTTTGTATTTTTTTATTGGAGTTTGATTCGCCAACATATAGTATAACATCCAGTGCTCATCCCATCAAGTGCCCCCCTCTTACTGTCTTATTAATTGGAAACATCTGCTAAAATAAATTTGAAGAGAAATTTACCTTGATGTTTTCTCATTTCTCCTTTAGACTGCCATATTCCCCTCTCATTAAAATTTGAGCTTCAAAGGGAACATTCTCTAATGGTGGAATTTGAAATGCCATGAGGAGCAGAAAGGGAAGTTAGACAGCAATATGTCTGTTTGTAAGACTAGGGATATAACCAGTTATTTTCAGATATTAGATAACTATTTTACCCCAAAACAATTTCAATAACTTTAGAGGCTAATATGAGGTGTCTGTTTTTACACAGGGTGTCCACCATCACATCCACCACCTCCAGGTAATGATACTTCCACTTAAAATTCAATCATTCTACATTAACTGTTCTTCTCATAAATCAAATATTAGAGGTCATGCCAAAAAAAGTCACTAGCTAAAAAAAAAAAAGTCACTAGCTGTGGAAACATTACAGGATAGGAATACTGAAATGGATGAATTTAGCTTTTATGCACCAAATAGTGAATGGTAATCTGTTTTCTCACCCACAATCTAATACAACCAAATCAAACAAATGCATCTTGTTATTTGCCCAAAATAGAGTTTACCTACTAAATAAAGTGTTTTATGTAATTATATAATATCTTCATCAAAAATTACAATTTGATAGTATTTTTTAAACTAGAAAATTCCATATTTTTTGAGGATTGAATTGTAGCAAGAGAAATTAAAGTTAATCAAAGTTCAAAAATTTTAGAGGATTTTGAGTTCCCACTATTCTCAAGCCAACATGATGTGTTTTGTGAAGATAGAAATTACCCCCCAAAATCATTCTCTCATCTTAGGATATAGTGGGAGAGGGGTATTTTAGAAGAAACATAGACAATTTTCATATAAGGCTGAAAATAAATTTCACAGTAAAAAATGTGAAATATGTATTATATATTTTAGTATATGTGCTGCCGAAGCAAGCACTAGATATGTTTTATATAGAGAGCACATTTTACGTGTCATATTTGTGTTACTTATCTTGTGTACTTTGGAGAAGTCCTTAGTATTTCACTACAGAATTAGAATTTTAGAACAATGCATAGACTAGTTCAGAGTATATAAATGAGAGAAGTGAGACTACATTGAGAAGGGAGATTGAAGCCATACTGTGTTAGACCTCAGAAGCTAGAATGGTATTTCTTTTAGAAGTTTGTAAGGGGCCATCCGACGTTTTTAACCAAGGGCTGCTCAGTTGGTTAAGCGCACAGCTCTTGGTTTCAATTCAGGCCATGTTCACATGGGTTGTGAGCTGGGCTCTATGCTCAGCAGGGAGTCTGCTTGAAGATTCTCTTCCTCTGCCCCTCACCCATGCTCTAGCTTTCTCTCAAATAAACAAAAACTTTTTTTAAAAAGTTTTTAACCAAGGCAATGAGGAGATGAAAATTAAACTTTAGAAAAAATATTCTACCTCTGATACTGAGAATTGGTTGGATCAGGAAGAGGTCTGAGTCAGAGTTACCTTTGGAAAAGCCCAACTATGCTAAATTAAAGAGAACAAAGTCCTAGAGTAGTACTGCAGCAGGTATAACCAGGAAAGGAAGGGATTGAAGTGAAGATGAAGATACAGGGTTTTGTGGTCAATAAGATGCCAAGTGATGGAATGGAAGGAATCAAAATGACTCCTAAGTTTTAAGCTCAAATAATTGAAAGACTAGTCTGGTTCTCAGCAGGAGGAAGCCAGTTTTGATGAGAAACTGGTTTCAGGGGCAATATGATACAATCTGTTTTGTGCATATTGAGTTTGAGGGTCTCATCTGCCTCGATACTATTAGGCCACAGGAATCCTGGGACCATAGTTAACAAGCAGTGTCTGGACTGGAGCTACAAGTTTGAGAGTCATCACTTGACATTACAGTGGACACTGGAGATTGGTAGAAAGTACCAGGGAAAGGGCAGAGACAATGAGAGGGAAGGGAAAGAGCTGCTAATAAAGAAAGGAATTTCAAAGTATTGAATTTGAAGGAAGGATAACATTTTCAAGAACATGAGAGTTAAAAATGTCAGTAATTGTAGGGAACTTGAAAAAGTGATAAAGGGCCTTAAAGACTGCTAATTACAAAGTCTTAGTGACTTTTAGGATTATGGTGATAGAAGTCAGACTGCAAAAGAGTAAGTAAAATAGTAGTGATAAGATTCATTGACCACTACCAACAGAAATTACTAACTATCCTATACTGCGATTGTAAAATAGGAAATATATCTAAACTCATTAGAAACAGTTTACTCAAGTAAGTGGATGTGATTTATCCACCTTAAGGTGCCATACAATTCTCCATAATTCTATTTCTGAAACCCTAGTTCCAATTGCAATATTGGCCACCTGGTGGTTATCTACACATAATCAATGGTTCTATTTTGCCAAATTTAATTAGCATTTATCATCTCTTGTTAACAGTTTGTCTTGGTCCACTGGGAGAAAAGAAATCTGTAAGTACAGTTTTTCTCTGCTTTAACCCAAATTTGCTGTCATTCCTGTATTTGAATAGAAGTCTAAACTTGGTCTGTGTCTGTAGCCTGGAGAAGAATGGACTGCCAATTGTTACACATGCACCTGTACTGATACAAATACTGTAGACTGTAACCTAAAGAAGTGCCCTTCTGCACCCACATGCAAAACTGGAGAGAGACTTGTAAAGTTCCAAAATAATGATACCTGCTGTGAAATTGGATACTGTGGTATGTATTCAGAATACATTATATGAATTGAATAGTTGTTTACTTATTCACACATTCAAGAGATATTTATTGAGCTTCTAATATATGCCAAACTCTATGCTAAATGGGTGTGATCCTAACAGATTTGTACTTGCCCTCTGAAAGTTCACTATCTTTGGAGTGAAGGAAACCCAGCATTAACAACTATGAATATAATCAGTAGATTATTTTTCTAATAAAAACAGAATTATAAAGTTTATCTTATGATAAAATAATGTATTTATTTTTCAGAACCAAGAACATGTTTGTTTAACAGTATTGATTATGAGGTAAGGCTGTTTTTACTTTAAAATATTTTTATTTATATAATTATGAATAAATGCAAGCTCTTTCAGCTTATAATATGGAAAAAATCATACATAATGGTGGAGCAGAATATGTTCATTTTTTTCCTATATTCATTTCAAAAGGAGCATCAAATGTAGTACTCAGCATGGCTCACTTCAAAGGAGAAAAATATACTTGATCATTAACTACCTAACTTCTGAATAAAATTTCCCAGGGGTATGACCAGATGGAGAAGGCACACTCTGTGACATTCAAATCAATGAACAGAGTTAAACTGTAATTATTACCAGAAAGATCAGAAGGCCAAACTGTCAGAGATCAAATGAAAAAACCCCAAAGACTAGAACCCCATTATGTGAATACATCAACATGTATATTCAGGGCTGGATTTTGACAACTGATTTGGCATTTTGGAAAGTAATTTAACTTTTTAGAAAAAGTATCAGGAAGTCATAAAACTCAGATGGTTCTCAAATTGATAATACATTTGAACTGGTGATACTAAATATTAAAAAAGTCTAAAATAAAATCTATGCAGTATGCTAAGAAATATATAAAATGGGGATGGCTGTGTGGCCCAGTGGTTGAGTGTCTGCCTTTGGCTCAGGTCGTGATCCCAGGGTCCTGGGTTCGAGTCCCACATCAGGCTCCCTACAGGGAGCCTGCTTCTCCCTCTGCCTATGTCTCTATATCTCTCTCTGTGACTCTCATGAATAAATAAAATCTTAAAAAAAGAAAAAATACTTGAAAAATATAATAGGGTAACTGAATAGGTTACTAGAGCATGTGAATCTTCATTTGAGGATTAAAAATCTTGCCACCTTCTGTGCTTTCAAGGAAGCACATTGGTTTATTCATGGAAGTAGAAGTCTTTCAATCTACTTTTTCTTAAAAATTAGTCACTGAAAGTGCCTCTGGAAATTCATTAAACATTATGAATTTTAATTTTTTTTTACAGATTTTATTTTCAATCTCAAAAAGAAATCAAAGTGAATAATTACTTTGTTCTCTCTTCCTCCGTGCCTCCCAGATTGGTGCTTCGTTTGATGACCCCAACAACCCATGCATCTCCTACTCCTGCTATGACACTGGTTTCGTTCCAATAGTCCAAGACTGCCCAAAGCAGACCTGGTGTCCAGAAGTAAGTCATCTTCTTAAGTAATGATCAACAGCATCCATTTCTTATAAACACAAGCTGTCTTTTTTCTCATTTGGAAAAGTATGTGTCTGGCCAACAGACATAAATTCCTTGTAGATTCTGTTTCAGATATGTTTTGCACCTTTTATTGCCAAGTATATTTTTCATACCAAAGTTATATTTGCAGGCTCTGTAAAACTTAATTTAGTGCTATTCTAGAAGTAAGTTACTTTAGAAAGCATTGTACTATCTTTAAACAAACAAACAAAAATTCTTTTTTTATTTATTTATTTTTTTATTTTTCCAAGACTCAGAGATTCCGGGTTGTCAATTCCTATAAAAATACAAAATTTTCATAAAATCACATTTAAGTATACTGTTCAGATCTTTAATTGTACCACAGTCTTCATTTTTACCTCCTACAGCAATATGGTGGGGGTTTTATATTAATGAATACTAAGTTTTAATCAAAGTAATTAGCTAATAATAAATGATCACATTTTAAGGTTCAACTTAGCTTTGATTTTTCTTTCTGAAGATATAATTGGTAATATTGCTTAAAGTTTGATTTCAGGGATCCCTGGGTGGCGCAGCGGTTTGGCGCCTGCCTTTGGCCCAGGGCGCGATCCTGGAGACCTGGGATCGAATCCCACGTCGGGCTCCTGGTGCAAGGAGCCTGCTTCTCCCTCTGCCTATGTCTCTGCCTCTCTCTCTCTCTCTCTGTGACTATCATAAATAAAAAATACATAAATAAATAAAAAGTTTGATTTCAGTACTCCAATGTTGGATTTAAGTATTTATTGAGCTTTTACTTTGAGACATTGATGGGTGTAAAATTAAAACAATGTGTAAAGTAAAAATCCTGCCTATGAGAAACTTATAGTGTCTAGTAGTAATATTATTATTAAAGTATTTTTCATTAAAATAAGGGAGGAGTATTTTTTTTTTACTTCTTTGCATGTTATTTTAAAGAATAATTTAAATATGTTTTCCCTTTCTATTCACTATTGAAAAATTTTAGTGTAAATATACAGACTCAATGCTCTTTCATCCATGCTTCCTGGATCTGAGATCAACCTGTTTATCTGTTCCATTTTCCCCTTTGTAGTGTTATTTCAGTAAGTTAAGAAATGTTGTATTATTTATACAAAATATAGACATTTTTAAGTCTTTTTTCTATTTCTCTTACCCCTATAGGAAGACAGAGTCTATGATTCAAAAAAATGTTGCTATACATGTAAGTAGCATCAAGCTCCACATGTAGAGGAAATGTCAATTGTTGACAAAAAATTAGTATTTGTTTAAAACAAAATGGCAGATCATTAATAGAAAATTTCCTGTGTTTTTAACATGACAGATAATCTAACCTCTATGTATAAACAATTGATACTTGTTCCTAATGAAGTTACTTTTTCATGTTGGTTGAAACATTCTTCCCAGTAAAAACCAGTATGTTTATAAAAGAGAAATTTAATTCTCATGAAAACAATGTAGTTTGCTTTCCTAATATCAGCAGGTTGTGTTGTAAATTGATATACTAGATTATAAGGATGATCAAAAATGAGAAATCGATGTCAAAAACAATTCCTTTCATCTTCCCTTCCCTCCCCCTTCTTCCCTCCTCCTTTCTCCCTCCTCCTTTTCCTGTGATAGTAATGATAAATAAGAAAAAGATAACATTTATTAAAGATAATTATTGAATATTAGCTGGGTCCCTTGTGTTGGGTGCTTAAGTAGTTAATCCCTTTAACAATGCTGTGAAGTATTTTTTCTTGTTATTTTGTACTTAAGGTTAAGAAAACTGAACCTTAGCAATTGTTAATGTGAAACCTCATTTCTGACTCTGTTATCCATTTTGTTTTAGGTAAGACTAATTGTCGATCTTCACTCATGAATGTGACTGTTAAGTACAGTGGTTGCCAGAAAAGAATTGCGATGGCAAGATGTGTAGGGGAATGCAAGAAGACTGTCCGGTGAGTTTTTCTTTGAATGTGTACTGTGCATTAATTTTGTAAAACTGTTGGAGGAGTTTAAAGCTTTTAAAATATTATATGGAATATTTTTTACATAACAGCTAATGACTAAGACCTGATGAAACAAATATCTAAAATATTAAGATTTGAGAAATAAACATTTTCAATAGTGATGGATCAATTAAAGTAGTTTTCTAAATAAAGCCAACATAGTATGTTCATGCCAAATGTATTTATTTTCACACAGTGATTACCAAGAGTACTTGAGCAAATACTGCTGCTCAAAAATGTGTTTCTAAACTGTCACTGGCCTTTTAGACAAAATATTTTTTCCTTCATGGATACTTTAATGTATAGATTAATATATGGAGAATAATAATTTGGCATGAAGTTGTATATTTAAAATCTGTTTATAGTTTTGCACTATAATGCTCTAATTATGAGCTTATACATTTCCATTTTGGATTCTTTTTGTTCTTACATAAAAATATCACTGATTCACGTCAGAAGTTCATGGTAAGAGGGAAATGCAAGGTGTAAGAAAGAATAAGTTGGTTGGAAGGATTGCCAAATCACTTTGACAATTACAATATGAGCATTGGTGTTAATTTACTTCAGAAGATATCCCCAAAATATTTATTGCTGAATTTTCTTTTCCTTTAGGTACAATTATAGTCTCTTTCAGCTGACAAATTCATGCCTTTGCTGCCGAGAAGATAACTACGAGTTCCGAGAAGCTATTCTTAATTGTCCTGGTGGCAGTACAATACCTTACAGATACAGGCATGTCACATCGTGTTCTTGCTCAGACATATGCCAACGATCTGTAACCCCAGCAATCAGTTAATGCTTTATAACCCTTCCAGGTAGAACAAGCCAGCTATTTATTTTATAAATGAACATAAATGATCACTAAATAGAATAACTACTAAACATTTGTATCACACTCAAAAAGTGAGGACGTCTCCTTATGAGGCATTTTGTTCTCTCGTTAACTGGATCTGAAAAATAAATACAAGTTTGCAAGCAATTAGTGTGCGTATGTTTTTATTAATAGCTATAAGAATGCTATACCGCAAGGAGAAACTGAGTCATGTCATGGCTTTCCAATATATTTTTCTACTCTTTTATCTTGTGTAAACATTATCCTTTTTTGTCCTTTCCCTTCACAGCTAAACTTACTGAAACTAAGTTTTTGTTCTCTTTCTTGGCTTTTCTATGCAAGTTACATCACCCCTTTCATTCTATGACAACTTCTCTGCTTAAAGCACCAGTGGCCTTCTAATTCTTGAAGTAGGATCTGATTCTATTTTCACTCTTTCTTTCTTGAAACATTTTCCTTGCTGTTTCTGTGATATCATTTTTAAAGCACTCCCACATTTGTAGACACTTTCACTGTTGCCAGTCCTTGACATCTCAGTTCTCCGAAGTTGCATCCTGTTTCTCCTCTCATATTATTCAGGCTCCTTGGATAACTTTCATCAACCCGGTGGATGTGTTTATACACTGAGGATTTCCAACATGTGTCTCCAGTCCCAAGCACTTTTCTGAGTTACAGACACACTGATACTACTCTGAATTTGCACCTCTAACTGGATGTTCTATAGACACCACAAACTCAGCAAGACTAAAACTCTCTGCTTGTGTTTTGATTACCATTGAAGTAGTTAGCTAGAAGGAGAAGTTGAGGTTTAATAACATCATGACTGTCATCTTTAGTATATTCTAACATCTTGCTGCCCACACACATATCCTTCTTCCTATGCATATATTTCTAAATGTGCCTTGTACATTATTTACATAAATAAAAATATACATTTATTAACAACTGCCCAATCTAATTTATCATAATCCATATGTGTACCACTCACCTTTCTATGTAACTTGGACTGATGGTAAATTTAACATTCATTATATACTATGCCCAGTGGTAGGAAAAGAAAATTCATATGTTAGTATGCTGGTTACTACCAACAAAAGATGAATAATAGCTAAACATAGATGTATATTTACCAGATGTCACTTCTATAGTTGCTTCCAAGGCTCTTGACTTTCCTCCATGTCTGTCACTCATTCCAGCTTTTTTACCTTTCAGTCTGTACCAGAGCTTGTCAGTTAGAAAAATTATGAGGGATTTGAGCCCTCAAAAATCCAACTGGATAAGTTGTAGGAGTTTTTCAGTATCTTTTACCTCAGAGAATGATAAAACAGAGTAAAAACAAAAAACAAACAAACAAAACAAAAAACAAACAAAAAACCACCTACATCTCAGCCCTTACCATATGGCAGTAACTCTATTTTCCCTTGATAGCCAGAATTGATCATCCCAGATAGTATGATGATAGCCTTTTCTGCTTAGAAAGGCTGCTTTGCAGAAAAAAAAACAAAAACAAAAAACAAAAAAAACCCCAAAAAACTCAAAATGGCTAGCAGGGAGTTTCAGGAAATGGAAGAAAATGTCAATGTTGACTTACAGTTCAGCTAAAATCACCTCCTGCAATCAACACACTGAAATTGCCGGACAGTATCCTTCAGCTGGTGTCAGAGTGGAATTCTCCATAGGTCAATCTTTCAAGATTTAGTATCATGAAAAATAAGGAATTAAAAAATAAATGATGCAATATATATCTGTTGCCTTTTTTATTTTGAAATAAATTCCTTGGTTAGAAGAAGTGCTGTGCAGCATTTCATGGTAGTGAATAAAATACTCAATAAGCCCGTGGATAGCAGCACTTTCTGGGGCATATTGGACATAAAAGGAAAAACCAAAATCAATAGCATTTTATATCAGAAGAAAGCAAATATTGCCCTCTTCCTAACAGAAAAGGATCAAAGTTTTATTCACTTGTTACCAGGTGGCTGACTGGCATCCATGGTGATGCCAAAAGGCAGATCATTTTATGTTTGGCATTGTGGTATCCATACTGGCTCCAGTAAAGTGAATTTAGTCTTTCCAGCCCATGGATGACCTCCATCCTACCCTAGCTGCTACCTTATTCATGAACCTCATTTGTCAGCTACTAAGTAGGATGGGAAAGATTTACTGACAACCACAAATGTGATGACAATTAACACATACTGCTAATTACCTGATTCTCTCATGAAAATTCCTGGTAGGAAACCTCTGGTAAGCACTCACGTAGTTACATTCAGACCTGGATCTATTCTGGTTGACCCAAATGATTTTGCTAAATCTTCGTGTCATTCTCCAATTTGTATCTCACTCAAAAAGTGAATTCTAATTATGAGATACGTTCTCATGTTGAGTGGATCTGAAAAATAAATGCAACTTTGCAAACAATTAGTGAGCATATATATTTATTTGATAGCAATAAGAATTCCACATATCAAGGAGAAACTGAATATCACGGCTTTCCAATATACATTTCTACTCTTAATCTCATGAGGTCATTATCTTATTTCATTTCTTCCCTTGGTTATTTATACAAATTATTTGCTACTTCTTGGGAATCAGTGTAAATCTTGATTTCAAGCCAACCTTCTACCAAGCATAATGACCAATGAGAAATTTCCTTCCCTGTTGTCTTTGTTGATCATGCCTGAGGCAAACTATAATGCCACACAACTCACTTTTCACAGATACCGGGGCCATTGGTAATCTGGCCTTGGGGTTATCAGTAATCTGGCTTTAAGCCTTAATCCTTTTATGTGGACTGGTCATAAGCAAGTTCCCCCTTCAAGAAAAAAGGGCATAAATTTTAAAAAAAGAGGTGGCAGCCAGATCGGTGGAATCATATTTGTAGACATTAAAAACCATCCATGGATCTGCCTTTTCCCTTTGAGACTTTAATGGGGATAGGGGGTTCATTCTGTATATATGACTTCTAATTGATAGGAGATTGCTGCTACAAATGCCTAATTTCATGGATATATAAACAAGATAATGCCCCATCCAGAATGAGTTGCTTTGGTTCATGGTTACCTGTTATTGCCAGGAGCCAGCAAAAAGCTAGTTTTTGTTAATAGAATAGCTGCTCCAAAAGGTGGTGTGGCCTTGCTCCAAAAGCCTCCCATGTTAATTGCAGAATTATTCACAATAGCTTAGGTTTGGAACTGTTGACAGATGAAGGGATAAAGAAAATGTGGTATATGTACATAACAAAATACAAAATATTATTCAGCCATAAAAAAGAAATCCTGCCCTTTGTGGCAACACAAATAAAACTGGAGGGCATAATGCTAAGTAAGATAATTTAGCCAGACAAAGGATATAATGCATGGTATCACTTGAATGTGGAATCTGAAAAAAAAAAAAAAAAAAGGTAGAACTTATAGAAACAGAGTAGAAAATGGCTGCCAAGGTTTGGGTAATTAGGAAAATAGAGGTTGGTAAATGCATCCAAACTTTCAGTTGTGAGATGAGTAAAATCTGAGGATTTAATGTACAGCTGGGTGGCTATAGTTGATAACACTGCATTATATTATTGAAATATATTAAGAGATTGGAACTTACATGCCTCACCAAAAAGAAAAAAAAAAGCAGTAAAATGTAAATATGTAGGTGATGGATGTGTTAATTAACTTGATGAGGGAATCCTTTCATAATGTATACATATATAAAATTATTGTGTTGTACACTTTAAATATCTTACAACGTATTTGTCAATTATACCTCAATAAAGCTGAAAACTTTTAAATGTACATATTTAATGTATGCAAGTAATGAATTTGGGGAAAAGTATACACCTATGAAACCATCAATGAAGGCAATAAATATATCCATCACCTTCCAAAGTTTCCTCTTGTCTTCTTTATTATTATCTTAGGTTTGTTTGTGTGTGGGGGAGGAAGTAAGAACACTGAACATAAGGTTTGCCCTCTTAATAAATTATTATACTATATAATTAAGCATATTGTTATTAGCTTATTTATTATTAATTAGTAGTTTATTATTGTTATTTAGAGGCACTATGCTATATGGTAGATCTCCAGAACTTATCTTCCATACTAAAACCTTATGCCAATTGGCCATCACTTCTCAATTTTTCCCCTCCCTTTGGGTCCTAGCAACTACCATTCTACTCTTTGCTTCTATTGATTTGGCTACCTTAGATTCCACATATAAGTGAGATCATAAAGTATTTGCCTTTATGTGTCTGGCTCATTTCACTTAGTACAATGTCCTTCAGGTGCAACCATGTTGCAAATGGCAGTTTCCTTCTTTTTAAATGCTGAGTAATATCCCATTGTATGTATATATCACATGTTCTTATTGACTCATTTGTCAATAAGCATTTAAGTTGTTTCCATATCTTGGCTATTGTGGATAATCTTTCAGTGAACATTAAAGTACAGGTATCACTTTCAGATCTTGATTTAAATTCCTTTTGATGAATATCCAGTGAGGGGACTGCTGGTTTCTATTTTTAAGCTTTCCATACTGTTTTCCACAATGGTTGCACCAATTTACATGCCCTGCAACAGTGCACTAGATTTCCCTTTTCTCCACATATTTACCAACATTTGTCTTTCTCTTTTTTAATAGCAGCCTTCTTGATGGGCATAACATGATAACTCATTGTGGTTTTGATTTGCACTTCCCTGGTGGTTAGTGATGCTGAGCACCTTTTCATATACTTGTCAGCTACTTTTATGTCTTCTTTGAGAACTCTTTTCAGGTCTCTTTGTCATGTTTTAATTGGCTTATTATTATTAATCAATTCTATTGGCTACTGAGTTATATGAATTCTGTATATATTGAACATTAACCCCTTATCAAATAGCTTTCCTATAAGTTGTCTTTTCATTTTGTTATTGTTTTTGCTGTGTAGAAGCTTTCTAGTTCAATGTATTCCCATCTCTTTAGGAGGGGTGCATGGAGAGAACGATAAACAAATATATGTCTGGTGGTGGTAAGTGCAGGGCAAGAAGTTAGAGATAACATCTTCTAGGAAAGACATTTGAGAAAGACCTCTCTGTTAAGGTGAAGTTTGTAAAAAGATGTGAATGAAGTGAGAGGATCATGTGGATTTCTAGAGCCAGAGCTACCTAGAAGGTCATGTGTTCTTTGCACAGTAAGGGCAAAGTTACTGAAGTACGACCAGATTATTGTTTAAGATAAGAAATTAGGGCAGCCCCAGTGGCACAGCAGTTTAGCCCCGCCTGCAGCCCGGGGTGTGATCCTGGAGACCCAGGATTGAGTCCCACGTCGGGCTCCCTGCATGCAGCCTGCTTCTCCCTCTGCATCTCTTTCTCTCTCTCTCTTAATAAGTAAATAAATAAATAAATAAATAAATAAATAAATAAATAAATAAGTAAATAAATCTTTAAAAAAAAGATATGAAATTAGAATATCTTGGTACAATGAGAAAGAAGAGCATGAGTAGATGAGGTCAGAGATGTCTGCAGATTTTGGAGGACTTGGAAAGATTTTAGACTTGATACTTGGAGCAATGGACTTTGAAAAGAGGCAGGCGAGGAATCTGATCTGACCTTCATTTTTATATACCATTGTAGCTACCGTGCAGATACATGTACTAGATAAGAACAGAGGGAAAGAAAGACCAGTTAGGAGGCTTTTACAATGTCTTGGTGAAAGATAATGGTAGCCTGGATGAAGGTGATGTTCATGGCAGCAGTGAGAAGGCCAGATTCTGGATGTATTTTGAACACAGAGCCAAGATTTGTGATGGTTTGGATATGATGTGTGAGGGAATAAGAGGAATCACTAATAGGAAGTTAATAGGTACTATTCAATTTTATCTGCAATGAAATATATATCCTCCAGGTTCTTGCCTGTGATTATAATTAATTATAACTGATCATTACCAAAAGCTTTGTTCATAGAAATATTCAGCCTGGCCCTTCCATGTACACTAAATTATATCCTAGGGGCAAGGAGATGATAAAATGATACCAGCTAGTATATTTCTTCTCACTAGAGATAGAGAAAATAGAACCATTAAAATTGCAGGCTCTAGAACTAGATTGCTTTGGTTCAAATAATAGCTTACCCTGCTCCAATTTTGTAATACCACATAAATTCCCAACCTCATATTAAAAATAACATCTTTATTGATATATAACCAATAAAGATGATACGCCATTGAGATATAGCATAAAATTCACCCTTTTAAATCATACAACTTGGCAGTTTTAAGTATATTCACAAAGTTGTAACAACTATCACCACTACATAATTCCAGAGCATTTTCATCACTCGAAAAAGAAACTCCATGCCATTAGCAGCCACTCTCCATTACCTCCAACCCCTGGCAACCACTAACCTGCATTCTGTTTCTATGGATTTGCCAGTTCTGAACATTTTGTATAAATGGAGACAAATAATATGTGGCCTTTTAAAAGAAATGATTTAAATTCAATTTAGTTAACATATTATTAGTTTCAGGGGTAGAATTTAGTGAGTCATCAGTTGCATATAACACTCAGTGCTCTTGCATCAAGTGCCTTCTTTCATGCCCATCACCCAATTATCCCATCCCCCAACCAACTCCTCTCCAGCGACCTTCAGTTTGTTCCCTGTAGTTAAGAACTCTTATGGCTTGCTTTTTGTGTCTGGCTTCTTTTGTTAGTATAATTTTCCCATTTCATCTAGATTGTGGCATATGTCAGTATTTCATTCCTTTCTATAGCTGATTTATATTCTATTACTAGGCTCTCTGATTTTTAGTTTATTCATTCATGAATATTTTGGGTTGATTTTTTTGGTTATTATGAGTAATGCTACTATGAACATTTGTATGCAAGTTTTTATGTGGACATATATTCTGAATTCTTTTATGTATATATCTCAGATCATATGGTAGCTCTATGTTCAACCTTTTAAGGAGCTGCCAAACTGTTTTCCAAAGTAATTGCACCATTCTACATTCCCACTAGCAATATTTCTCCACATCCTTGTTAATACTTGGTATTATCTGTCTTTGTTATTATTATTATTTTTAAAGATTTTAATTTTCTTGGATTATCTATTTCTTAGACCTATATAATAGGTCTTCTGTAATTTTCTTTTAAGATTTATGTCTTTATTCATGAGAGACACAGAGAGAGAGAGAGAGGCAGAGACACAGACAGAAGGAGAAGCAGTCTCCATGCAGGGAGCCTGAGGTGGGACTCGATCTCGAGTCTCAAGAATCACGCCCTCAACTGAAGATGGCGCTAAACTGCTGAGCTACCTGGGCTGCCATTATTATTATTATTATTATTATTATTATTATTATTATTATTGCCATCCTAGTGGGTTATTTAACTTCTCTTTAAGACCCAGGTTTCTCATTTGCAAAATGGGATTAATAAAAATATCTACTTCATAGTTTTATTTAAGGCTAAAATGAGAAATATGTGTTATATATAAACATATGCTATCACATTGCCTAGCATAATATTGTTCTCAGTGTTATTATTCTCTTTCCTCAATGCTGCAAAGCAATCTTACAATAGTTCTATGAGCTGACTTACATACTACTTATTTTACTTCAACATACAAATGGAGAAATTGAGAAAACAGAAGTGAAATGACATTTCTAAGTATTTAGAAATAACTATTGTCTCTCATTGTTTTGTTTCTACAGGAAAACCTATATCTTGTGGCAAAATTAAGAGATTAAGAAATTAAGGTTAAGAGATAAATAATACAAATCAAATAATTTAGGCAAGAACCTCATACTTTTTTCATTTTAATTGGAAGCATTAGTTTTATGAACTCTGTATTTTTTCATTCCAAAAATATATCTATTTCTTAGTATTATCTGTATAGTTGTCTAGAAGCAATTACTAACTAGTAGAAATGGGACTCCTAGTGCCATTTTCATCTTCAAACATGATTTCCCACAAAAAGGAACTAGGTCTCCTTGGAAAAATGGCTGATTCTTCACCTGGGCAGTAAGATGAATATAAGATTAATCTGAGACATCTTGTCATCTCTGAAATCAAGGAAACTAAAAAAACTCTTGATACTGTATCATAAAGAAACAGAAGACAGCATGAAAGGGCTCACACTGGTCAAAGATAAACCATTTTGATCATCAAAATAGTAGTCATTCAAATGCACTGAAGCAGACTAAACAGATAAAGAAAACATGGGTTTATAATGGTACTTAAAAAAAAAAACAACAACTCTTTAGTCACCTAGGCTAAATATCAATTGCTAAATATCAGTTGCAAAATATCAGTTGGTTTTTATAAAACTTAATAAAGGGGAAGAATCAAATATTTGTCTAGCCAATCTTATATGTATATATAAAATAACAATAGTTCGAAATTTCTTTTTAATAGAAATTAATACATGTAGAAGGAAGGAAAGAATTCAAAGATGGCTATGTTGCAATACTAATGAAATAACAAATCTAGGGATGCCTGGATCTCAGTGGTTGTCTGCCTTTGGCTCAGGGTGTGATCCCAGTCCCAGGATCAAGTTCCGCATTGGGCTCCCTGAGAAGAGACTGCTTCTCCCTCTGCCTGTGACTTTGCCTCTCTCCGTGTGTCTCTCATAACTAAATAAATAAATAAAATCTTTAAGAAAAAAGAAAAACAAATAACAAATCTAGGCAATGATCATCAGTAACTGCCTAAACCATCATGTAAAAGATCAGAATTGTGCTACAAAAGTTAAGACCTACTTGTCCATTTTTTGTAGTAATAATATTATTAACAATCAGATATATTTGAGATAGATATTATATTTGGTGCTGCGCTAGCAAGGAACAGCACTAGTTATAAGCTATTCTAGCTGAAAATACTGTCAAAAATTCAGAAATAGTGAAATTAAAATCACCCACTCAATAAATAGTAAAAGTTTATTGTGCATGTAAGAACAGTTCACAAACAGAGCTTTCAAATTTAAAACTAAAAAAAGCTAGGGGAATGATATTACAAGGATGGCTTATAAAGTGAAAATGAAGATGTTGTTTAATAATGATTTACAATGATTGGTTACGACAGGGGATGGTTTCCAGATGGCTGAGGGTTGATTAAAAGTGATAATCTCATTTTATTTTTAGGAAGAGGACTTAAGTTTCTTTTAGGATTATCAGAGTCAGTTACAAGAAACAGCCTAAATTGTACTTATATTTATGAAATATGCTAGATTTAGTTTTGTTTACCTGGCTAAAATGTTTTTTCTCCTCGGGGAATTTTCAAGTCTGGCCTCCATTTTATACTTAATTTTAACAGTATTGAACCTGAATCCAGTCAAGCTTCTAAATCTAAATACCAATTATAGAAACATGTTCAATGTTTCTGTGAAGATAAACTGTCAAAACAAGGAATAATGACCCAGTTTCTTCAGCAAATAGAAGTATAAAGGAAGAAGAAATGTTATATTAAAAAGGACATACAAATCACATGAATTAGATGCAATGCATGGATATGGTTTGGGTCCTGATTTGAATAAAACAATAAGAATACATTTTTAAGACAGGGAAAACAGCATAGATTGTGTAGTAAGTGATATGAAAGAATTGACATTAATTCCTAAGGTTGTGATGATGGTATTGTGACTGTATTTTCTACTTTCCTTTTAAATCCTTATCTGTTAACCACACATACCTGAGTATTTACTATGACATTTCTGATCTGCTTTAAAATTTCCTTGGGGGTGGAGGTGGCAGGAATAGGTGTTCCTATGTCACATGTTGGGTGGAATTTGGCAAAAAGGGTTCTCTAGAGACAATGAGGTGCAAAGGGGATAATGTCAGGCTTTGACTACACAAAGGTTTGAAATAAAATTTATTTATATTTCAGAGAAATACCCAGACTGTCATTTTCTTCTTTTTATAGGAAAGTTACACTAAATTCTCAATATGTTATTCATTTCACACTTTCAAATATTACAATTGCTATTTGAATACTTGAAGGGATGAAAGACCCACAATGCCATGAAACCAATTTACGGCATTTACATAACATTCACTCTCACAGTGTGGCAACAGCTCACAATGTGTGTGGAACATCAGCTTGTCACATCGTTGCTTTGATGGTTCTGTAGCACTGTCTGCTGTGGTTTAGTGCCCTGTCCGTGCCCTCTTCTACACTCACATGTCAAAAGTTCTTGCATATTTTAATAAAAATGAGATCTATTTTTAGCGCCAGCTTGAAAATTTCACTATCTGACATTGTCATCATAATATGCACATTTAATTAACTTATGTAGAACAAAAATGTATAGCCTGCTTATAAAGTTTTAGGCATACAATTTGAGCACTCGAGGGTGACATTACTGTAATTGTTTTGGTAGCTATTCCCAAGAACAAAGCTACTTATATATCTTGTTGATTCTCTCCTCCCCAAAATACTGAAAAGGAATGAACCATGTGACATGGTGGAAGTTCAAACAATTCCTTTGGAATAGTCAATAGGCTGTTTTTTTTTTTTTTTTAACATTTATAATAATCTCCTGTGGCACAACATAATAATGGTGTAAGCCCTTTATGTGGAGGAACTGGTTTTCTTTGTTTTAATCATGCTAAATTACTAGTTCTGTCAGTCAACATGGTCAAATAACTATAATTCCTCATAGTCCCATGTGATATTTAAACTATACCTATATATCGGAGAAACTTATTTCTCTATTACTTTAGAATTTTTGAAGAGAAGCATAAATGCTTAAATTACTGTTGTGTACCTGAAGCCTTTAGTAAGTAATTCTTTTTGGTAAAAATTTAATATTCTCCCCATCTTTTTACAATAAAAATACTTGAAAGAGTATCCAGTAAGAGGCTAAACACTGATATTGGATAGGAGAGTCGTGGTAGATGTGGGAAAGAGAGAAGGGATAAGGCCAGATTCCAATTTCAGGAGTACACAACTGGAAATCAGAAAACATGTGGTTACACTGAGGGTCTGACAGTGGGAGAATCCAATTAGGAGTTAAAGCTAGAATTTGGAAGGTCGAGATCCCTGCCTCACTCACCCAAAATCTTTAAAAAGCCATATCCTGGGTCTGATGTGACATTGTGATTTATAATAAAATAAATATATTTGGTTTTGCACCCTATTCCTGGCACAGAGCTCCCCAAATTCCTGAAATTTCCTAAGTGATGAGAGCTGTAAATGTCTCTGTTGTCAGTTTAATGAGGTGACTTTTGGAAAACACCTAAGGTAGAGCTGGTGACTAGGAGAATCAACCATGTGATTAGAGAGTTGGAACTTTCATCTTTAAATCAGTACTCCAGCTGATGGTCATGATTTAACTGGACACAATCAATCTGGACTAGACATGACCTATGTCATGGAGAAATGTGGAGGTAAGGCAGTGGGGCATAAAAGTTGATGTCTTCTCCCCAAGGACAGATTATTATACATGTCTATAAGCAAAAATAATAGTTTAGATTTCCCAATCTGTATTCATATGGGTTATTTTATTTTCTTTGACCAATTATAATACAAACATGCTGACAAAAACTGTTTAATATCTTACACTGATGAGTCTGCCAAGAATTCATTTTCTAATTTAGATTCACTTGGAAAGGGAGAGTGTTTGCATGATAAAAGCAATTAAAATAATCAAAGCTCAGGAACTTATTGCTAAGGAGGCTGGATTTCAAGGACTAAGTGAACACAGTAATAACTTAGACTCTAATGTAAAGTAGGATCCAAACTCATCCTATATCTAAACCTTGAGTGATTGGTAATCAAATTTGATGTACACAATCAAAACATGATGGGAATTAATTCATTTGTAAAAATAATACAACAGTTATTCCTCAGTGCTTTAACTTAAATTTATAGTATTTTCAATCTTCAAATAGAGACACTTAAAATAATTAAAACCAAGCACTGACAAATAGGTCCTCCCTTTCTGACATTCAATTTTATAAAAGGACAGAAGACCAGCAAATGTATATTTGAAGGATGTTAGAAACTATTTTATCTACTGCCTGGACAACCTAAAGAATTCTCTGGAGCAAGAATGTGGCAGGTTAATTTATTTCACATTGACCCAGCAATGAATGTACACGGTACTATTGAAACCTTTGTCTATTGCCATGGCAGGGCTAAGAAAAAGGAATTCCTCTGTGGTTTGCACCTTCGGAACTTTTTCAACATTTTCTAAAATATTTGATGTGTGTTTCCACAGAGGCTTCTTTTCTTGCTACCAGAAACATATTTTGTTTAATTAAAAACTAACAAAACATAGACATGCATAGCAAGTTAGCAACAAGCAGTGGTAATTTATAATCCAGGCTCAAATTTAGCCATAATAATTGTATAGAAAGAAAATACCTTTCTCAACACATTGACCACTGCAATGAGTGGAATCAACAGGCAGTTCTCAGGAACCACAAGCAAATAACTGAAGAATTAGTGCAGGATGTACAGTTGATTTCACTCTCAATGTTCTCTTTTACGTCTTCTATTGTTTTTGGTGCAAATTTATTCACTTATTTCCTTTGGTGTCTGCCATTTCATGAAGCAATATTCGATGCTAGATATTCTTCCCTGGTCATGCTACGTGAAGGGTTAGACAGATACTTCTTCAGTCTTGTTCTTCCTATTTACTAGTTACCCTAAATATTTAGGCATCCTCTGTTATAAATAATCATAGAAAAGTGCCTACATTTTCTTGAACATGCTCTTTTATATCATCGCTGTGTCATTTACCTTTTTATCTTTCCTACTTTGCCCATGTGATAAATACCAAGTCACCTAGCTTTGCCTGCCTGTTCACAAGGTCTTCTCATGACAATACATAACTCAGGGAGAAAAAAAAAAACTCAGGGAAAATAAAAGATTCACCTAAAGATTCTGCTCCATCTGAGCATGGCTGACTGTATCAGCATGAGTGACGGAAACAACCAGGGCTAATCAGATTCTCTTGCTCCGGAATTTGGATTTGGGACACTGAGGGGCTTATAAAAACAGATACTGGAAAAGACAAAACCAGTGATGGTTATGGGAATGGAAAGATCATGTAGAAGTGAGTATAATCAACACCAACAAGCTGCAGCCACATGCAAACTGAAATAATGGTGGAGCATAAACTAAGTCTTAAGGAAGAGAAAAGAATTGAAAGAATTGAGAAACCTGCCGTCCTAGAGAAGGAGTCAGAGAGGGAACAAAGACATAAATGTGTCATTCTCAAGAGGCCAAGCTGTTTGCTTCTGCAAAGAAAGGGATTGGCTTCCTTCTATTTTTTTTTTTTTTCTGAATTCCTTTTCAACTTGAGCTCTCTGGAGTGGGTTTCTGTACTTCTTAACCAAAAGTTGGTTTTCTTAAAAAAAAGAAAAAAATTTGGAGTAAGGACACTTTTTTTTTTTTAAAGATTTTATTTATTTATTCATGATAGTTACACAGAGAGAGACAGAGAGGCAGAGACACAGGCAGAGGGAGAAGCAGGCTCCATGCAGGGAGCCCGACGTGGGATTCGATCCCGGGTCTCCAGGATCGCGCCCCAGGCCAAAGGCAGGCGCCAAACCACTGCACCACCCAGGGATCCCGGAGTAAGGACACTTAACAAGAGATCCACCCTCTTAAATTTTTAAGCGTACGACACAGTATTGTTCACTATGGACACAATATGGTACAGCAGATCTCTAGAACTTATTTATCATGCTTAACTGAGACCTTATGCCCATTAATTAGTTTTGATTAGAGCACCATCTTTCTACCTTTGCTCATTTCTACCCTTTTAGTTCTACAGCCATCCCTCTCCAAGAATGCCTTTTTTCCTCTTTCTTTTCCCAGTAAAAAGGGCCCCCCCTCTGTTCAGGTGCCTCATATATCCCATGCAAACTTCTTTTACAACATTCCATAAACCATTCCTGTATGTATTGTTACGTGTCTGTCTCCCCCACGTTAGATGGCAAACTTCTAGAGTTATACTTTTATTTTTTTATTATTTTTATTTTTTTAAAGATTTATTTATTTATTCATGATAGAGAGAGAGAGAGAGAGAGAGAGAGGCAGAGACACAGGCAGAGGGAGAAGCAGGCTCCATGCCAGGAGCCCGATGCAAGACTCGATCCCGGGACTCCAGGATCACGCCCTAGGCCAAAGGCAGGTGCTAAACCACTGAGCCACCCAGGGATCTCTAGAGTTATACTTTTAGGTTATATCCCTGGCACCTAGTACTGTGCCAACCACATAACTGGGTGGTTACCAAATGTTTATAGGATAAGTAAATGAAAAAATGGATGAATAAGTGAAAAGTCTTGACTGTATGTTTTATTAAAGCTATTTTCTTATCATTCCCTTTCCTCCTTCTTAAAGTTCTAGACTATATTAGCATTTTCTGAATGTGAGTCTACAAACAGATACTTTCTTGATGCTTAATAATAAGACTGTTAAAAATTCAAATTTAGTGGGATAGGGGTTGGGGCTGCACATTTGTAATCTTAAGCATGTTGGGGAACTCGTGATTTCAGATAATATAACTTTAGACTGTTTCTGCTTTGCCCCAAATTAATGAACTTCAAATAGCCAAATACCACAAATCCTTTCTACTTCCAATTTTTTGGGCGTGACTTTTCAGCAATAGCCACTGTTACTTCCTCCCATTTAAAGGTTTCTCTGTTTCAGTGGATTTGGAGGCATATCAATGTTAATACTCATTCTAGCTTTTTAAATTCCCTTAGTCTTGACCTTTGGCTTCTCTTCTTAAAAGTCAAATGAATATGCCTCAAAAATTGTTGTGCAAAGCACAAAATAGGCCAAGAGATAGCATATTTCAGGGTCAGGCTGTGGGAAGGAGGTTATGTGGTGGTGTTAAAGTTGGAATGGTATCACACTGACCTCGCAGGGCCTTCAGCTCTGCTGTTTCTCACTGACTCAGAGTTTGGATGGATTTCATGCATTTACTCCAACCTTCTAGTTTAAATATAGGGAATTTGAACCCTGAGAGGATAAATGACTTGCCCTATTACAGAGTTGGTGGCAGAGCCAGAGGCATAAATTCCTGATGGTACAATCCAGTGCTCTTAATGATAAATCAGAACTTCTTCTCTTATTTTACATTTTTACTTCCCTCCCCCCTTTATTATCCAAATAATACATGAATATGATAATTTTTGGAAGACTGCTTGGCAGTATCCACTGAAGCTGAGCCCCTGCAAGGCTGGGACCCAGCAATTCCACATTTCCAATAGAAATGTGCACATAGGGGATCCCTGGGTGGCTCAGCGGTTTAGCGCCTGCCTTCAGCTCAGGGCGTGATCCTGGAGTCCCGGGATCAAGTCCCACTCAGGCTCCCTGCATGGAGCCTGCTTAAAAAAATAAAAAAATAAAGAAATGTGGACATATATTTACTAAAAATATGCATAGTAGCACTAATTCTAATAGTCCCCAAAAGGAAACACCTCAAATGCCTATCAACATTAAAATGGATAAACTATATTCAGTCACAGAATGGAATATGACAGAAAGCAATGAGATAAAAAAAAACTTGCAACTCCTTACACAAATGCAAATTTTACACAAAGCAATATTAAACTAAACAAACCATGCACAAAAGAATGTATACTTTATGACTCCATTTTTTTGGAAGTTCAAAAACAGGCATAACAAATCCATGATTAAAACAGAGAGTAATTACCCTCAGGTGGTAGTGTGACTGGAGGGGCACAAGGGACTTCTGACTTTCAGGAATGCTTTGTTCCTTGATCTGGATGCTGGTTACACAAAGGTTACAAAAATTCACTGAGTTACAAGTTTTGCTGTGGAGTGCACATTTTTTGTAAATTTTATTGAAATAAAACATCTATTAAATACTATTAAATACCCTTAGGATAACTAATCTCTGTAGAAAATTGGGAATGCGCAGGAAATACTAAATAAGTTAAAATCAATTATTAATATTTTTGCATTTACTATTATATTTTATGCATATACACCCTGTCGCACTTTTGTAATCCCAAAAGGAGCAAAATCAAATATTTTTCATAGCTCCCATGGCAACAAAAACCTGACCCACGTTGAACTTATCTAGTAATGAAACTTGACCTCAACTGACAGGAGGTTGTTTGTAATCTTAATATATCCCACTAGGGCTGAATTCATACATTTACTGCAGAAAGATTAATGTGCTTGAACATGGGATGCTTCAGATACCTTTGAGTCTTTATAATCTTTGTAATTACCTTTTAAATTGTACTAATTCTGAATTCCAAAATACTTTTGGTTCTAAGGATTTAGTATGTGGCTTTATGTACTTTATTCTGAATGTTTTAAAACTTTTATTCTGACTTTCAGAGAATTCAAAGAATATATACAGATAGAATCTGATAACACCTGCGGAGTTATTGTGGCTTTGTGTGGTAATCAAAATAAAGTCCTCCCCCATCCCAATCAAAGATGTCTACACTCTAATCCTTAGAACCTACAGATATTTTAGGTTACATGGAAAAGGAGAATTAGGGTTGTAGAAGGATTGGCATTGAAAGATTCAGCCAAACATTGCTGACTTTGAAAATAGAGGATGACGACTAGGAGCTGAGGAAAGCAAGAAGCCATTGGCAGCTGAAAAGGCAAGAAAACAGATTCTCTCCTGGAAAGAAAGACATCCCAAGGAGACTGTTTTTGCACTTCTGACCTCCAAAAATGTAAGATGATGATTTTGTGTTGTTTTAAGCCGCTGTTCATGGTAATTTGTAACAGTATGAGATTACAAAAGTTAGTATACACATATTTGTGTATATGGTACATATATGCCATAAATTTATACATACACATCCATATATTATGCATACATACGTGTACCTACATATGTAGTTGGTATATATGCTTAGATACATTTTTAACCAATATCTGAATCACACAATACCCGGCAAACTAAAAATGAGAATTTTAAATGAATGAATTAATTAATTAATGCTCTATGTATTATAAAAACAGATAGAGGGATCCCTGGGTGGCGCAGCGGTTTGGCGCCTGCCTTTGGCCCAGGGCGCGATCCTGGAGACCCGGGATCGAATCCCACGTCGGGCTCCCGGTGCATGGAGCCTGCTTCTCCCTCTGCTTGTGTTTCTGCCTCTCTCTCTCTCTCTCTCTGTGACTATCATAAATAAATAAAAAATTTAAAAAAAAACAGATAGAGATGGGGATACAAAGGAATTGAGAGTGGAGAAGAGTCAGTTTTCACCTGTGTAATATCCTGCATAAAAAATTCAACATTTCTGTGGCAAGCAATAACGAATGTAGTTGCTAGAGCTCACAAATTTTTTTTAAGGTTTTATTTATTTATTCATGAGAGACACACTGAGTGAGGCAGAGACAGAGGGAGAAGTAGGCTCCTCACAGGGAGCCTGATGTGGGACTCAATCCCCGGACCCGGGATTATGCCCTGAGCTGAAGGCAGATGCTCAACCACTGAGCTACCCAGACATCCCAAGAGCTCACAAATTGGTAGGTCAGCTAGAGTAACTTAGCTTTTACTACATGTCAGATAGTTGGTTTTACTGTATGTGGCTCTCAGCTTCCTGTTATGGTGGAGGCAGATGTTGGCGGTGGCATGCCCAACCACCCAAATGCATAACCTGCATCTATCAAGTCAGCTACCTCACTGACTAAAGTAGATTATATGGCCAAGTCTGAACTTAAGAAGTAGGAAGCATATATACCTTTTGTGGGAAGAATTTCAAAGTTACATAAAAAAGATATGAATATGGTGCTCCTGGGTGGCTCAGCTCATTAAACATCCAACTCTTGGATTTGGCTAGGGTAGTGATCTCAGGGTCAGGAGATTAAGCCCAGCATCAAGCTCTACATCAGGCTCTGTCCTCAGTATGGAGTCAGCTTGAGATTCTCTCCCTCTGCATTCTGCCCTTTACCTCATTCTCTTTCTCTCTCTCAAATGACTAGATAAATAAAATCTTTTTTTAAGACAAGGAGAGATGAAGAATTGAGACCTAAGATTTAATTTATCATAACTTCCTTGCTGTTTGTCAAAAATTACTGCTGAAGCCAAATATAAACATTGGGGTATGCCAAACTAAATAATATCTTCAAGGACCCAAGAGGGGAGCTGTATACTCTCATGGAAGACATAATATAAATGGGAAGAGAATTTTATCTGATTAGTAAGGAATTAACTACGATTGAGGATTGATTTAAATAGCAATTTATAAACATCAGGAAAAGCATTTCTTTGTTCCTCTTTTACATGTATTATATTTTTTAGAGCAGTTTTAAGGTTCACAACAAAATTAAACAGAAAAAGTGGAGCATTCCAATATACCTGCTACTTGCCCTGCTCTCTCCCACCACTATCAACATTTTATACCACAGTGGTACATTTGTGAAATTGATTACCATATATTGACCTATTATCATTATCACCCTAAGTCCATAATTTATATTAGGTTGACTTGGTATTGTACATTCTATTGGCTTGGACAAACGTATAATGACATATATCCTCCATTATAGTATCTACAGAGTAGTCTCAGTGTCCTAAAAAACCTCTATGCTTTACCTAATCAACCTTCCCTCCCCATTAGTCCCCAACAACCACAAATTTTTTTTTAGTCTCCACAGTTTTGCCTTTTCCAGAATGTCATGTAGTTGGAATCACACCTTTGTCACATTGGCATCTTTCACTTAGTAATATGAATTTAAGGTCCTTCTTTGTCTTTGAATGGTTTGATGGCTTATTTCTTTTTAGTACTGGGTAATATTCATTACCTGCATGTACTGCAGTTTATTTACTTATTCTTCTACTGAAGGGCATCTTGATTGCTTCTGAATTTTGGCAATTATGAGTAAAGCTGCCATAAACATCTGTATTCAAGTTTTTGCATACACATACATTTTCAACTCCTTGGGTAAATACCAGGAAGAATGATTGCTGGATTGTATGGTAAGAGTATGCTTAGTATTGTGGGAAACTGCCAAACTGTCTTCCAAAGTGGCTATACCATTTTGCATTCTGTTCAACAATGAATGAGAGTTCCTATTGCTCCGTATCCTTGCCAGCATCTGGTGTTGCCAGTGTTCCAGTATTGGCCATTTTAACAGGTGTGTAATGGTATTTCAGAGTGTTTTTGTTTTGTTTTGGTTAAATAAAATCCACACTCAGCATGGAGCTCACCACTCTGAGATTAAGACTTGAGCTGAAATCTTGAGTCAGATGCTTAACCCACTGAGTCACTCAGGTGCCTCTCTTGTTTTTAATTTGCCTTTCCCTAACAACATGTGATATCTTTCACATGCTTATTTGCTATCTGTATGTCTTCTTTGATGAGGTGTCTGATTTGAATCTTTTGTTCATTTTTTAATTAGCTTGTTTTATTTTTAAGAATTCTTTGTATATATATTTTTAAGATTTTATTTATTTATTTATGAGAGACACACACAGAGAGACAGAGACATAGGCAGGGGGAGAAGCAGGTTCATTGTAAGGAGCCTGATGCGTGACTTGATCCCGGATCCTGGGATCACACGCTGAGCTGAAGGCAGACCCTCAACTGCTGAGCCACCCAGGTGTCCCTCTTTGTATATTTTGGATGAATATTTACTAGATGTGTCTTTTGCAAATATTTTTCCCCAGTCTATCTTGTCTTCTCATTCTTATAACATTATCTTTCATAGAACATAAGCTTTTAATTTTAATGAAGTCCAGTATATCAATTTTTTCATAGATTGTGCCTTTGGTGTTTTATATAAAAAAAATCATCACCTTGCTCAAGGTCATCTAGATTTTCTATGTTATCTTCTAGGAATTTTATAGGTTTGCATTCTACATTTAGTTCTATGATCTATTTTGAATTAATTTTTATAAAGGTCATAAGATCTGTGTCTCTACTTTTTGCAATGGATGTCCACTTTTTGCAGCACGTGTTGTTGAAAAGACAATCTTTCTCAATCGTATTGTCTTTGCTCCTTTCTCAAAGATCAGTGGACTATATTTATGTGGGTCTATTTCTGGGTTTTCTTTTCTGTCCAATTGATCTATTTATTCACCAATATCACATTGTCTTGATCTCTCTAGCTTTATGGTAATTATTCATGTTGGGTAGTGACCCTCTCTTGATTTTGTTCTCTTCCTTCAATATTGTGTTGGCTATTTTAGCCTTTTGCTTCCCCACATAAACATTAGAATCAATTTGTTGATGTTCATGACTTACCTTTCTGGGATTTGGACTCAGATTATGTTGAATCTATAGATCTGGTTAGGAAGAAGTAATATCTTGGCAGTATGAGTGTTACCACCCATTAACATGGAATAGCTTTCCATTTGTTTAGCTGTTCTTTAATTTTTTCAGCAGAATTATGTTATTCTCATATAAATCTTGTACATGTTTTGTTAGATTTATCCCTAAAAACTTCACTTAGGGATAAATTTTGTGCTTTAAGTTTCAAATCCCACTCATTGATTGCCTATACATATGAAAGCTATTGGTTTGCATGATGATATCCTACAACCTTGCTATAATTGCTTATTAGTTCCAGGAGGTTTTGTTGTATTTTATTCTTTAGGGTTTTCTACACAGACAATCATGTCATCTGCAAAGTCAGTTTTATTTCTTCCTTATCTGTACACTGGTTATATACTCTTCTTATTTTATTTCATTAGCTACAACTTACAGTATGATGTTGAAAAGGGGTGTGAGGAAGGCCATCCATGTTTTTTTTGTTTTTGTTTTTGTTTTTCTAATCTTAGTGGGGAAGCTTCAAGTTTCCCACTTAAGTATGATGTTAGGTACAGGTTTTTGCCTTCTTATTCAACTGAAGGCAAAAGGCATTTTCTTTTGTTCAATTTTTTATTTAAATTTTAAAGTGTAATACTGGTTTCAGGAGTAGAATTTAGTGATTCACCACTTACATATAACACCCAGTACTCATCACACACGTGCCCTCCTTAATACCCATCACCCATTTAGCCCATCCCCTGCCCATCTCCCCTTCATCAATTCTCAGTTTGTTCTCTGTAGTTAAGATCTCTTATGGTTTGCCTCTCTCTTTGACAAAAAAAGACATTCTTAAAGGTGACAACTACTACATTATATAAAAATTGTGAAAAGTACAGTATACACTCCCTTAAAATATTTCAAAGATGATCAGATTTATGCCATGTTTTCTTAATTCAAAATTGGTTTCAAAAGTCTGTGGGTTAAGCAATTTTACCTTTACAAAGAAGTATTTCAGTGCCCTCAAGTTCTTTTACCACTCGTGGGAAAGGTGTGCAGTGCCCCTAACATGGATTTGCAGATTCTCTCTTATGACTCAAAAAACATTTCCAGGTTCTGCCTCTGACCTCTTCTCTTAATGCTTTTGCTCAGACTTTCAGTTCTTTCTTGTTTCCTTCCACAGCCACTTCCACAGCCACTTCAGATTCAGGCCAAGGATACAATTTCTATTTTATTTCTGAAAACCCTGTGACAGACTATCCTTACCTCCACCTGCTATTCTTTGTATCTCTTTCCTCAGCATTTCAGCTGCAGTTTGGGTCCTCAAAACACTGGTACAGTCCAACATTTCAGGCTCCAGTTTATTAACAAGAAGAGACCCAAGGATGTGAATAGGTTGAACTATTAATACTAAGTAAATCCTTTATTTGTGCTTTTGTACTTTCTCAGGATTCTGTTTCACATCTTACTAATGGAATATATGATGCACATCATAAGCAATACTGTGATAATTTGCACATGTTAGATTCATCAGGGCCTTTTAAAGACTTTACTCATCTGAGTCTTTCATATGGTAGAGTCTAAAAATACACCATAATTTTGGCTAATGGTATAAAATTATCAACTTATTCTCAGTAATCAAATTTTATGAGATTAATTGTCTCGCAACATGAGCAATTTTCATGCGAAACCATAATCCAACCACTACTTGGGAAGGATAGAACCAAAATAAATGAATAGAGGTATCCTGAAATAGTATTTCCTGCCATAGAATACCCCTGCCTGTGCAACTGTGAAACTTGAAACCTCTGGCTAAGCTTCTGCCACTGAAAAGTACCTACTTTCACTACTTACCAAATTTCTTTTCTATATGCTGTGTGCATGACTTATCTTGTCAGCTCCGCTCTTTGGATATATTACATATGCCAAAGTAAGACTTTGAATACATATCTTCATTAGAACCTATTTGCTCAGGAAACCTATTAGTCAAATATGTTCCTGATCTCATAGGTAAGATGGTTTTAGATAGTTCACTTTATTTGTTATAGACTGATGTTATTAGATTAAAAGTTTGGGTTTGAGGAACCTCACTGATTCTCTCAACAAATACTGAGTGTCCACTATGGCACTATTCTGAGTATTGGTAAAATACCATTACATTTTTTAAAAAAAAGATTGTGGAGGGGCATCTGGGTGGTTAGCCTGTTAAGCATCTGACATCAATTTGAGTCATGATCCCAGGGGCCTGGGACCAAGGTCCCAATCAGGTTCCCTGATCAGTGGGAAGCCTGCTTCTCCTTCTCCCTTAGCCACTCCTCCTCCTTGTGCACACTCTCTCTTTCAAATAAATTAAATAAATAAATAAATAAATAATAAACAAACAACTAAATAAAAAGATTGTGGAGGGATCCCTGGGTGGCACAGCGGTTTAGCTCCTGCCTTTGGCCCAGGGCGTGATCCTGGAGACCCGGGATCCAATCCCACCTCGGGCTCCCGGTGCATGGAGCCTGCTTCTCCCTCTGCCTGTGTCTCTGCTTCTCTCTGTGTCTCTCATGAATAAATAAACAAAATCTTAAAAAAAAAAAGATTGTGGAGCTTATATTATGATGGAATAGACTACCTTTACTTAAGCAAACAATTATAATGTAATATGAGCAATAAAGAAAAAGCAGAGGATGGACAGAGTTGGGAGGGAATGAGAAAGAAGCTATTTTAGATTGGTATTATCAAAGAAGTTCTCTTAGAAACTGATTGTTGAATTCAGGCATGAAAATAATAAGCAAGTATGTTTCATAAATGCAGAAAAATGATGACTGAAAAATATTCTAGGCAATGATAACTTGAGTTCTAGGCAGTGAGTTGGGAATATGACATGTTTTTGAAGGTGAGAAGGCATCTAGAGAAATGAATGAGAACAATATGGCAGAGAATCAGATTTTATAGGACTTTGACCACCATGGGCAGGACATTAGATTTTTTTTTACTAAGTGTTACGGAAAACAAAAGGAGGTTTGAAAACAGGAGACATGACAAGATTTAAATTTTTTTTTTAAGATTTAAAATTTTTAAAAATATTTTATTATTTCTTTTGAGAGAGTACACAGGGGAGGGGGAGGTCCAGAAGCAGAGGGAGAAAGAGAGAATTCAAGAGACTCCCCTCTGAACCCGAGCCAGACAGGGGGCTCAATCTCAGGACTCTGAGATCATGACCTGAACTGAAATGAAGAGTCAGATAGTCAAGCGACTGAGCCACCTATATGCTCCCCTGGATTTAAATTTTTTAAAGGATTACTAGTGGGGAGCCTGAGTGGCTCAGTCAGTTAAGCATCTGCCTCTTGGTTTAGGTTCAGGTCATGATCTCAGGGTCGTGATGGGCTCTGCACTAAGCCTAGAGCCTAAGCCTCTCCATTTGCCCCTCCCCTATTCTCTCTCTCTCTCTCTCCCCCTAAAAATAATATAATTACTATTATTATTTATTTATTAAAAAATAGAAGGATTACTAGTAACTCTTATAGTGTGGGTTGTAACATGAAGACTACAGAAGAGAAAGCAGGGAGACCGATCATTTAGATTTTGCAGTAGTTCAGGCAAAAGATGGTGTTAGCAGGGGCTGTGGCACTGAGAAGTTAAGGAGTGGCAAGGATGATCTGATAGTAATGACATGATGATGACTCTTTGGTTTTGGCTCCAAATAACTGGGTAGTACCCATTTTCTGAGATGGGAAATAACTAAGATAGGATACATTTTAGGGGAAGCGTTTTGCATATGTTAACTTTAAGATGCCTATTTAACAACCAAGTGGAGATGCCACAGAATGCATTGTGTATCTGAGTCTGATTATCAGGGGATGGTTTGTACTGCAAATGTATGTGGAAATGCGTGTCATTCATGTGTTACAGATAATCTTTGCAACCATAGTCCTGGAGAGGATCACCTACAGATTGAGTCTAGCTAAAGAAATTTTGAGGTTGGATCCATGGGCTCCTCCAACAAGCAAAGAGGGCTCAGATGAAGTGGTTCATGACCGAGGAGGAAAGCCTGAGTTTCCACCATGTGTTTTTTAAAATTTATTTATTATTTATTTATTTATTTATTTATTATTTAACGAAGACACAAAGAGAGCACAAGTGGGGACAGTGGGAGAAGCAGAAGCAGACTCCCCACTGAGCAGAGAGCCCAATGTAGGGGTTGATTCCAGGACCCAGGGATCATGACAGGAGCCAAAGACAGATGCTTAACCAACTGAGCCACCCAGGTGCCTCCCACTATGTGTCTTTACACCATTCACCCTGAATGTCTTTGCTAATCCAGTCATTAGAATGTGACTTGATCACTATTTCTCCAAATATTTCTACATTAGGAACCAACATTCATGCCAATGGTTATTAACACATGAAAAGAAGTTTGAGACATCAACAGAACTACCTCTTCCACAGAATAACTAAGAAATATATAATAAATCCTACTCGTCCTCAAAGCCCACTCCCCATTAAGTTCTAAATGTGAGCAGGAAATATCAGAGAGGGAGACAGAACATGAGAGACTCCTAACTCTGGGAAACGGACAAGGGGTGGTAGAAAGGGAGGTGGACGGGGGGTGGGGGTGACTGGGTGATGGGCACTGAGGGAGGACTTGATGGGATGAGCACTGGATGTTATTCTATATGTTGGCAAATTGAACACCAATAAAAAATAAATTTAAAAAAGTTCTAAATCTAAATTGAAAAGAGAACACTTATTATATATTAAATATGTATAAACCTCACTCACTTGAGAGTAAACATAACAATTTATAGATATTCCAAACAAGATTTATGATTAATGTGGGAATTTGTTCATTGACACATAGTAATGGGCACTTAGATATAATAATCAGATACTGTGTTCTGGTAATCTAGATGCAACTTGAGTGGTGAGAAAATCTGAAACTAACTCAGATTATTCAAAAAAAGTGGATATGTCAATTGTGGATAATCTCAATTTTATTTTATTTTTTTGTTTGCTCTTTGTTATTCTTCTTTACCATTGTTCAGTCTCTGGAATTTCCAACAGACTTAATAGCACTGGTTTACAGAAATGTTATTAAAAACAAATATTTAGAATGTGGCAAAAGCTGAGAGAAATTTTAAAAGGTTAAATATATACTGAAAATTGAGGATAATTATTTTTTAAGATGTATAATTTTGTCAAATACCTTTGAAGAAATTAAAAAATAACTTTAATTCAGTCCACGAGAGGAAACATATTTTTTAATAGAAGGAAGTTTCTGAGAAAGGAATTAATTAGTCATAAGGGCCATTAAATCTCCTAAAATGAACAAAGGGTTCCACTGGAAACTATATAAATATTCATAAAAATATTACTTTTACTGACAAGATGTCATTTGCTTTATTAAAATCACCTAATTTGAGTAAAGTATCCTCAGAGATATACGAGAACACAGGGTGGTAGGAATATTAAATATGATAAATTTTTAACACTTCAATCCTCTTCTTTAATACTTCTTATTTTTCTTTTCTGTAGCAAATGAGTTTAACGAGTTGCCTTAAAACTTAGAAATTATTATAATGTGTCCCTTCATAGCCTTTGGCACAATGGCTTATTGGTAATCACCAGTTACTCCTGATTGATGGCAAAAGGGGATCTGTCTAGGAAACAGCTTGACAAGCATAGGATGGCAAATTAGCATCCCTAAATTCTACTTCCAAGTCATTCAAGGAATTATAAAGCAGAGTATATAAAACTGGGTTTGGCCTATCCACTCTGGATAATCTTAGACAGACAGTTTGGTTTTTAGTCATGGAAATTCAAACTGTATTTCTGGATTCCAGGTGTAATGATTATTTATAGTAGAGTTGCATGGGATTTTCTTAATTAAAAATAGATGATTTAAAGATCATCTCAGCTATGAGAATACATATTTTTCCATGATTAGTTTATGTTTCTCTAGAAAAAAATTTAGACTCAGCCTATCCTACAATCAGCACTAAGGATATATCAAAGTTTTAAAAATTACATAGAGAAAGAAAAAAATCCTTTCTTCTGAAAACTACAACTTTCACTTAAATTTTACTATCCTAGTCTCGGGTACTATATTATTTCTATAATAATATAGGTGAAAGAGGTTAGAATATCATTAGAATTGATCTACTTTGTTAAAAAATGTATTATTGCAGAGGACCCAAAATCTGTTTTATATGTGTCTCCAAAGCAGAAATAACTATTCCTAAGATATTGGCAATTTTCACCAGACTCAAATTGTGCTGCCCTTTTAAATCACATTCAATTAATACTTTACCTTATTAATTTGAAATTTTCATATTATTTCCTGTTCCTATTTCCAATGTTTCTGTTATTTTGGAATGGTATAACAACAACAACAACAACAACAAAAACATACACTGGGTGGTCTCAACAACAGATATTTATTTCTCAGTTCTGGGGCTAGGAAATCTAAGATTAGGCTGCTAGCAAATTTGATGTATAGTGAGGACATTCTTCCTGGTTTGCAGACATCTACCTTTTTGCTATATCTTCACATGGTAGAGAGAGTGAAGACCCTGAACTCTTCCTCTTCTTACAAAGGTGCTAATCCAATCATGGGGACACCACCCTCAAGGTTTTATCTAAATCTAATTACATCCCAAAGATTCCATCTTCAAATACCATCATCTTAGGGGCTAGAACTTCAATATATAAATATGGAATATGAGCAGGCCATAAACATTCAGTCCATAGCAATCTCTTTTTAAGAATTTAAACCAGTAATAATGTCAATAATAACAACTTTTATTTTGTGGAACTTTTGATCTGAGCCAAACATTATTCTGAAGATACTTAATACATAAAGGCTTATCTAATCCTCTCAACAGCTCTGTGAGGTAGGATATTATTATTATCTCGATTTTACAGATGGAAAAACTGAGGAAAAGTTCTATTAATAGCTTGCTCAAGGTCCTTTAGTTGGGAAGTTGGCAGTTAGGATTTAAATTCAGTCTGGTGTCAGAGTGTACTCTCTCTCTCTCTCTCTCTCTTTAATATTTCATTTATTAATGAGAGATACAGAGAGGCAGAGACATAGGCAGAGGGAGAAGCAGCCTCCCTATGGGGATCACGCCATGAGCCAAAGGCAGATGCTCAACCACTGAGCCATCCACGTGCCCCCAGAAACTACTATCTTAACCAGCATGTACATAGTATTTATTTGTTTTTGTTTAGATTATTAGTAACTTTTTTTTTAAAAGAGTGTAGTACATAATGCTAAAGAAAGTAATCTGTAGTTCCTCATTAACAACTGATCATTAGCTCTAGTAATTTTTAAACATATAACTACTTCAACCAAAAAAGCTCTCCCACAAATCAGTGAATGTATTTTGGGGCTCTACGCAGTTACTGATTTGTTTGATTACTACTGAGTTGGGATAACATGATGGTCTTTTTGCATAGCACATAGGTAAGTGCATATAAGAAACATTTCTAATCTAGATTGGACAATTAAGGACAAGATGGGCACCAGATTAAAAGCAGCCCAGATAGGCCAAATTTCTCTCTAAATTTGGGGAATATTTTTACTAGCAGTATTTAACTTAATTCAGGATTTTTTTAACATGAAATTCAATTTATGTAGTTTCTTTTACGAATTAAGTATAGTTTATGTAATTATGGGTTTCCCTGGATAACCCAACAGTATATTAGTAACAATACTTTCATTAAAATTGCCCATATCAAAACAAGGAATAAAGCACATTTTTGTTTATGTCCTCTTTTTATTTCAAAACCATTTTGATTATTCAGCTGTGAATATTTTAGAGAAATGCCTAAGAAGATCTTCTATACTATTAATTTTCAGTTATCCATAATAGTGTTACTTGCTGGTCTTCAAAGGGCTTTTCAACAAAATGTTATTACGTTAAAGATATTGGCAGGCATCACCAGCCGGATCATGGGCAGTCACTCCTGAGGCATAGACATATAGGTATATCTTGTGTGATAATACAAAGCAAATCAATTTCAGAGCTAGACTGCTGATCTAATCTGTATCCATGGAATAATCTGATAAAAAGAAGTTAAAATTCTCTTGAAAGAAAAATAATAATATCAGGAAAATATCTGTTTGTGGGGCACAGAATTTAAGTACATATAAATGTGCATTTATAGAATTTTTTGGTTTAAAGGGAACTTAGGTAGGAATCTTGTCAAATTTCTTGGTAATTTCCAGGTAAAAATAGATTAAGTGATTTACCCCCAAACCACATAGTTTTCCCATGATAGAGAAACTACTAGGTACCTGGGTGGTTCAGTTGGTTAAGCATCTGCTTTTGGCTCAGGGTCCTGAGATCAAGCCCCACATAGAGCTCCCTGCTCAGTAGGGAGTCTGCTTCTCCCTCTCCTCATGCTCTCTCTCTCTCTCTCTCTCTCTCTCTCCTTCACTTGCTCATTTTCTCTCAAATAAATAAAATCTTTTTTTAAAAAAGAGAAAGTACTAGAATTTCATTTTATGTTCATTCTACAATTATTGAGAGGCTACTATATGTCAATTTTCTGCTGTGTGGCAGAAATCCAAAGATGACTAATGCAGTAGGATTATAGTAGGAGAAAAGGAAGATAAAAACAAGATAAAAAAATCATGTTGTCATGATTGTTCTATGAGAATTAAGAGTCCCCTCTTATCCCTAACACTGCCCTGCCCCCATACCACTGCTTCCTCATATTCTAAGTCAGGATAACAAATATACTGTTGCTCAAATGATTAATTTCTTATTTGAGTATAATTGACACTCAATATTACATTAGTTTCAGGTGTACAACATAGTGATTCAACCTCTCTATATGTTATGCTATGCTTACCACAAGTATAGCTGCCTCTGTCACCATTATAATATTTGACTATATTCCCTATGTTGTGCTATGATTTATGTTAAAATGATCAGTGTTTGCCTGGAAATTACACTCATAATTATACTTTCAAACCAGAATCTGGAAAAGTCAAGATTATAGTCGGCAAAGTATTTGTTCAAATTTTGTCAAATATTATCTTTTTAAAAAGATTATCCATTAAGTATATACATATGGATATAAATGCATGTTTTTGTTTATTAAAGCTATTAATCTTATTAAAGTTTATTAAATTTATTAAAGATAAATTGTGAGATATTTTATTCCTTTGGCCTAACTATTGAATATCCATGTCTGGGTTTTATGTCCTAAGCAAATCATCACAAACATGAAGCTTTCCTCTGAAGCTTATATTTTCGTTATCACTTACCTATAGATGCACACACCAGCCAAAAAAGAAACACTGAATAGATGAGGAAGGTCAATAATTAATTTAAATTATTTATTTTAATTTGAGGCTTTGGGAGTGCTTATGGATTTTGTAGTAGAGGTAAGCCTAGCAGGAAAATGATGAAATGGAAAAAAATCATCACTCAAATTCACCTCCAGGATTTCTGGAGAAATTGTGGCAGCAGTGAGGACTGGTACAATCAAAACACTTTTAATCATGAAAGTATATAAATTTGATCAGGTGCCTTAAATAGTACAAGCACCTGGTATACATTACAGTTCCTCTTACAGTCTGATACTAAAAATTTTTATATCCACGTATTCCCTTAGTACACACCATTCTTTAAAATTCAAACTAAATTCATACTTCTAAGGGTAAGATAATAGCTTAGAATCTTCTATAATCCCAAATTATATTTTGCATAATTTTATGCTCCCCTTTGAGCACATTATTATTACCATTTCTTAATATCTGATCATCAGCTGCTGATCCCAAGCATACCAAAGATAGCATATCATTTCCCACAGATGTTAAGTTTGTAAAATTAGTTTTGCCAGAAACATCTCTAATATGAAAGGAATATTTCTCACAGAGAGGGTTGCCACCAGCTTTCTAAACACCTCAGGCATGTCACTGAACCTTTCTACGGTTAATGTGTTTCTCTCTTTTTGGACATTTTTCTTAAGTATGAGAAAATCTCGGGGGTTTTAGAAAAAGTCATTTCCGAGAGAGAAGAGCAGTACCCTGGTGAGAATTCTCTTAACATCCCGATATTACTAACATAAGTTTGATAGAATGTAGTAGGATATAGAGTATGAAGAAACCTGGAAGAGAAAGTGAAGCCCAAGTGATGAAGGGCAATTGGCAAGTCCTTCAGGATGTAATTCTCTGCTTGTTGTTTATTCTTATAGTACCCATTTGTCAGTATTGTCTCAATCTTAGTTTTTCTAGGCGGACGTATATGCCTAAACTCATTTTTTTATTGTAATAGATGGTATTACATGCAAAAAGACATTTAAATCTCAAAAGAGAAGTCTCAGAACTAAATGCTATGATTAATAAGATCTATGTGATTAAAAAAGAAAAAAGCAAGTGGAACTTTGGTTCATACAAGGGACTATTTACAGTTATCAGGATTTAAATCAATATTTAATTTATTAAAGCTAAAATAAAATAACCTTATTTTCCATATGCCTTGAAGTTCTACTTACAAGTCTCATTATGATATTTATAGAGAGAGTAAAATGAGAATATTTGCTTTCAGTTTTTCTTGGATTAGTATTTGATTAACTTACATCAAACAGAATACAAACCAAAAAATCGGACTCTTAAATACAGAGAACAAACCAGTGTTTGCCAGAGGGAAGATGGGTAAGGAAGATGGGTGAATAAGATAAAGGAGATTTAGAAGTATAAACTTCCAGTTATAAAATAAATAAGTCAAAGAGATGAAAGATACAACACAGGGAATACAGTCAATAATATTGTAATAACATTGTATGGTGACTACTTATTGTGGTGAGTAATGTATGAAATTGTTGAATCAATATGTTGTGCACCTGAAACTATATAAATATTATATAAATAATATGACATTGTGTATTAATTATGTTTTAGTTTAAAAATTAAACAGAATTTCCTTAAACAAGTAATTTCATTTATTAAGTTAATTAATTGAATTTCCTGGAGAATTTTACACTGCTTTTATAAATAAAACATATTTAAACTACGAAACATTGCTGAAAGAAACTACAAAATGCCATCGAAAGATATTAAAGAAAATCCAAATAAATTAAGAGATAGTTCCACATAGGGAACTACCAGGATCAGAAGACTCAACATTATGAAGATAGCAAATCTTCCAAGTTGATCTACAAATACAGTAAGGCTTAGCAAGAATCCCAACTGACTCTTTTTTGTTGAAATTTATAGGCAATTCTAAATTTATATGGAAGGGTAAAAATTCCTGAAATAGAACAAAATTGGAAGCCTTACATTACTCAATTTCAAAAACAATTACAAAGATGCAGTAATGAAAACAGTGTGGTAAAGACAGACAAATAGATCAATGAAAGAGAAGTGAGAGTCCAGAAATGAAAAAAATATATATATGAGTTCACTGAAAGAGAACTGAGAGTGCAGAAATGAATATATATATATATATATCAAATAGATCAATGAAAGAGAACTGAGAGTCCAGATAAAAAAATATATATATATATATCTGAGTTCACATATAGGTAATAAGGCAATTCAATCTGGAAAAAAATAGTCTTTTCACCAGAGAATGCTGAGAAAACTGATTTTTCATATGCAAAATACGAATTTAGACCCTTACATCATATACTACACAAAAATTAACTCAAAATGGGCCATAGACCTCACTTTACCAGCTAAAACTCTAAACTCTTAGAATACATCAGAGTAAATCTTCATTATCTTGGGTTAGGCCAAAATTTCTCAAGGGTGATGCCAAGCAGGGGTGCATGTGTGGCTCAGTCACTTAAGCACCTGCCTTTGGCTCAGATCATGATCTTGGGGTCCTGAAATGGAGACTCAAGTCATATTCCCCTTTTGCGGGAATACTGCTTCTCCCTTTCCTCCCTGCTCATACTCTCTCTCTCGGTCTCTCTCTCTCTCTCTCAAATAAATAAATAAATTTTTTGTAAAGAAAGAATGATGCCAAGCACAAGTGATTAAAAAATATGATAAATTTAAAACTTTGTGTTTCAAAAGACACCATTTTAAAAATGAAAACACACAGAAAGGAATAAATATTTGTAAATCATATATTCGGCAAATGACTTATATCCAAAATACATAAATGATTTTTGTTGTGCCCAAGATTGTGAATTTGAGAAACCACTAAGGAGCCGACACCGACGCAAGCGCCCGAGGGTTTATTTGCAAGCTGGAGCTTGGGTCCAAGTATACCCGACACAGCGGAGCAGGGACTTGGGCCCCCAAGTGGGTTTTTTATGGGCTGGTCTAGGGGATTTTCAGAAGGAGTGGAGGAATTTCTCAAGTTCTGTTTACATTCTGATATGGGGCTTTCAAGGGCATTGAGCTCCGTTCTCATTTTAATATGGGACTTTCTACCAGAGCGGGCGTGGGCTCTGTTGTCTTTCTGATATGGGATTCTCTGCCGAGGACATTCTGCAGTTTTTCCTGTAAAGTTCAGCGCTTATTCACAGGGGCCTAAGATGGCTGTACTTGTGTTAATGCTAAACTTTAGGTGGAATGGTCTTAATTTTTCTCGACCTCCACAATTTTTATAACTCAATAAGAAAAGAAATGACCCAAATTAAAAAATGGTCAAAAGATTTGAATGGATATTTTACCAGAGAAGATTTATGGATAAGCACATGGGAAGATGCTTAGCACAATTAATCATTAGGGAAATGCAAATTAACACCACAATGAGATATCACCTTACATCCACAATGATGATCATCATCATAAAGAGAGACAATAACAAGTATTTATGGTCATATAGAGAACTTGCAAGCCTCATTCATGGCTGGTAGACATTTAAAATGGTGCAGTCTCTTTATAAAACAATTTGGTAGTTTCTTAAAATAGTCAAATATAGATTTACTGTATGACCCAGCAGTTCTACTTCTAGGTGCTTATCTAACCAAAATGAAAACATATGTCTACACAAAGGCTTCTATGTAAATGATCATAGCAGCGTGTTCATGATAGTCAAGATGTGGAAACAATCCAAATATTTATCAACCAGGGAGTAGGTAAACAAAATGTGGTGGATCTATATAATAGAATACTATTCAGCAATAAAAAGAGAAATGTTATATCATAGATGACCCTCAAAACATTATGTAAGTGAGAGTAGCCAAACACAAAGATCACATATTGTTTAATTCCACTTACATGAAATGTTCAGGGAAAACAAATCCATAGAAACAGAAAATAGATTAATGGTTGCATGGGGTATATAATAGGAAGTGAGATAACTGAATAGTGGCCTCCCAAGATATCCATGTCTCAATATTCAAAGTCTGTGAATGTCCTTTTACCTTACATGGCAAAAGGAATTTTGCATAGGTCATTAAGTTTATCATCTTGACATGGGGAGATTATTCTGGATTATTTGGGTGGGCCCAATATAATCACAAGAGTGTTTATAAGAGGAAGCAGGAATGTCAGAATTAGATTAAAGATGTGTTTCTGGATTTGAAAATGGAGGAAGACCAATAGAAAAAAAAAATGCTGACAGTCCTCTAGAAACTAGAGTAATGAAAGAGACAGGGCTATCCTTGTAAGAAACCACTAGCCAGGGAACAGATTCTCCCTTCAAGCTTCCAGAAGGGATGAAATCCTGTCAACATTTGATTTTAGTCCTGTAAGACACATTTTGGACTTCTGAACCCTAGAACTATAAGATAACAAATTTGTGTTTCTTTAAACCACTAAATTTGTGGTTATAGTAATTGTTAGTATAGTTAATAGAGTATAGTAATAATATAGTATAGTAGTTGTTATAATAATAATAGAAAACAGGTGTCCATCGAAAGATGAATGGATAAAGAAGATGTGGTTTATGTATACAATGGAATATTACTCAGCTATTAGAAATGACAAATACCCACCATTTGCTTCGATGTGGATGGAACTGGAGGGGATTATGCTGAGTGAAGTAAGTCAATCGGAGAAGGACAAACATTATATGTTCTCATTCATTTGGGGAATATAAATAATAGTGAAAGGAAATAGAAGGGAAGGGAGAAGAAATGGGTAGGAAATATCAGAAAGGGAGACAGAACATAAAGACTCCTAACTCTGGGAAATGAACTAGGGGTGGTGGAAGGGGAGGAGGGCGGGGGGTGGGGGTGAATGGGTGACGGGCACTGAGGGGGGCACTTGACGGGATGAGCACTGGGTGTTATTCTGTATGTTGGCAAATTGAACACCAATAAAAAATTTATTATTAAAAAAAAAAACAGAGCTAGAGACTCTAGGGAAAATATGTTTCTTTTACTTTTCTTGATTCTAGAGGCTGCATGTATTCTTTGGCCCAGGGTCCCATATCACTGTCTTCTGCTTCCATGGTCACAACCCTTTCTCTGACTTCTGCTTCTTCTCTTACCTATAAAAACCCTTGTGATTACATGAGGCACGCTCAGATAATATATGACAATTTTCCCATCTCAGGATTCCTAAATTTATTACACTTGTAAAGTCTCTTTTGCCATGTAAGATAATATATTTAAAGGTCCCAAGATGTAGACATCTTTGGAGATCATTATTCTGCCTACCAGAATTTCTACAATTGCTTATTCATCTGAGAATTAAGATAAGGCTATATGAATGGGGTCTGTTATGTACAGGAGTTAATGAGGCTTATTTTAATGGTTCCTTGATATGAAGGTTTATGTTCTTAGGCTATAGATATATACTGCTTTGCAAATATGTGTCCACCATATTCAAGCAGCCATTTGCCTAATTTTTCCATATATCAACCCGTTTCCACTTTATATGATTCAATTTATCTATTAACTGTTTGATTTAATACTACACTATTTTTTCTTTCCAGTAAGCTCACTGTAACTCTAAAGCAATTCTAATGGTATCTCTTTAGAATGCTTTCCTGTCCCATTTTGTTCCTCCTATTATAGCAAAAATCTCCATGCTAGTGGTAACTTGGAGGCTGTCTTGAAACTTTACAAATACTTCTCTAAACCAGTTTATACCTCTCCTTACTTTGTGAATACAGTTCATCAAATTGAACATAACCATTTTTTGATAATATATTATCATGTTTAAAAGTTGTTCTGTGTTTTTTGATATTGATAATTTGCTCTGGCCTAAACTGCTTCATAGGATATATGCCAAAATGTTCTTTTTTTTTTTTTTTTTTTGAAATCTATGATCTCTAGTGGATTATTGCTATTTTTTAAAAAGATTTTATCTATCTATTTTAGAGATAAAGAGAGAGAGCACAAGTTAGGGGGGTAGGGACTAATGGAGGGGGGAAGAGAGAGAATCTCAAGCAGACTCGGTACTGAGCATGGAGCCCAATGTGGGGCTTGATCCCACGACTCTGAGATCATGACCCGAGCCAAAACCAAAAGTCAGACGCTCAACCAACTGAGCCATCCAGTGCCAATCTACTGGATTATTTTTATTAAAAGGAATAGAAAATATGCTTGAGAAGTATGAGAGTTTTCAGCAAGATTAATTGCTATATTAAGTGCTGAGGTATTCTGTGGTTATATTGTATATGTGTAACATATATACATGTGTACAGTGCACTGCATCACATTATACATAACACATTATATATATAAATTTTTTTCTTCTGCCTTACAATCTGTTCTTAAATTTAATTTTCTAGTGAAGACCCGTATAGCTGAAATAACTTAAAGGCACAATGTGTAGTGGATTTGGATTTAGAAGATGGTTATAAAACTCATTCAGATATGAGCAAGCTGACATTTTCATTTAAGTATGTTAATGTAAAGATTTCTAAATGGATCACCTGCTTAAAACAACATCTTTAAAATAGTAAGAAATAAATAGCTATCATCTCATGCCTATTTTCTCTAAAAACTTTATGTGGCCATGGCTCCATCTCCGCTGGAGGCAGGTGTACTGTCGTCACCATATCAAGTTTTAACCAGTTGTGCTTTTGCAGAGGTGTCCACTCAATCCATCTCATTTCTGACTAAGTTTCTCACATAGGTGAGCAGGTTCTGGCTAATAAAGTTCATTATTGTGTGAAAGACGTCACAGAGCAAGGATGGGGTGTGGTCGGCCACCTTCTTGGCCAACAGCATGGCCAACATCAGCATGGTCTTCTCCTTTTCCATGTCCTTAGGATAAGTCTGCATGGCCTGCTCCAGCACAGCAGCGAGATGCTTCCTTCTGTCTTCTTCCGATAGGTTCACATTCATAAACTGCATTGCCAGGTTATTCACCAGTCCTGGGTGGATGCTGTGATCCATCCTATCCCCTATTTGTGCCAGCTGCCTGGCGATATCCTGGATGATTTCTTCTTGACTTTCTGAATCTCTCACCCCACCATCCAGGAAGTAGCTGCACCGGTTGCCATCTGTCTGTAGCTCATTGTCGTGGTCCTCCTTCAGGTAAGCTGGCACGGGCAGTTCATGGCCCAACAGCTCCAACTCTTCATGGAGGTTATAGTTGGAGCAGTTTTGGAGGAAGCCAAACACTAGCAAATTGGTGATACGCTCATCCTGGGGGCCTGAGCCATTGCTCACCTTAGATTCCATGGCACGGGCAGCCTTGCGGGGCTCTGACTTGCTTCTGGCTCTGTGGACGTCCCAAGTCAGCGGCCACCCACCAGCCAGTTCTGGCACTGTATTTCCAGATTCTTTGTGTGGCTGTGTTAAAGTGACTAAGGCTTGAACACTCTCATCTGCTACTTTAAATGTAACTGAGGAAACGGTAGCTTTTAAAAAATTGTTTTTTTAAAGGTTTTATTTATTTATTCATGAGAGACACACAGAGAGGCAGAGACATAGGCAGAGGGAGAAGCAGGTTTTGTGCTGGAAGCCCGATGTGGGACTTGATCCAGGAACCCCAGGATCGCGTCCTGAGCCAAAGGCAGACGCTCAACCACTGAGCCACCCAGGCGTCCCCCCAAAAATAGTTTGAAATGTGACTTACTTTCCTTTTTATTGCAAAGTACTAATTATTAATTCTTGTATTTATGAATAAGGACCCACTGTGTTATTGGTATGATCAAATGGACATGTATAATGTTATTATAATGGACTAATGATTTTATTTTTCTCTATATTTGATACTCTATGTACAGTATAAGTCAGAACTCATTAAAAAAATGAAGAATCAAAAAAAATCAGTAAATCAGTATATATACTGATTTAATTTGTAAATCAGTATATATACCTACTGGTTACACATTAGTTTGTGCATAAACAAGATCAGAAAGTCATGATGTAGCAGAAGCATGATTGAATTCAGTCCTGGGTTCCCATCCACACACATCTTATTTTTTATACTGAAAAGAATGGAAATAATACCTGTTTTTTAGTGGTATTTTAAAACAATATAGCTATAAAGTATGGATTATGAAAAGAGCAAATCAAATGTTAAACTTTCCAATAAAGTCATATGCTTTAGCCATCCCAGGTAGCTGATTCTAATTCTCCCTATATTGCATTAGGCACTTTTGAGCTCCAGAGGTGGGAAACTCACACTTCTTATGGAATTCTATTTCTAGAGATACCTATCAGTAAGTTCTTTCCTTTATTGACTCAAAACTGTCTTCTATTTTAAAGCCAACTCTCTTAAAAAGTCAAGAACATCTCCTGGAATTTAAATACACTGTATGATAAATACTTTTCTATTCATAGTGTTGGATTTGGAGAATTGTTATTATTATTAATATAATTTTTGTTTGTTTCAAAGGCAATTATTTCCTCATATGTTTTCCATTGCAGTAATATTTCTCTTCAATATTTGTTGCCAATATGCTTCTAGCAAATAACTGCCTTTACAAATTAACTTTGATGTTACCTAATTAATGAATATGAATGTGTCCAGTTTTCCTATTTCCTTTCAAAGCAAGCACATCTGGTACTCAGAAACATTGCTGCAATCTCACACAAAGAGAGTTAGTTGATGAAACTTCTTGAATATCCCAAGTGCCAATGAAAGCAACTTGGCTTCCTCTGAATACTCTATTTCATGCCCCAAATACTGTGTGAGTGTCTAAAACTGCACATGTCTTTCTGATAGTTTTTTGCTTCCCTGATACTCAGGCCAATCTCAAAGGCATTCCTCTATCTTCTTGGTGCATAAGCTGGATCCCAGGGTATCTTCCAAGCCTGATGTTTTCATGGGACTCAAAGTCAATAGGCCCATCTGCCCCACCGGAAGTAGCTTTGCCATCTGGCTTTAGGAAATTGGGTCATGTCTTACTGGTTTAAAGTGAATTGGTAGTAAATCTTTCCTATATTGCAGAACAAAACACAATCATGAAAAGACTGCTTTTATAAGGTAGAGAGACACATCTTTGGATTGATCCTTAGCTCATTTTACCCACATATGCTGACCAGGAAGTCATCAGTTTAACACCATTTATGAAACGTCTATTATATGCCAGATGTTTCGTATTCATTGTATTCATTATCCTTAATACTCATAAGGACCACATGTAAGTTTTCTTTTCCCACTTAACAGATGTGTTCCTAGTCTTAGAGAGATGAACTGAGATGCCCAGGGATGTACAGCCAGCAGAAGCATGTCTTGGTTCCAAAACTGTGTGGGTCTCACAGCCACACATACCTGCTTTCCATGAACTAATATCAGATTGTGATGACATTCTTCTAGTTTCTATGCCATTCACTTATACTGTGGTCAAAGGAAGTTAGTGGGGTTTATAAATTTGCATTTATTATTTGTAAGATTTTTTTCCCTGAAATAATAAACAAGCTTTGAATTTGAGCAAAGCAAAATAGTACTTGCACTCTAACATTGTCCAAAGCCAGAACAAAAAGAGACAGTCCTTGAAAGGCTTCCATGGGTTTTCTTTTTGTACTTTGTGACTTTGAGCTCTTCCTCAACTGCAAAGATTTGTTTACTTACTTGAAAACAGAACGTTTTAAACCAATTTATCAGTATTTATTTGGATAGAAGGGAAACTTAAAACTACCATGCAAATGTGATTAAAAGGAAAAAAATTATTTTTATAGTTAAAATTACTTAATCATTTCAAATGATAAGACTCAGAAAAGAATGAAGGCTAAAGTCAGATGTGCCACCATCCAGCTAGGGAAGAAAGGAGTCCAGAAGGAAATTGCTGTTTTGTTTAAAATCATTATTTATTAGAATTTTTGTGAACAGTAGACTCAATGGACACTTAAATCTGACCCTCTAATCTTTGTTGCTGATTGGAGTATAAGAAAACAATTTATTCACAATTTCTAATAGCATTTATTCAGTTGAAAGTATCAAATATACGTTTTAGAACTCTTAGAATATGAATGTGAGAAGTCATTTTTTTTTGTGGCAAATTGTATACAAGAAAAAATATTTTCCATGTGGTCTCTAGGTTTTTTCTATCCCTTTTAAATTCATTCTAGTGTTAAGATATAGAATTTGCATGTGCTTTCAGAATAAGTGATATGTTAATATTCAGAGAAGATATATGGGTATATTCAACATAGCAGAATGGCATGAATTAAAGCGATAAAAATAAAGATCAGAAATCACTAATTCCATGCAGATATTTTCTTTTTACTAGCAAATTTCTACTTTCCAAAATGAACAGACTTCTAAGACTAGAACCTGAGAAATTTTATTTTTCATGGAGATTTTTCATGACACCCTTCCTTCATAGAAATCCTCAGGTCACCCAATCTACTGGCATAGACTTAAGTTTGTTTGGATCTGGCCAAAAGCCAGAGTGGACAGTTATCCAGATTCAGGACTCTGACTGCAAAAAGAAACTAGGAAACAGGGCCCACAGATGGAAAATATAATTCACCTGCAATGGCTACTGATCAATCTTCAGACAGAAGCAGGTTGGAGGTCAGACCTAGAAGATGGGATAGAGATTACAGTTTGTTACATAGCTGGAGGCTTAAAAAATGGGTTGCATACTATACAGTCACAGTCAGTGGGTTGAGAGAAAGAAAACAAGTGTGAGGCACATATAACAGGATGTGATTCCTATAGTCCTGCTTTGTTTTGTCCTCTTTCACTATATATATCCTCCTCCCTTCGTGTATTTTCAGTTATCATGGATTAAAATAACATCTTTATGTAATGTTTGTTTCATTGACAAAACCCAAAGGTCTTTCAGCCTAAAGTCCAGGCCTCGCTTCATCTTTCATCACTCTTCCCATCTCAACATACCTCTCCAACATCCTCTATGTGCTGAATTTTCCAAGCTCTGTCTTATCTCATGCCTTTTACACATGCTATCCTCCATGTCTAGAATGTACTTATTCCAAATTTCTGCATGACTAGCTCATTCTCTTCCTCTAGGTCTCAAATTCACTGTTACATTTTTCTGATCACTTTTCCTAATGCAGGTTCTTATCTGATATTCCTTCAGATACTTTTTGCCTCCAAAACAGCTGTTAAAATGTTCAACTATTGATTTATTCATCCATTTCCTTTTTTCCCTACTGCCTTTACTACAATGTAAGTTCCATGTCTTCATTGTTTACCAAAGTATCTCAACATTTGTTAAATGAATGATCAGTGCTCAAAAGCCTCGATTGTTTGTACCAAGGAATCATTTGAGAAGATGGAACAAGAGAGCTTTCTCTGGTTACAGGCAGTTTCCAAGGAGTTCTGAGTTGACAACAGCCAGGAAGAGGAGCTCCTCCAGGATTCCTTGTTATTCCTGCCTTGTCTCAAAGGAATCTGCTTCCTCCCTTACATGAATTTTACTGACATTCTATCTGCTAATTGTTAAAGAAGAAATGCAACCATTGAACATTTCAAGAACTATGAAGGTCAGAGAAGTTTTACGCCAATTGGAACAAATACTCTTGGATCCTCAACAGACTGTTCATTGGCTAAACTGACCTATTATCTTCACCAGGGCTTGAAGTGGGACCAGAAGAAACAGTCCAGTGGCAAAATGGGCTGCCATCAGATGGCAGCAAAGAGTTATTTCTTCTTGCATGGCTAACTATTAACTTTGTCCCCTTTTAAGAATATTGAAATATGTTTCATTTTCTAGATATATTTTAAGAATTAATGAATTTCCTCATTTGGCATTTATATCTGTTTATTCCAAACACTGCCAGTTTGTAGAATCAATGGGAAAATTCCATTGCATAAAGGAATCTTTTTAGAAAAGAAAAAATCTTAAAGTTGCAAATTTATTGAATTAAAATGATAAATTTTTCTTTCTAGAAAATTAATTTTTCTCTAAGAAACTTTGCATAAACATAGACTATATATGAGATACCTGTTATGATATAAATGTTTTATATTTGAAGATGAATTAATCCACTTGACAACAATTTTAGTCAAAGAAAATAAAAGGTACATGTGTTGTATCAAGTGCTTACACTAGTAATATGCTAACACCTGTGCAATTTTATTAATTGTTATGATCATTTTGCTCCCCTGTTAGAACTGAACTACTTAGGAGATAGCATAAAAGCTTGTAACATCCTGAACCTGAATTATCTTTACCAACAGTAGCTATAATCATTTCCTTCCTCATCTAGTCTAGTCACAGAGAACTCACCAAGCCCCAAACACTTCATTCACTTCAGTGCTTTCACCTGTACCAGTCCCAGTTCTGGGAACAATCCACCAGCTCTTTCTACCTGACATCCTGCTTATTTTTCAAGACCCATAGTAAACATAATTTTCTCTGAAAGCTTTCCTCCCTTTCATTTTCCTTTGAGCAAAAAAAGACTCTCCTTTTTTTAGTTTCTATATTATATATAGAATGGCACTTCATTCGATCATTCATCTAATAAGTAATTATTATTTAATTAACCACGAACTACACTTGGTGCCAAGAAATACAATGATCATGTCACTGCTGTCATAAATATTAGCAAGGTAAGGAGACATTATATGAATAACCAGTAGTATGATTAAGGATATGAAGACATATAGGAAAACATGTCTTTTACATATAATAGAGGCATTCTTGGGGTATGACTCTAAAAATGAGAAGTTAGCCAGCCAAAGAGACAAGCATTTCAGGCAGAGGAAAGAGCATACAAAACCCCCCTCAGTTAAAAGATGTTAATTTGAAGAACCACAAGAAGCTCCTTGTCCTAGAGCAGAGAAAGCAAGGTGAAGCAAGGTGAATACCCACATGAGGTGGAGACTTGGCAGGAGCTGGCTTGTGAAGGTTTTTTAAAACCTATTGAGGATACTGGACTACTTAACAGTGAGAAGAAATCATCAGAAAGGGTTTTTTTTTAATTTTTATTTATTCATGAGAGACACAGAGAGAGGCAGAGAGGTAGGTAGAGGGAGAAGCAGGGTCCCTACTGGGAGCCCAATGTACAACTTGATCCTAGGACCCCAGGATCATAACCTGAGCCAAAGGCAGATGCTCAACCACTGGGCCACCAAGGTGCCCCCAGAAGTTTTTAAAAAGAGAAATAAATAGCCATATGTTGTGATTTCAATTACTGTGCAAAATGGAGAATGGATAGAGGAGGAGAACACAGTGCATTTGGGAAAGTGTAGGGAGGTTTTTGTAATAGGTTAGGCAGGAGAGTTTGGTAGATTGGACTAGAGCTGTAACCATGGGGATGGAGAGAAGTGGGTGATTTGAGTGTTATTTAAGAGGCAAAATTGACATGACCTGGTGATTGGCTGTGAGGAGTGAGATTGAAGAAGGAATCAAGGGGTACTTTGAAGTTGCTGTTTGAGCAACCCTGATAGATAATTGCGCTAATTCTAGAAGCAAATGGATTTTTATATTACCAACTAATATTTACAATTAATTGATATTCTATTTTTAATGTGGTCAGGGAGTATAAGAATGAATGTAAGTAAACACTAAATCTAGGATATGGAATTTCTAAAATTCATATTAAAAAGAATTTCTGGGATCACAAAGTAAAAAGAATTATAAGATTTTTTTTGCCATGATAATGGATGGACATAATGGACTGGACATATTTGCAGTAATAATAATTTCTGCTGCCATCAACCTCTCTGTGGCTGCTTCTCAAAGGAAGCATTTGCAGCTCCCTCTCTTTATTTTCCTGTTCCTAGTAAGGTTCACACCCTTCTGCATTTTGCATACATAATACCTTAAAGATTAAAAATAGAATCTCCAAGCTGCAGAGATTCTAATTGAACATTTTAATAACTTCTTTTTGTGTGTGTGTTAATCAACTTTCTAAAGTGTGAGCTATTTTTAGCACCAGTTACATTTGTACCTTTGGGTCCAATTCTAATTCTCTTCACATCCCAGACGATCTCTCTGCAGTAGTCTCTTTGAAATCAATCAGTGCTTTCAGGAGAGAAAGTTATGCAGTGAAGGATAGAACTGGGTCATGGCGAGCATTCTTCCTCACATAATGCTGAATTCTTTTACTTCCAGGTGCAGAGACAGGGTTAGATGATTACTATTTAGAGAGCACAAAAGAGGCCATTAGAGTAGACCAAAGAAAGGAAAAAAACAAAACAAAACAACTTACCTCAGTAAGGTTATTTCAGATTGGCTGCGCCCTTGTTTCCAGAATTTTAACTTCACAAACAGATTAAACTGAGTAAAATTGCTATTAAAAAAATCCTTAGTCTTAAAAATGGCAAGCAGTTTCTCAGGCATCTTCCTCACACCCACATTTCCTATTGACAATCTTGAGAAGGCCGGCAGACAATCTACTGCATGACAGATCATCTACTTCCAGTGACTTTAGAAATTTTCATTAATTTTAAGTTTAATGGGATTTGGAGTGAGAAATGTGTAGTGACTTGCCTACTTTTCTTTTTTAAGGGAAAGAAAGCAAACCTTCCCATCTGAAAGAAGTTTGCAAGATCTTTCATCTTCCCCCCACTGTCTATCTTTTTACTAGCAGTTTGGGTTCTATATCAACTAGAAAAAAAATAAAATCGTTCTTTTGCTATATTCATCTTGATTTTGAATTGATCAGAAGGCTCTTCTCTTGGATTTTTCTTCCCACCCCCATCATTCAAGCAAAGCGAAGCAGGTTAGGTTGGGATAGACAGGAGTCCTGAAGAATCCAGGAGGAGATTCTAACTGCATGTACCAAATTAATTCATTTTAGAAAAACAAGCAGGGGATGCAGAAGCATATTTTTGCCTCATAAAAAAAAAAGTCTATGAGAGGAACATTTGGGAAATGGTATGAAATTTGGAGCTGTGGCTTCTAATTTTTCATAAAGATGTAATTTCTTATTTATCCACCTACCACTGACCCATTGAAACATCTGCTCCTTATTACTTTAAGTGCCTTTCTATTGCCTCTGAAAGAGAGGACACTAAACATTTTGGGAAAAATGTATTTCTGAATGATTTCTTAAGTTACAACATACCAGGAAGAACAGTCTCAAAATAGAAGAAAAAGAAACATAATTTTAATTTCCAAAGTAAATACGTAAATATAAAAATAGAAGCTTTGAGTTGCCTGAGATAAAACTTAAAGGAAGAAAATGTAACGGACTGGAGAGAAAGTAGATGTGGAGTCAACTTCTGATTCTCTCCACTGTACATATCTTCCCCTTACATGGCACAGAAGATAGATAATAAAAGTCCTTTATGGTCTAAGGCAAAGAGGTTGAAATTTGGGAAAGGAAAGATTCTTCCCATGTGGGCACCTGGGAAAGATATGTTGCCTTTATCCCTTTCAAGGCCAAAGTCTGGGTTGGGCTTGTAGAAAGCTTTAAATGGGGTTGACGATTGGAAATTAGGAGTGCACTGTGCTCTATCTCTTATCTGACTTGTTGAGAGGGGAACATCAACACAGAGCACCCCAGTTATAGTGGAGGAAGAATGGAGCAGTGCTGTTCTAGTAGGGAGAGGCTATTACCCATTTCCTCCTGCTCTTCATGAGCCAAGAGCAGTACAGATAAGCATCTGAATGATTTCTAGGTCCCCTTGAAAATGACACAGAGAAGACTGAGAGAGTACAGATGGCTTTGCATGTGCCTTGAAGCTTGGATGAGGAATATGTGGGGTGAGCTACATTGTCCTAGTGAATAGGGAGCAAAACAGGTATCAGTAGTAGATGTCAGAGGGAATGAATATTGGTCATTCTAGAACAATATGGATTATATATCCAGTGAAGATAAACTAGGGAAGAAAGTGGCAATGGATAGATGCTAACTATCCCTTGCAGCCTTAGATGTATGTAAATAACTTTCTCCCCTGGGGAGAAGGGGATTGAAAGAGGGAATAAATATTCTTTAATGAACAGTTATGTTTTAAATTCAGTACAGACTGAGTTTAATGAGAACTTGCAGATTACACTGTGTCCTTAGTAAAAACAAAATGGAGCCTTGAAGGCTAAGTTTAGTTCGGAGAATTAAGGAGAATCAAAAGAAAGTTCAGTTTTTGCATATCTGACTTTTGTCATTCTGAAGATCTTTAGATGACACATAATATTCAGCATGGAGCTTACCTTCTGAGACTGTGTTACTACAATACTCCAAAGGGTGATATTCTTGGCTAAAAATGGCCTATATATTCTGTTTTCTGGCACAAACAATAAATGTGGCAGCTTTGGCCACATTTATTGTTGAAAAACACAGTGGAAAGAGCACCCTCACTGTGGGATTTCTAAGATTAGGAAAACAAGCATTACCTTTAAGAGAAAGAACTTCCCAAAACAAACAAACAAATAAACAAACAAAAACAGATTCTGAGAAACTAATTATTATGAGATAACATTGTGGCATCCTAAAGGAACACATAGCTACAATAAAATAAGTTGACTCCAGGACATAAAACAATGGATTTTTAAAAAGTGAATAGTGTTGGCAAAACAAATGCAAGACAAAACAAAATAACCACTCCCCCTAAATTGCCATCAATGAATGAATTAAAATATATTTTGCAAAGAGGTAAGGTACCAAATTGGCTCTTGGAAGAAAAGGAACCACTGATATTGGGAATAAACTGGAATAGCACTTAGTGAATACAGAGAAAAGAACAAGGAACTGAACTAATAAGCTAGGAGATAATGGATCTAGAGGATAGGAGAAAATTTAAAAATCAAGATTATTCTTTTTATAAAAAAAGATTGATTTTAGAGAGGGGGAGGGGCTGAGACAGCACCTCAAGCAAACTCCCCACTGAGCATGGAGCCTGATCCCATGACCCTGAGATCATGACCTTAGCCAAAATCAAGAGTCAGAGGCTTAGCTGACTGAGCCACCCAGGTTTTCCAGAATCGGGTTATTCTTAAAGACAAGATACACTGAATACAATAGAACTGATTGTTAGAGGCAAAATTGAAGATAAAAATTCTGACTCTCTTCTTCCCCTCCCCTCCCTTACAAAGGAGATCAAATAATTTTAAAAGTGCCTCATTCTCTTTAGGTATTTGATTTTTTGTGCTATAGATAGCTAGCGTGTAGATTGGTTCTTGTTTCCTCCATCTGAATCCTGAATAACAGCACATGCAGCACCATATGCAGAAAGTGATTATAGTCAATGGACCCTCATGGATGGAAATCTGGGATTGGATATTTGATGAAGTTTGGGTATAAAGGTGGGGAAGAACCAGTTGCCATTAGAAAATGAGGCACTGGGCAGCCCGGTGGCTCAGCGGTTTAGCGCCGCCTTCAGCCCAGGGCCTGATCCTGGAGACTCTGGATCAAGTCCCATGTCGGGCTCCCTGCATGGAGTCTGCTTCTCCCTCTGTCTGCGTCTCTGCCTCTCTTTCTCTCTGTGTCTCTCATGAATAAATAAATGGAATCTTTGAAAAAAAAAAAAAGAAAATGAGGCACTGGATGGTATATAGTGACAAAGTAGCTCTTGAACTTAGCACTTTTGGTCTGGGTGAAGTGTCTTTCTATAGGCAAAGCTTCATGGATAAAGTGGCTACTTTTATAGAAATAATGGATATACTAAAAATCAAGACTTTAAAAGAGTAAATGTTATGGTGTATCAAATATACATAAATAAAATTGTTATTAAGAAAAATAAATTGGAGCACTTGGATGACTCAGTTGGTTAATCGTCTGACTTCTGCTCAGGTCATGATCTCAGAATCCTGGGATGGAGCCTTGAGTTGTTGGACTTCCTGCTCAGCCGGGAGCTTGATTCTCCCTCTCACTTTGCCCCTCTCCACCACTTGAGCTCCAGGTCTCTTTCTCAAATTAATAAATAAAACCTTTCAAAAAAATAAAGAAAAATCAATTTAAAAAAGAAATAGAACTTTTTGGAGAATTAACAAAATCCATGGAATTGATGTTATGAATTCATATTTATAAAGTGATCATAGAGTTTGGGGAGTTACTAAGTGATAAAGTTATAGACTATGAAAAATCACCATTTATGCAGTGTTTTTCAAGAGGAATTTATTGAAGATGCATGTATTTTATTGGACAGTGACAGCCTGGAAAGGATAAGGAATTTATTGCTAATTATATGCAGCAAAAACAAAAACAAGAGGAGTCAAGTCAAAAAGAAAAAAGAAATAGTTCTGGGAAGGGGATTAAGGTCTCCATGAAAGGTCATCCCTGAGTATTATGACTATTAATGAAAATACAGATTTAGCTTTTGTGACAGCCTATCTTCTTCTGTCTGTTTCCTATTGACTACAATTCTTTCAACACAAAGCATGGCTTCTTTTCCCTTCAGTTTCTCCAAATGGTACCAAAAAAAAAGTGTTGGTCTTTAATTCCTTGACAATTAGTTATTAATGAAATAAAAGAAACTGGGCTCTTGCTGCCAACTTACTAAAAGAGGTTTTTACTCAATCATAGTAAGAGAAATCCTATAAATGTTGCCATAATTACTAGTTGATTACAGAGTAGCAGAATCATTAAATTTAAAATAAGTTTTTGTGTATCAACAAATTGTGCAGCATTTGTCAGCACCGCTCAGAGGCAGAGCCTTAACCATACCTCCCTGAGCTATTTTGTAGCTTGCTGAGGGAAACGAACAAACAAACAAAAAACCCACCCAAAACAGTTTGCAATAGGGCATGTGATATGTGCTTAGTATTGAAATACTAGCTTAAAATACTGTGTTTGAAATTCGAACAAATGGTGAAGTAGATTGTTAACCTCCGAATGATGTTTTTTTTTTTTTGAGACAGAGAGAGAGAGAAGAGGTAGGGAATGAAGGGGAGGGGAGAGAAGGGTTGAGGGAGAGGGAAAAAGAATCTTAAGCAGCCTCTATACCCAGAACAGAGCCCAACTTGAGGCTCAGTCTCATAACCCTGACACCAAGATCTGAGCTGAAATAAAGTCAGATGCTCAACTGACTGAGCCACCCAGGTGCCCCCAGAATGAAAATATTGAGGTTGAAAAGTCCATATCCTGGTGATTTACAAATTAAAAGATGAAGCTCTTTAACTTTGAAGCCCTGGAAAGGGGCGTTATGATCTGTGAACTATCTTAAGAGCTATGCTATAAACAGTATAGTTGATATTTATTAAAATATTTATAGTGAAGCAGCAATTCAAATGGGAGAATTTTTTTTCTCTCTTTCATTAGCCTGATTCAAATGTCTGAGAAACAGAATCTCCTTTGTCTCCTAAACTGTAGTGAAACCACTATCTCAGGGAATTGGCATTTCCTTTCCTTTGCATAACATGCTCAGCAAACTGTACCAGTTAACTACCAATTGGTAAATTGGTATTACTATATTTGTGACATCTGTAATTTTGATTTTGTTTTGTGAGTCAACTGGTTTAATAAAGTCACAAATGTGAGAACCTAAAAATAATTGCATGTGCAGGATTTATGCATGTCTCTCAGTCTTTCTTCCAGGGCTTATTCAAGGGGCTCAGGGACAAAATGGCCATGCTGGCACTTATGTATAGGCTTTCTCTCACCAACACTAATTCGGCTAACAGTACTGTTAAATGTCCCACCTGTCAAAACAGAAACCAATCCTGTACATAAATATGCTGGCTTACACCAAAAAACACTGGGAGCAGGTTAATTACTCTGAGCCACATCATAGTGATTTATTCTCTCTGGAATAGACCCTTATCTATGGAATTACTGAATAACTCATTCACAGTTGGAGGATTCCTTATAATGTTGTTTCTAAACAACAGACTTGTTTTCTAACCAGAAAAGTGAGACAATGTCCTGAAGCCTGAGGAATTTCCTGGTTGTACTATGTCTCCTGTTACCCCAAAGAAGATACCCTTTTAGAGTAATGAAAGAACATTCTGAAGACTCAATGTCAGCACTTTCTGGAAGACAGTACCTTGTGAGGTTAAGAGGCTCTTTTGGAGAATGCATTATATGATCTTAAGCAGTGATTCATGCCCTAATTGGCCTGAATTATAAGGAGCATCATTATTTTAAGTACTATTGAGAAAGAAAATAAATGTTACCAAGTAAATTATGATCCGCAATCATTGTAACATGAGACCAATGTCAAAGACATAAAAATCTACAACAGAACAAAAAAGACTTAAAATAGAAGATGTATAGTAAATGTTGCTCCCTCCCCCACCCCCACATAGCCATAATATAAAGTTGAGGAACCAAGGAGCAGAAATGAAAGTAATACTCTAACCTACAGTAGCAATATCACCTTCAAAAAAAAAATCTCTGCCATTTTTTTAAACCTGTTCTGACAATATAATTATGTGGACTTGATAAAACTTTATTTCAAGTTTATTCAAGGGAAGGGACCTAAGCAGACCAATTCAAAGGTTTATCTCTTTCAAGTTCCATTTACAGAAAAGTATGGTTAGATAATAAAGAAAAGACTTTCTGATTAGAGATCATTAGACTTCTGACAGTCGACTGACAGTTAAATGGTGGATGAGTGAGTATTTTTCCAGAACAGATCTTAGGCTTATTAAAGTTCATCAGGCAAGTATGCAATGGTGCCTAAGTAATTTCATTAGAAATGCCAATTTCTTTTTCTCAGAAGGAAGTTAGGAAATACATACCCCAGACCAGGTTCAGGGCAATATTTTAAGTTACTTAAGGAACAAATGCTTCTACAGGGGACATAGTAATGGTTGCATTTTAGGCTCTTCTTGCAACAAGCAAAGCAAAATAAAACTAATCACTATCAACTGGGGTGAGATTAGAGTAACTGTGTTCTTCAGTGATTTATCTAATTACCAGTGGGAAATAGGGCTAGTATTTTACAATGGGAACAAAGAGGAATGTGTCTGGGGTCAAATGATCTCTGCACTGTCTTCAATACTGACTAATCTAGCAGTAAAAGTTAATGGAAGACCAATTGAGTATTCAGGCAAGACCATGAAAGAGCCAGATATCTTTTAGGAAAGGTCTTGGATCTACCTACAGGTCAAAGAAATAAACCAACAAAAGTAGCAAGCTAAGGGTTGCATGAAAGCAAGACCATGTGGCACAGATCTCATGACTACTAATAGAAATACATAATTTCTTTTTGTTTATGTTAGGTATATATCTAACCTACTAATTACTTTTTCTCCTTTTCCCTTCTGTCATTTTCTAATAGAAGATGTGTCATTGATGTCATTTTTTAATTGAAGTGTTAGATTTATGCATAAGAGAACAATCTCAGCTGCTGTAGTAATAGAGTCCAAAATAGAGTGCCTTAAAAGTTATTTCTCTCTCATATTTTAATTTGGGTTGTGGTCTAAGGCTGGATGATAGTTTGAGCCATTGCCAGGGATTAGAACTCCTTTCATTGCCTATTGTCCCATTCCTAAATGCTGTCCCTACCCATCATGCCAAAAATAGCTCAACTTTACTTCCATATTCAGCCTGGAGGAAAGAGGAATGAAACAATAATGGGACAACATGTTTAAGATGGCATTTGGGCTGAACAGAAGAGGAATGAGTATTACCTACAGTGAATATAATCTCTGATGACTCCGATTCTACCCTCTTGGAGAGAAGGTAAACACGTTCATATCTGTATGGCAATGGATAGTTTAGGTTGCCATTGTTATTGGAAGTTGAAGTACAAGGAGAAATGTGTGTATAAATGTTACTTTTCAAAAGGATTGGATGTGGTGAATATAGTGAAATGGCACTCATATTCACTCCAGCTTTCTCCCAATGTGGCCTCCTACACTGCAAAAGTCTGAAAACAAAAACTCCATTTTAAAAACTCCTTTGAACTAAAAGAATATGTGACCTCCAAACCAGCTCTGCAAGAAATTTTAAGGGGGACTCTTAAAATTCCCCTTTAAGAAGAAGTTCAGTGGAACAGTCCACAAAAACAAGGACTGAATAGATATCATGATGACACTAAACTCATATCTCTCAATAGTAACTCTGAATGTGAACGGGCTTAATGACCCCATTAAAAGGCGCAGGGTTTCAGACTGGATAAAAAAGCAGGACCCATCTATTTGCTGTCTACAAGAGACTCATTTTAGACAGAAGGACACCTACAGCCTGAAAATAAAAGGTTGGAGAACCATTTACCATTCGAATGGTCCTCAAAAGAAAGCAGGGGTAGCCATCCTTATATCAGATAAACTAAAATTTACCCCAAAGACTGTAGTGAGAGATGAAGAGGGACACTATATCATACTTAAAGGATCTATTCAACAAGAGGACTTAACAATCCTCAATATATATGCCCCGAATGTGGGAGCTGCCAAATATATAAATCAATTATTAACCAAAGTGAAGAAATACTTAGATAATAATACACTTATACTTGGTGACTTCAATCTAGCTCTTTCTATACTCGATAGGTCTTCTAAGCACAACATCTCCAAAGAAACGAGAGCTTTAAATGATACACTGGACCAGATGGATTTCACAGATATCTACAGAACTTTACATCCAAACTCAACTGAATACACATTCTTCTCAAGCGCACATGGAACTTTCTCCAGAATAGACCACATACTGGGTCACAAATCGGGTCTGAACCGATACCAAAAGATTGGGATTGTCCCCTGCATATTCTCAGACCATAATGCCTTGAAATTAGAACTAAATCACAACAAGAAGTTTGGAAGGACCTCAAACACGTGGAGGTTAAGGACCATCCTGCTAAAAGATGAAAGGGTCAACCAGGAAATTAAGGAAGAATTAAAAAGATTCATGGAAACTAATGAGAATGAAGATACAACTGTTCAAAATCTTTGGGATGCAGCAAAAGCAGTCCTAAGGGGGAAATACATCGCAATACAAGCATCCATTCAAAAACTGGAAAGAACTCAAATACAAAAGCTAACCTTACACATAAAGGAGCTAGAGAAAAAACAGCAAATAGATCCTACACCCAAGAGAAGAGGGGAGTTAATAAAGATTCGAGCAGAACTCAACGAAATCGAGACCAGAAGAACTGTGGAACAGATCAACAGAACCAGGAGTTGGTTCTTTGAAAGAATTAATAAGATAGATAAACCATTAGCCAGCCTTATTAAAAAGAAGAGAGAGAAGACTCAAATTAATAAAATCATGAATGAGAAAGGAGAGATCACTACCAACACCAAGGAAATACAAACGATTTTAAAAACATACTATGAACAGCTATACACCAATAAATTAGGCAATCTAGGAGAAATGGACGCATTCCTGGAAAGCCACAAACTACCAAAACTGGAACAGGAAGAAATAGAAAACCTGAACAGGCCAATAACGAGGGAGGAAATTGAAGCAGTCATCAAAAACCTCCCAAGACACAAGAGTCCAGGGCCAGATGGCTTCCCAGGGGAATTTTATCAAACGTTTAAAGAAGAAACCATACCTATTCTCCTAAAGCTGTTTGGAAAGATAGAAAGAGATGGAGTACTTCCAAATTCGTTCTATGAGGCCAGCATCACCTTAATTCCAAAACCAGACAAAGACCCCACCGAAAAGGAGAATTACAGACCAATATCCCTGATGAACATGGATGCAAAAATTCTCAACAAGATACTAGCCAATAGGATCCAACAGTATATTAAGAAATTTATTCACCATGACCAAGTAGGATTTATCCCTGGGACACAAGGCTGGTTCAACACCCGTAAAACAATCAATGTGATTCATCATATCAGCATGAGAAAAACCAAGAACCATATGATCCTCTCATTAGATGCAGAGAAAGCATTTGACAAAATACAGCATCCATTCCTGATCAAAACTCTTCAGAGTATAGGGATAGAGGGAACATTCCTCGACATCTTAAAAGCCATCTATGAAAAGCCCACAGCAAATATCATTCTCAATGGGGAAGCACTGGGAGCCTTTCCCCTAAAATCAGGAACAAGACAGGGATGTCCACTCTCACCACTGCTGTTCAACATGGTACTGGAAGTCCTAGCCTCAGCAATCAGACAACAAAAAGACATTAAAGGCATTCAAATTGGCAAAGAAGAAGTCAAACTCTCCCTCTTTGCCGATGACATGATACTCTACATAGAAAACCCAAAAGTCTCCACCCCAAGATTGCTACAACTCATACAGCAATTCGGTAGCGTGGCAGGATACAAAATCAATGCCCAGAAATCAGTGGCATTTCTATACACTAACAATGAGACTGAAGAAAGAGAAATTAAGGAGTCAATCCCATTTACAATTGCACCCAAAAGCATAAGATACCTAGGAATAAACCTAACCAAAGATGTAAAGGATCTATACCCTCAAAACTATAGAACACTTCTGAAAGAAATTGAGGAAGACACAAAGAGATGGAAAAATATTCCATGCTCATGGATTGGCAGAATGAATATTGTGAAAATGTCAATGTTACCCAGGGCAATATACACGTTTAATGCAATCCCTATCAAAATACCATGGACTTTCTTCAGAGAGTTAGAACAAATTATTTTAAGATTTGTGTGGAATCAGAAAAGACCCCGAATAGCCAGGGGAATTTTAAAAAAGAAAACCATATCTGGGGGCATCACAATGCCAGATTTCAGGTTGTACTACAAAGCTGTGGTCATCAAGACAGTGTGGTACTGGCACAAAAACAGACACATAGATCAGTGGAACAGAATAGAGAACCCAGAAGTGGACCCTGAACTTTATGGTCAACTAATATTCGATAAAGGAGGAAAGACTATCCATTGGAAGAAAGACAGTCTCTTCAATAAATGGTGCTGGGAAAATTGGACATCCACATGCAGAAGAATGAAACTAGACCACTCTCTTGCACCATACACAAAGATAAACTCAAAATGGATGAAAGATCTAAATGTGAGACAAGATTCCATCAAAATCCTAGAGAAGAACACAGGCAACACCCTTTTTGAACTCAGCCACAGTAACTTCTTGCAAGATACATCCACGAAGGCAAAAGAAACAAAAGCAAAAATGAACTATTGGGACTTCATCAAGATAAGAAGCTTTTGCACAGCAAAGGATACAGTCAACAAAACTCAAAGACAACCTACAGAATGGGAGAAGATATTTGCAAATGACATATCAGATAAAGGGCTAGTTTCCAAGATCTATAAAGAACTTATTAAACTCAACACCAAAGAAACAAACAATCCAATCAGGAAATGGGCAAAAGACATGAAGAGAAATCTCACAGAGGAAGACATAGACATGGCCAACATGCATATGAGAAAATGCTCTGTATCACTTGCCATCAGGGAAATACAAATCAAAACCACAATGAGATACCACCTCACACCGGTGAGAATGGGGCAAATTAACAAGGCAGGAAACAACAAATGTTGGAGGGGATGCGGAGAAAAGGGAACCCTCTTACACTGTTGGTGGGAATGTGAACTGGTTCAGCCACTCTGGAAAACTGTGTGGAGGTTCCTCAAAGAGTTAAAAATAGACCTGCCCTACGACCCAGCAATTGCACTATTGGGGATTTACCCCAAAGATACAAATGCAGTGAAATGCCGGGACACCTGCACCCCGATGTTTATAGCAGCAATGGCCACGATAGCCAAACTGTGGAAGGAGCCTCGGTGTCCAACGAAAGATGAATGGATAAAGAAGATGTGGTTTATGTATACAATGGAATATTACTCAGCTATTAGAAATGACAAATACCCACCATTTGCTTCAACGTGGATGGAACTGGAGGGTATTATGCTGAGTGAAGTAAGTCAGTTGGAGAAGGACAAACATTATATGTTCTCATTCATTTGGGGAATATAAATAATAGTGAAAGGGAATATAGGGGAAGGGAGAAGAAATGTGTGGGAAATATCAGAAAGGGAGACAGAACGTAAAGACTGCTAACTCTGGGAAACGAACTAGGGGTAGTAGAAGGGGAGGAGGGCGGGGGGTGGGAGTGAATGGGTGACGGGCACTGGGGGTTATTCTGTATGTTAGTAAATTGAACACCAATAAAAAATAAAAAATAAAAATAAAAAAAAATAAAAACTCCTTTGAAGCTGAGATTGAGGATAAGAATTAGGTTATCTCTGTTAGATGAGACTGCCTATGATAGGGAAAGCACCCGTGTGTCTTTGGGTGTTGTTTCTGGCAGACACCATTGTATACTTGTTAGTTTTTTTTCTAAAATGGCATTCCAGTCACTGACTTCTAGAGTAGAGATTGGCATTACTTTTTCTTTAGAGGGCCCAATAGTATATCTGTTACATTCTGTGGAACAAGAGGCCACACACAAGCTCTGTCGCAAAGCCTCAACGCTGGTGTCATGGTGAATGAGGCCATAGACAAATTGTAAACAGAGGAGTGTGACTGTATTTGCTGATTGGACTAGGTCTGGGGAACATAGTCTGCCAAGTTCCTTTCTCGAGCATGGTTTACAGAGGCAGATGCAAGAAGCATTTGTGGTCCAACTCAGAATTTTGTTCTTTAGTCACTCACTTCATGACTGTGACTGCCAGGAAGTAGTTGTGGAGGTACTGGCCTCTGATTCTCTGGAATCAGCTGTTCTTTGGGTCACAGCTTCAGAGGTCCCCTCCTTGTCTCTGTAATCTCTAATCTAATCTCCTACTTTTAGTAAGGATTATAGTTTTCTGGTGGGTTATTTCAATGGTATTGCTCTAGTAGTCACTAAAGCCTGATTTCCCTTCAGGGATTTTTGTTAGCACCCAATTCCCTGTGTTTTGAACCAATGTCTTTTTAAAACATATCTAGAGTGTGTTGTTTCCTGCAACTGGAAATTGTCTGATCCTAGCTTATCTCTATGTATTATTTAGAGACCATAAATCCCAACAGTCAGCATACAAGGAAAGAGACACAAAGGCTAAGTGCATTCTGGGATTTTTGGTAGCCAAATATTTTTTTTTCTCAGTAGAAAGCAGGAATAACACTGCCAACAGTGCCTGTTGGTAATTAGCAAGGAAAGTATAACAGCTGATGTTAGACTCCTAAAAATCACATGCTTAAGTATCACCCATTGGGCCCATCAAGCTTCCTTTTCATTTGTACAGGAAAGCTACCAATACCCAAGTGGGCAATAAGTGGTACAAGAGATAGTCAACTTTATCTTTTAACAGATCCCAGACCTGAATTGGTGGTTCACTATTCCAAACTAGCAAAAGGAAAATAATTCATGCATATGTTTAAAAATGCTAATGGCTGAGAGTTATAGTTGCAAATATTGACTTCCATTATAAACAAAACATTAGAAATTGTTAGAAGACATCTGACTGAAGCAGATATGAACTAGTAAATATCCGGGGGTGAGAAGTAGAGGCAAGGAAACAAAAGGAGATGGCAGATGGGAACATTACAGAATCTGAGCAATCACAAATTAAAAATCAGCATTGGAGAAGAGAACATAATAAATTTATAGAATATCAAATCAGTGACATATGGTGGAAGGACTTCAGTGTTTCTTCAGAATATAGAGGACATAGCTGAAAATAAGGGGAAAAATGTTATTTAGAAGGAGAGAAAAACAGAGATCCAACCTAAGAAATATTCTGAGGGAGGCTGAACATAATAAGCAATGACTTCATAGAAAACTCTTGTGAGGTGAAGAAGAATCTGCATTAGATTAGAATTATTAGAGAATTAGAATTATTAGAATCTGTTAGAGTGCATGTGCTCACCAAACTCCAGACAATAGTAATGAAAAAAACAACAACAAAAAGAAGACCTATGAAAATTTACATTTAAAAGAAAAAAAAAAGTTCAAAATGTAAAAAGCAACCTTAAGAGAGATAGTTATCTCTCAGCCCTTCCACCATGTGGTGATACAACAGAAACTTAGCAGTCTGCAACCTGACAGAGGGTTCTCAGCAGAACCTGACCTTACTGGCACCCTGGCCATAGACTTCTAGAACTGTGAGAAATTAGTTGTTTATAAGTCCAAAGGAAGAAGAAGAAGAAGAAGAAGAAGAAGAAGAAGAAGAAGAAGAAGAAGAAGAAGAAGAAGGAAGAAGAAGAAGAAGAAGAAGAAGAAGAAGAAGAAGAAGAAGAAGAAGAAGAAGAAGAAGAAGAAAAAGAAGAAGAAGAAGAATTAGGATCAAAATAATGCATTTAACAATTGGCTGGCACAGAAATGGAACAACATGATGGATACTGGCACTGGCTTGGCATGACCTTCCTAGTAACTACTGGCTGAACAGGTTATAGACATAACTGCACATGTTTGCACATTTGTCTATATTCAGTGAAAGGTATTTTTAAGTATCCAAGGTCTTAGATTATATATTGATAAGAATATCTGCTTACCAAGAAGACTACTTGAAAGTGCTCCCAACAAACAAGAGATGGATTAAAATCAATATTTGGTGGGGATAATTGAAAAAAATTAAATATAGAGATTGAATTACAACTACTGTGTATAAAATCATATAGTTACATGCAAAACCAAGAATTATTATTTTACCTAAATTCAATTTATGTACAATGAAATACACAAATTATAACTTTATAGTTTGAGACAAATATGTCTACATATGGGAAACCACCAAATGTAACTAGATAGATAATATTATTAGCATCCCCAATGGCTCTCTTATGCTCCCCACACATGACTGAGCCCTCAAGAAAACTAGTTTTCTGATATTTATCTTTAGTTTTGTCTCTTTTCACTATTCACTTTCTTATAGTACCTTATAATGATAGAATTTCTTAATTTATTGAAGGACAATTTAATGGTCTTTCTTATTCTGATGTTTTATGTTCTGTTTAGAGATGTTTGCGTACATCAGGCCATAAAATTATTTACCTGTGTTCTCTTCTAAAAACTTACAAATTTATTTTTCACAATTAGGTCTGCGAATTTATTATTGTCCATGATGTAACATGGAAATCAATATTTGTTTTTTCATATGGATACACATTTGATCCAGCACCACTTGTTGGGGAAAAAAATCATTTCCGTACTCATCGTCAGTGACACTTTTTGTCATATATTAGATTGATAGTATGTATGTGTCTACTTCTGGTTTCTCTGTTCTATTCCATTGGTTTACTTGTGCAAGGCCACAATGCTGTAATTACTGTAGCTTTAGAATAAGTCATGATAACTGGAATTTTAACTTCTCTATGTATATCCTTTAAAATTTTTTTTGTTTGTGTGTGTGTGTGTGTGTGTGTGTGTGTGTGTTTTAAGAGAGAGAGTGAGAGGAGCAGGGGGTTGGGAGAAGATGCAGAAGGAGAGGGAAAGAGGCAATCTTAAGCAAGCTCCATGCCCTGCACAGAGACCAACCAGGGCTTGATCTCACAACACGTGAGATCATGAGCTGAGATGAAATCAAGAGTTGGAGGCTTAACAGACTGAGACACCCAAGTGCCCCCCTTTTGTGTTTTTTTTAAACTTCTTTTTTAGTTCATATAAATTTTAGAATTAATTTGTCAACTTTCACATACATGATAAGAATTTAATTGTGATGATACAAGAACTATAAATCAATTTAGAGAGAATTGAAATTATCTATACTACTACAAATACAACGATGGTTAATCTCTTGATAGATTTGTAATTGCAATGGTTACAACAGCTTAGAGAAAATAAGGACTAGCTTTAAAGTGTCTTTTGAAATCATGAGATTTGTTAGCTTAGAAATATACCCTGGACTCTTTAAAATCAAAAATAGTAACTTTTATCCTAGGGAACTATACATAATAACACAGTGAAAATATTGCCTGATACAATACTTTTTCTTCAAAAGAACCTAGGACTAGCAGCATTCTAAATAATTATACTGATTTATGGTTACTACTACTAGCAAATGCTTACATGAAGCTTTCTACTTAAATTATAGTTTTATGGTGTAATTTCTGCTATAGTTGCTGAACTTCCTGTAGTGGTACTAGTGGAAGTTATTTAACTACAGTTTACAACAAAATAAACAAAGCCAAATAAAGGTCATTTTCTCCTGACTGAGAAGATGAGATATGTGTAAAGATACAAAGTTTTTAAACAAAATATTTTAGACACTGGGGAGGGTGATCAGTGGAAAAAGAAATATGCTTTAAATATTAGAAAAATAATTAGGGCACTTGGTTGGCTCAGTCAGTAGAGCATGTGACTCTTGGTCCTTGGTATAGTTTCTAACATCTGTATTTGCTTCTACTTCCTACTGCCACTGCTACATTACATCGTCCAGTCTCTATCACAGGTGCAGCAATTAGACTGAGTTTAATGGTATACAACATTTGTAATCCTCACCCCTAAAATGCCTTTCAAAGTCCCCTTTCTCTTGGTCCTCCCTTCTCTGTAAGTCAGACATGGAAGACCTAGGTGACAGAGTCATTGGATAAAAGGAGCCCGAGTGCCTGGAAGACCATGTTGGGCAGGGCAATCAACTTCCCAGTGGTTTCACATCAACCAGCCTCCAAATTGGACCTAGTTGGGAGTTCACAGTATCTTATTTTGTTAAGTCACAGGATTCAGGAGTAGCAGAAGTTAGAGTATTTTGAGAAATATGGTGCTATTTTCAAACTTATTAGGGAGGAGTTTGGGAACCTACAGACTATTGATCAAATCTGGCCATGGCCTGTTTCTATACAGCCTTCCATCTAAAAATGTGTTTAATTTTTTTTTAACAAGAGGTTTGCTTAAAAAGTGAAAAAGGAAGAGGAGGAGGGGGAAGAAGAGGAGAAGGAGGACAAGGAGGACAAGGAGGAGGATGGTGGGAAAAGGAGACACAATGTGACAGAGATAGCATGTGGTATGAAAACCAAAAATATTTACCATCTGGTCTTTTACAGGAAAAGTTTTCCAACCTCTCCTCTAAAACATTGACAGTCCCAAATCCTTTGTAAAAGCCTCAGTGTGCCACGACTGTCCATCTAAGATCACCAATTTCATTGCCAAGAATACTGACTCCATATGCTACCACAGTTTTAAGCATCCATGTATCTGGACAGTACAGGGCTCTCTGAAGAGACAAGTTCAGCATGGAAGGAGGTGAGTGTCCTGATGTAGCCCTGAGCCCTTCTTTTCCACCTGGGACCCCAAGGTAGCTCTCTTTGTGTTTAGAGTCTCACAACTTCTCTTTAAGTAAAGCTATAAGCTTTAGTCTTAACTCTCCATGGGCTGAAAACCAGTCCCAAATTCTTGGGGAAAGAAATAGTCCTCACACTGTCTCTCTCACAGTTTTCATGTTCTAATTTAAGTACTAAATATCTTTTCTCTATCAGAGAAAGCTTTTGTCCCCACAAAAGCTCTCGCGGACATAAATGCAAGAAGGGAGAGTACCTGATACCCGTTCTGTATGTAAAGAGGATGTATCTGAGCCTCTGTGTGTGTGTATGTGTGTGTGTGGGGGGGGTATGCATAGGGTATTGTCTATGCTAGCAAGCAGCTGGTTAAAAATATTGCACATTTGTATTTATATAGGGCTGATAATCTAATAAAAATATTTAAGATTTCAAATGGCTAGTAAAGAAGATATTTATGCCAGGCATTGCATTTTGGAAGCATAAGTTTCCTGTCCTTGAAGCTATAAAAAAAATTGATAATTACCGAGTTAAATATATTTAAGAACATTCTGAAAAGTGAATTGAGGTACTGGGAATAGGGAGAAAATACCTCAGCTTCTCTTAGCTAAGAAAAATCATGTGTACTCCAGTATTTAATGAGAGACATAGACATCTGAGATACAGGAATGAATTTTATAATGGAAATATCTAACCCAAACTGTCTTATGGTTTACCAAATCTGGCAACTGAACTATCATAGAATATAAAACACAATTTACAGTCAATGAAGAGCTTTAAAATCTCTTGCCATTTAAACTAATGCTGTACTAAATCATAGTTTCATTAAAATAAATTTAAAGGCAAAATAATAGTATGAAGAAATGGCTGATTTCCAAACAAGTACAGACTTCATGACACCTGCTGACTATGCATTTATTTGGTCTTTGTAGTGTTTGGTTGAAAAATAAAGCTTATCCCAGACACGTAATGATACCCAAGCAATCATGAATTTTTAATGAGGTTATATTGGGAAAGTTTTTAAGCAGAATTAAGTTTTAAATCCTGAGTTTCAGAGAACATTCGAAACAATCCAAGAGTTATTATGCTTTACAGATATTTTAAACCTGGACCAGAATAAATCACCTATTTCTCCAAAGTAAATGGACCACCAAATGTGATGGCCAACTTGCTCTTCCATGTCTGAGAGAAATATTGCAGAGCCAAGGAGACTTTGTGCACTGAAGAACACATGGATGAAAGAAATTCTGTTGCCAAGCTCCCTCCACTGACTTCCAGGGAATTAACATTGACAGGTTTCCTGATGTCAGTCCATCTCCTCCCCCAGGCTTCTTATCCTTTTTAATTCCCTGATGGATTGACTGGATAAACAAATCCACACTATGTTGGCATCAAAAACTAATATTTTATGTGCCTTCAACAAATTTAATAACTTTGGCTTTTTGACAAGGTTTGCTTTCTTAGGGAATAGAATGTCAAAACCTTTTGTAAAATCCTACAATTATTTCTACTTGTTTAAAGTTATTTTAAACAGAATGCTTAAAGGTAGAAAAATTGGCATGAACTGTCAGCTCTTAAGGTTGTTGATTTAAACTGGAAGCAACATGGCATATAATATCTTTCTGTTTCTGGGGATAATGGTGATGTTTCCCAGCAGGTAAAAGTCTTAGAATTTATAAAAGGGATTTTAAAATTTGCTCTTTTTTCCTAAAGGATCTTTTTTTGGTAGAAAACAGATTTTAACATCCTTAAACATATTTTAATCATTCCTAGAATGACTGGCTAATTTAAACCTCAGTTCAGAATAGTACGAAGAATGAAATTCTAAAAAGACTGGCATCAGAGACTAACCTGTGGACAGGGCTACTATTTCTTGCACATGATCGAAATCTAAAGCCAGCCATATGGCTTCTATAGGAGGGCAGTTTGCCTGAATGAGCATGTCTTGGAATGACACACCATTACTTGCTTACAAGCCATTGCCATCTTTGTCATAAAGAAAGTGGGAGAAATTTTCTTCTGGTATCTATTCCCTTGTTTTCCAATCACCTCCTTTTCCTTCTCTTCAACAATAGAGCCTTTGAATAGAGGTCTCTAGGAAGACAGCATGCTTCTCCCTCCCCACTCCAGACCCTTATCTTAAAATTCTATAGCTTTGGATTTCATACTCTCTAGTGCTAATTCTGATTTGATCTTAAAACAGTATTCCCTAAAATTGAGGTTAATTTCTCTTCCTCCATAATGGTTTAGATTATCTATATATTTTTAGAACTATATTATAAAAGCTCATTTATCATTATTTGATATTATATTTTATTTTTTCCTGTATTGCTTCATAATTTATTTGAATAATTGATAGCTTCTCATAAAATTGAGTATAGATCTTCGAGTTTTTAATGTCAATTTTCTTTTTAAAAATTGGTATATGAAAACTGTATATATTTAATGTATGTATTTTGATGAGTTTGGACATATGTATATACCTGTGATACTATCACCACAGTGAAGGGACTGAACATATCTGTTGTCTCCAAAAATTTCCTTGTGTTCTTGTGTGTGAGCTGGGGAAGGGCATTTGTGGTAAGAACACCACAATGGGATAATATGGGATTTATCCTCAACAAATTTTAAAGTGCACAATATCATATTAACTACAGTCACTATGTTGTACAGCAGCCAGACCTCTAGATCTTATTCATCTTGAATAACTGAGACTATATACCTAAAAGGGCAACAACTTTCCATTTCCCCCTTCCCTCATGTCTGTTTTTTGTTTGTTTGTTTGTTTGTTTGTTTTTTAATAATCTCAATATTTCCATGGCTTGGATACATGGCTATAAAAACCAAGTCTTTGTAGAAGAATCATTTACAGTAATAATTTTGATAAAATGATAATTTAATGCAATTTTATATTTTTAGGTATAGTTTAATTTTGTATTCTGCTATAAAATCACAATGAATGATTTCTTAGGAATAGCTATGAAATTGCAAAGCTGTATTTTACTCATACATTGAAGAAGGCAGGAGTCACATAGAATATTTTTTTTTCACATAGAATATTTTGTTTCACCTAAGCCCTGAGTAAGAATAATATAAAATACTTCATTAAGTCTGAGATGGTTCATAATCTTGAATAAAATTATTTGAATCAAGCTAAGTACAGACAATTGGGACATAATCAACAAGGAGAATGTGACGATTTAGATGAGAATCAACAACAGAAGCCATTCATCATCCTGCTGTGAGAGGTAATTTCACAACCTTGAGATCTTTCTGAAATGATGCAAGCAAGGCCAGACAGATGAGAAAGCTGATGTGTCTGTTAAGAGTTCAAGAATTTTTTGTCCAAGCAAAAATAATATGTGTCTGGTGAATGGGAAGAGAAGATTGAATTTACTTTCAGAGTAGTTGCCTAAAGGTAGCTATCTTTTTTTTTTTTCCAGACTTGAGATATTTTGAGATACCTAAGTTCTTATATTTATAAAACAATATAAAAAATTGCTATAACCATATTACCCCAAAAAGTTTCTGTTATTTTAAAATAAAGTGCCTGATATATTAGAGGAAATGCGTTCTCACGTCACCGATTCCATGATGGTATTAAAAAAACAAAAACAAAAACAGGGTCAATGGGGGAACTTTCTGGGAGGTCATACAAAATCTCAGGGGCAGAGATACTATAAAAATAGTTAAGAGATTTCAAATGCAAGTCAGAATTAAAGCAATGGGATTCTGTGACAAATAGCAGACTTATGTTTCCTATAAGTGCATGAATTTATCACACCTTCTACTGATAGATGGAGGGAGAGGAAAAAAATAATGTATTGAAATAAAAATTCCCTGTCAGTATCTTATGGTAATGAGATTTAGTGCCTGAAAAAGGAAAGAGAGAAAAGGAGGAAGGGGAGAGAACAATTTAAGAATGAGGAAAGGAGGGAGGAAGAAGAGGAAAGGGAAGAGAAAAACAAAGAAATTAACCATTTTCTGAGGGCTTACTATCTTTAGGCACCATGATCCATGCTTTCCTATATGTCATTTGATCTAATCTTTAAAAGAATTTTCTAGATAAATATTATTATCCCATTTATATAGATGAAGAAACTGAGACCCATGAAAAATTAAACTGAAGCCGGGATTCAAATTCATTTTGACTGTTAAGCTCATTCATTTTCCGTGCTCTCATAATTCATCCTTTGGAAATCATAAGATTAATCTTCTTGCATTTAAATGACTAAACATTGCTCAGCGAAGTGGATTTAAGTCCTAGAGATGCTCATTTTCCATTCAAAGCTTGAATCTCCAAAGGGACCTCAGTGTTTTGGCTCCAAAACACGTAGAGTGTGCTTTAACTGTGGAATCCACATTGTGGGCATCAGGGTTGGTGCTCCAAGGAGACTTTGGCATCCATTACATTGTTAGATGTGCTGAGGGAGAAATCTCACTATGATGGCTGCTGTTTTCTGAGTCAATTTTAATATATAAAATACTGTAGCTTCTGAAAGGGAAGAATTTCATTGTGGAGAAGTACTCTCCTTTATAATTAACCTCCTGATTCCTGGACCAGATATAAATGGCTTTGCACCCCAGGATTTCTGTTGTCTCCTATATTGCTTTCTCTTTGATTTTATTCCCTATGTCCAGCTGTATTTCTCATAACCTCCTTTTACCAGTTACTAACCAAAATCTCTTCCTGTCCCACATCCCTTATTGAAGGTCATTTTTATTCCTACTCTGTTTCTTGCATCTTTCCATTGTGGATTCCACCTTGGCTCCTTATCTGGATTTGCCTCATGCCCCATGTTTTCTCTTTTGGACCACACTGCCTATCCCCCCTTCCCTCCCCCAAAAGGAGGGGGGGATCTTTGGCAGCAAGATCCAGTATTTTATGTGATTTCTTTCTTTCTGCATTCATGCTAAATTTGGGGGGTCCTTACTAAAGTTGGGATACTGTGGACAATATGTACCTAATGACTGTGCTGGAATGTATTGATTTAACCATTCTCTTGATACTCTCGTCCCTTTTCTCTTCCACTATCCTGGCCTTCATTCTCAAGAGAACCTTCAATGTCACCTAGCAACCCTACTAGGTTTCCTTAATATAGTCACTTATCTGCTATCATATATGACTATTTCATACCTTCATTTCTGTACTCCAATCATCAGTATCTCCTTTCCCTTTTCCAATCTCAACTGTTGGCTTTTCTTCCTCCACAGAAAATAGAAGTGACCACATGGAAAAATTCCACATCCTCCCCACACCATCCCTAGAAACCTATGGGTAAATCACCTTTCTCTCATCACTGTGGATGAAATATGCACCATTCTACCTAAGGTCAATCCTTTCCTTTGGACCCTGGATCCCAACCTTTCATTCCAATTCAAATACATTAATTCAGCCAGTCTCCTCTCTATGGCAGCATCAATTTCCCCTTTTAGTGGATCTTTCCCAGCATCATGCCAATTTGCCATATATCCCTAATCTATGGCTTTTTTGCTACTGTCCCATTTTGCAATCCCCTTTCCAGTAAAAGTTTTTGTAAATGTTGTCTATGTTTGCTGTCTCTATTACTCTCTTCTAATCTTGTTCTGAACACATGCCAATTAGGCTTTTAATTCACTGAAACAGCTCTTTTCAGGGTCTTCAATAACCTATTCGCTGCCAAGTACAATGGTCAATTCTCTGTTCTCATCTAATATTTAATGAAGTTGAACATTTCCTCATCCTCACTTTCTTTATGTGGCTTCTAGAATTGATCAAATCCTCTCTCTGTTTCCTCCCATGCCCCATCTCTCTCCCCTTGTCTCTTCTCATTCCTCCTCTCTCTTCTTCCTTATTAGCCACTCCCTCACAAATTCCTTTGCTGGTTCCTACTCATCATTTCTCCATCTCTCCTAACTCTAAATTGGAGGGCTCCATCACTCAGTACTCAGGCATCTTCCATCACTCCTTAGGTGATCTCAGATTCATGGCTTTTAACACTCTGTCAATTTCAAATGTATACCTTTAGCTCGGGTGTCTGGTATCTTCAGACTCGTATACCCAAGTGTCTACTTGGTATTTTCCACTTAAATGTCTAATAGGCATTTCAAGCTTAACATATGTAAACCAAATGCTAATTTCTCATATCCCTGCCCCCACCCCCAGTCCTGTAAGCTCCCCCATATTAGTAAATGGCAATTTCATTTTTTCATTGCTTAGAACAAAACATTACCATTCCCTTTCTCTTCTACCATATTCAATGTATTAATTAATCCTACTTCTTGTACACTCAAAATATATCTAGAATCTCACTACTTCTCATCAACTCTTCCATTATCACCATTGTCCAAACTACTGTAATGTTGTTTGCGTTATAGTAGTAAGTTATTAACTAGTCTTTCTATTTCCACGCCTGTTTCAGTATTCAGTCTAATTACTACATAGCAGCTAGAATGACCTTTTCAGAAATGTAGGGTCATGTCCTATTACATTACTGATCAATCATTCCATGACTTCCTAACTAAGAGTGAAAACCAAAGTATTATAGTGGCTACAAAGCCCTCCTTCCTCTACCTAATCTTTCAACCTTTTTTCCTACCACTTCTTCCTCACTGTTTATTCTGCGTTAGCCACACCGGCTTTGTTACTATTCTAGTGAAAGTTCTTCACATAGTTTCCTCTATCTGGAATGCTCTTCTGCTGACAGTTTCATGGTTTCCTTTTTCACTTCCTTCAGGTCACTACACTCATGTAGCCTCCATCAGAAAAACCTTCCTGACCCAATGTTAAGAGACATCCACACCTCACAAGCATCCCCTCCATTCTCTGCTTTATTACACCATTCTTTCTTCACATGTTTTGTCAATTTTTTGTTATTAGTTATCTCCATTCCCTACATTGTAAATGCCACGAGGGAAAGAAGATTGACCTATTGTTTGATATGTCCCTCATGCCTCAAATAATATCCATTTTAGAGTAAATTTCAATAAATATTGTTAGATGAAGAAATGAATATCACAATAAGATTAATCTGATCTATTTGTGAAGAATACTTTCTTAGAATGAACAATAAGCTGTAAATATTAAAAGCCTTAAGCAAAAGAAAAATGATCACATCTAAGATGTCTGGGTAACTTTCTTAGGTTGTTATGAAATAAACCTTTGTGGTTTTGTTGTTGTTGTTGTTTAATCTAGGAGTCAATAGAAATTCAATGAGTTTAGCCTCTGTTCCATGAGGAATATTGTCATCTCTCAGACACAGCTGGAGTTGTTCATGGTATACCATTATCTACTAGGGGTCAGAACTTGGCTCTGGAGACAGAATAGCCCATTAAATCAAGCATCTATCACATGTAGGTCCACCAAAGAGAAGATGGAAAGGGGCAAAATTAAACAGGTAGGTAGTCTAGGAAAGCAAGTCTCATGGGGATGAGGGTATTAAAGTAACAGTATTCTGACACATGGATGGGACAAAGAGATTGCAATTTAGGAATCAATTTATTAGTCAGGAATTTTTCTAGTGTTAAGAACAGGACCCCCACCCCTACCCCCACCCCCACCCCGGCCAAAAGAACAGAAACCCAACTAAAAATAGCTTTCTCACAAAAGGGAATATAATCGTCCATGTACAAAGACTGAAAGCACTAAAGTTATAGTCACAGCTAGATGCAGGGGCTTAATGAAGATATTTGTACTCTGCTTTGCTCTTCATCTCTTGAAGAAACAAATGTTTCATGGTAGGGCAGATGGCTTGCCATAACCCCACTTCATATCCCTATCAACCTCAGAGTCTATTAACCCCAATGGGGTAGATTTTTCTGATAGAAAAAGAACAAATATTACAGAGAAAATTCTGCTTGGATAGGCTTAAGCCTTGTACTTGTTCCTGAACCAATCACTATTTCCCGGAAAATGGGGGACTTACTGAGTATGGATCATATTCCCTTCCCCATGATTCATGGGGAATAACCAGACTCATATGACCACATAAAATGGGCTTCCCAAAGGAAAGAGGAGTTCTATTATAGAATAAAGAGGGAAAGCTGCATTGATAAAAAAAACAATACACATCTCCTTTATACATAGGTAATAAAAATTTAAAAAATCAGTCAGGTATTTGACATGAAGGAAGGTTTTGAATGTGAAGAAAGAAAAATAAATCCTTTATGCACTCTAAGAATGCCCATAGAGGATAAAAATAGTAATGAAGAATGGACAATATGCCATTGTAATATTTATTTTTCCCTAAATTTTGTATCAGTAAGCAATAATTAAATAACATCAGACTAAAAGATAAATGATGAATTCTCAAAAAAACGATAAATTCTCTACTGACTTTTTTGTCTTTTATGTGAGTGGCAGGTAAAAATATGTTCCCCCAACATGGAATATTAATTTAAAACTAGCTAAATTTAAAATGTCAGAGAAATGTCATAAATACGGATTTTCAGTATAGTTAGTGAAAATATAAAGTATTTTATGGCCTAAAAATGAAAATTAAAAACAGACCTTTTTTTTTTTTATTGGAGTTCAATTTGCCAACATATAGTATAACACCCAGTGCTCATCCTGTCCAGTGCCCCCCTCAGTGCCCGTCACCCAACCCCCCCACCCACCTCCCTTTCCACTACCCCTTGTTTGTTTCCCAGTTAGGTGTCTCTCATGTTTTGTCACCCTCTCTGCTATTTTCACCATTTTGTCTCCTTTCCCCTTTATTCTCTTTCACTATTTTTTATGTTCCCCAAATGAATGAGACCATACAATGTTTGTCCTTCTCTGATTGCTTCTTTCACTCAGCATAATACCCTCCAGTTCCAATCACGTTGAAGCAAATGGTGGGTATTTGTCGTTTCTAACCCTTTCTATTATTAATAATGATTTACCATTTACCTGTGGTCCAATTTTTAATTATAATTACAGAATTATCTTCTAGAATTATATTCTATATTTCCTGTATAATTCATTATAGTCTGTAGTTTCTTTGACCATTTCTATTTTTACATATTGCCTCTTACATTTAATTAAGGGATATTTCTCTTCCAGTGTTGAACGCAAAGACATCTGTAGTAGGAGAAGAAAGAGATCAGATTTGGGGTTACGGGCTGATACATGCTTTCCTTTGAACTATTGTTTCTAACAAGGAGTGAAAGCATATCCTGGATGCAGCATTAATTAGATATTGTTCAGTTCTGGAATTTCCTGAATAATGAGGAGTTGATGAAAATAAACATTAGTGATGAAGTATTACTGACCAGGAATTCTTAAACTTTGTGAGTCATTTTGCTTATGTCTGGTTTTTGTTTTTGTTTTTGCTTTTTTTTAGGATTTAATGTCCCTAAATTCTTTAGCCTTTTGTGTCACTTCTGTCTCTAAAACCCAACTAATAAGAGTTTGCATTTTTCTTTCTTGTTTGATTAATAGGAAATAGTGTCTTTTATTAAGTCTTCTTCCCCAAATATTTCTTGGTAACTTTCAGGAACATTTTCTTGTTCTACAAATATTTCCTGTATGTCACTTGGCATCTTCAATTTAGGCTGCTTCTCTTGGCTTCTATATGGATCACCGCTTGCCAGGTCAATATTATTCCTCCAGGACACTGGAGCTCTCTTAAGTGTGAGAACATATCCATCCAATTATTTCTTAAAGTTTACTGCTTCGCAAAGTTTACTCAAAGGCCTGAGAATAGAAAAAGTTACTATGTAGACCAGGGAAAGGAAGCATGGAAATCTCACCATTCCCCTTCTTACCAGATAGTAGACATAACAGTTGCTAGAATCCATGAGCCATAACCCTCTTCCAGGGATCTGCTGTCCTAGGCTCCAGACTTGCCACTCAGCTGCAGGGACCTACTTCTCTTGCATGATCATATTCCTCTCCATTAAGACTTTCCTACTCAGAGTCTACACATACCAGATATGCAGAACATTTAGTACTTCAATACACAAAAATTCTCCTTTTTAGAATAGATAGAATCGACTTTTCGGTTTCATAAACAGAAGACCTCCTTACAGAGTTTCCCAGTTCACACTGAGTCACATATACGATCTTCATGAAGAGACCAATTGTTCTTCCATAAAAAAAACAACAACATGTAAAGTAGTAGTTTGTCCTGAAAATACTATTTAAGAGGAGAAGTCAGTAAATATACTTTAAATGATGAATTGCATTTTGGAAATGAAAATATAAAATTGAAGCCTCTCTGGGGATGCAAGGAAGTAGAATGTACTCTCTCATTTTCATGAATACGCCTTTGTTCTGTCTAAGAATGATCTTGACTTTCAAATATGCAAATGTATCACTGTGAATATAAGGAGGGAATGACCGCCACAGTTGAATCTCCAATTCTTTTTATGGGCCATTTCTAAAATTGCCATGATTTGGAAGTCTATGGAGCAGAAAGTGAATTACTAGAGTCTATGTTTGCAAAGGGTCTGATGATTTTTTAATAGTTCCACATTGATATAATTATGAAAATATGTGACAATAATGCTTCCTTTTCTGAGGGTTTTGGAGTATTTACACTAGAAGAACAGCACAGTCAAGATGCAATGTCAGAAGATGGCGCTACTCTCCAAGAGAGAGGGGATTCTTTTATCAAGCATGGTTTCTGTAATTTCTGGCTGACCCATATATAACAAGCAACAGGTGGCAAGACAACTGATGTGTGCATGAAACTGAGATGGAAAAATCTTAATGTCTAACCAGGATGGTGGTTTTACAAAGAAATGTAATCATTTACTTTTTTTATTCAATACACATTTTTTAAGCACTTGCTATTTGTAATGTTCTGAATTGTGGGGGATATAGACAAGAAACAATGCCTGTTAAAAGCTAACAGCTTATCAACGCTGTGCACATACACATTCTCATGCATGCACACGGGACTGTTAAATATGCTAACATGTTATACAACAATAAGGAAAAGCAGAAAATGATTAGGCAGTCCAGAGGACAGCCAGTCTGGACAGAGAATAAAGACAAAATTAGAAAGAGCAAGAGAAATAATTTTACTGGAAAAACAGAGAACATTCTGGTGAATGATGGAATATGAGACTGGGAAAATAAGTTGACCTGAGCTTGGAGGCCTCTGAATAACACACAGACATGCTCATACATTATTTCATAATAATGAGGTTCCACCAAAGGCTTTTGAGCCAGGTAGTGAGCTATCCGAGCTGTGCTTTGGAAGTCAACTTGTTTGATGGTGCAGAGAAGGTAAGGTTAGAAGAGAGGAAGGTAAGGAAAAGACTGGGACAAAATTGGCATACTAACAGCTGGCTCTTGAAATTTGTCATACAGCTATTATTAATACATTTTGCATGAGGAAAAATGCTTTGACCTTTAAGAGTCTGCATTCAATGTTTAGCTGGGCTTATGTAAGTTATTAAGGTAAAACTATTCCAGATGTTTTACAATGTTTACTAAACTTAAGTTTCTTCCTGCTATTTGCAAATATATCACAATAATATGATAAATGCTTAGAAGTGAGAGAAAAAGAAATCTGCCCTTTACCTCTCATGTCAAACATATGCTTAGTGGCTGCGGGAGCAGTCTAGAGCATCACTCTGAAAGCACAGAGCCAACCACATTTGGTCTGTGATAAAGAATGAAGAAGGCGTTCATAGTTTCTTGGGAATATACTTGGTATTATTTCTCTTCTCTCCAAACCCTTTCCAGATTGAACAGATTTTTTAAAAAATTTTTACTTGTTTATTCATGAGAGGCAGAGACAAAGGCAGAGGGAGAACAGGCCACTCAGGGAGCACCATGTGGGGCTCAATCCCAGGACCCTGGAATCAGGCCCTGAGCTGAAGGGAGATACTACTCAACCACTGAGCCACCCAGGAGTCCCCATGTTGAACTTCAGCCTTTGGAGAGTTAAGAGAGTGTTGGGAAGATGGGATTGAAAAGCTGCCTCAGGAGAATTTTTGTGAAACATAGCAACAATAATGTTAGAGCTGAAGGAGGCATTATTATTATTATTATTATTATTATTACACCGACATGTCTGGCAAAATATATCGTTAGCATTAATGCTAACAGGAGTTGAAAAAAAGTTCATTCTCCAGCAATGATTCTTCTTTATTCATTCTTTCATTTATCTAATAGAAATTTATGAGTAGCAAGCATTCATTAGCATGCTGAAATCTGGAAAGATGGTCAAGGACTCCAGCTTAGGGCACAATTGGTAGTATTATAGCTGAAGAGTGTGTTCAGGAATGAAAAGTGCCAGGGAATGAGACTGATTAGAAGGCAGAGACCAGATCATGATACGCTTTGCATAAATCATTAAAAAATCTAGAATTTACCCTGAGCAAGTGTGATTCTTTTGATGGCCATTTCTCATACTCAAAACCTGAAATGTATAAACAACATACTTACAAACAAAATCTGTTCTGGTTGGCACTCCTTTGGAATTCTTCTGAATTTGAGTGATTCATATCCAATTCTTCTGAATTCGTATATGAGTCACTCAATATTGACACAATAAAAAAAGACAGTTGCTAGAGCTAGAGCTATCTGCTCTGCCAGAGTTTTGGGTGGCTGGTTTAGGCCTCGAAATGGGAAGTTGGGCAAATTGAAGTACTTTACAGTAGAGGATTGTTTTTGATCAGACCAGCAACATCTGAGCATGAAATGTAAATTGTGAAATATGCAGTGGAAGGAGAGCTAAGAATGCTTCTTTAATTTGCTTAAGTCAAAGAGTTTAATTCCTGTGAAGTGCTTACAACAATATTTGGCCCATAGCAGCACTCAACAAATGTTATCTACTAATAGTAATAATACGCATTAAGTTTTTAAAGGAAAATTAGGAAGAAATAAAGACGATTATGCACATGGAATAGTATTTGGAATGCTTCTTAATACAGCTTGAAGTTATCCCAACTGATACGTTCATGACAAACTCTTATGGGCACAAACTCCGTGCGAGGCACTGTGCCTAAAAGCCGATAGGACACAGCAGGGATTAAAGGAGACAAAAAGACCTGCTTTGGGGAGGTTTTATTCTGCATGTTTGGCCTAGGCTTTAGGGTCTAGAGAAAGGGTTATGTGATCGATTTCCAAATATGTGGGTACCACAATGGTTCTTCTCACTTCCTCTTGCAAAGTCTGTCAAAGAGGATTGTGGTGAGGATCAAGATAATTGCTAGAAGGGATGGCAACAACCCAATGACTATCACCTGAGTGCAGGACTCATTATTCTTCTGGCTGCTGCTTCTGGAGCTCCTGGCTCATCACTCATCTCCACTCCACAACACTGCTGACTTCTCCCTGCGTCAAGTGGTAGTCCTTTCAGAGTATGTGACTCCTTTTGTGTGATGATGTTGCTCTTGCTGCGTGGTGGGTACTGGTATAGCTGAGTTCAATTCTGAACTGAATGCTAATCAATTACCAGATCAATTATGACTTAGAAGCTTTTGAAGCATGTTTTTCCAAGCAGCCTGACCTAGTCTGTCATTGCCAAACTGATACCTTCCAGGAAAGAAAAAAAATATTTTTTCTTTCGTGTAGAATATATACTAAAATTGGGAGTAGATGATGTTAAGAGAATTAAGAGATTATTTCATTATTGTTGAAACCTTACTTTCCTATGTAAAACTAAACCCTTACTTTGAAAACTAAAAATTTAACACATACATTTCTGAAAGTTGTTAAATTGCTTGTACTTAGCAACGATTCTTTTATATCTGTGGTCTGTATTGGTGTCAAGAACTTGCATAATGCTGTTTGCTCCACAGAGACATTCAATGCATACTTCATCAATCCAAGTACCTAAAAGAATTCTTTTTGGTGTCTTTTTATCTTTTTACCTACAGGAATATGGGATAAATTATATTATTGATTCTGAAGTGGTTCTTCCCCACTCTCCCCTGGCCCCAGAGAGAGGTAGTGGGAGCAGAGAGAGAGAGAAAGAGAGAGAGAATCTTTAGTAGACTCTACGTGCTGAGCACAGACCTCCACTCAGGGCTCCATGACAGGCTCCACCTCAAGATCCTGAGATTATGGCTGTGAGATCATGACCCGAGCTGAAATCGAGAGTCAGATGCTTAACTGACTGAGCCACCCAGGTGCCCCATTCTTAACTAGTTCTTAAAGCAGGAGGTATACTCGGGCTTTTGAGATTGAAGCCTGGAGTTTGAAATGGTGTGAATAGATTCAAATAACTCTTTTATATGTGTGCATGCATGTACACACACACACACACACACACACACACACACACACACTGTCTTCTGCTAATAATTAGGCTGAAGTAAGACATCCGGTAAAAGAACAGGAAATCCAGAACAATTGGTTTGTGATAACTTAGAATGAAAAGTGTTATTTACTAGAAAATGAAATCACTAAGTGTAAATTAACCTAAATTATGCTCATTTTAGGGAGTGTGGATAAATAGATTGCTAAATCAGTAGAATTATATATATTACTGTATACCACTTTTATCAAGCTTCTTAACAAAATGTCTCATTATTATTGATGGATATCCTCAGAGCTATGTATATTGGATGACAATACAACCAGGAAAATTTTAAAAATAGATGAACATTTGTTTCCAAATATATTCTAGTAAGATATACTGTAAGAGATCTTCTTCTGTTTAACACGGTATCAAGAACATAGTGACATAAGCTATCTTGCCAAATCTATTAATTAAACAAAACTGGAAGAGAAAGATAATACAGTCAAGATTCCAGGGAATTGCCCAAGAACCCAACAGTTCAAAAGATTGCAACTAACAGTTACAATTAAAGCTTTGTATTTGAATAAAATAGTTTTTAATTAAAAAAAGTATAAGGTGGGAGGTACCTGGTTTCATAAAAGTTTATGTGAAAAAAGGGAGTTTTAATAAGCTAGAGGTATAAATGTCTCATGACTATTACAAATATTGTATAGATGAAGAAAGGCAATATAATGTTCATCTTCAGGGATTGTGATAAATCTATGGTGTTATGTTTAGTACAAATGATTCCCAACTTAAGATGTTTCCACTTACAGTTATTTGAGTTTATGATGATATGAGAGTAATATACATTCAGTAAGAACTGTACTTTGAATTTTGAATTTGGATCTTTTCCTGCACTAGTAATAAGCAGTATAATACTCTCTCATGGTGCTGGGCAGTGGCAGTGAGCCATGGCTCCCGGCTAGTGGTGTGATCACGAGGGGAATAAACTGATGCAACCACTCTGTACCCATACAACTGTCTGTTTTTCACTTTCAGTACAGTATTCAATAAATTATGTGAGATGTTCAATACTTTATTATAGGATAGAGTTTGTGTTATCTGATTTTGTCCAACCATAGGCTCAAGTAAGTGTTCCGAGAACGTTTAGGGTAGGCTAGGCTAAGATATGATATTCGGCAGGGTAGGCGTGTTAAATGCGTTTTCAACTTACAATTTTTTCAACTTAACGATGGATTCATTGGGACGTAATCCATAATATTTGAGGAAGATCTACACTTGATGTAATATTTTAATGGAAAAATCTGCAAACGATAGTATCTCCAAAGGGATGAAAATGATCTGGTGAAAAGAATGGAAACCATCCAATGGGAGGAAGCCTGAAGGATCTGAGAATGTTTAGACTGTAGAAGATAGTGAGTGCAAAAGTAATCAAATTTCCACCTAGGGATATTTGAATTTATGATAATGTGAAAGTAATATGCATTATGAACTGCATTTTCAAGTTTGAATTTGGATCTTTTCCTGGGCTAGAGATAAACAGCACAATACTCTTTCATGATGTTGAGCAGTGGCAGTGAGCCACAGCTCCCAGTCAGTGGTGTGATCACAAGGGGGAAACAACTGATACAACTACTCCATACCCATACAACCATTCTGTTGTAATCAAATATATAGAACAACATAGGTCAATAAAAATTTAGAATTATTCTACATTGGTCAAAAAGACAAATCTAGAATCAGTAAATAAGAATTATAAAGAGGTATTTAACTCAATGTAGACTTTTCTATTTATCAGAATTGTAATGGAAGGAATCTTAGGATGAAAAGTTTTTATCACTTTATCACTGGAAATTTTCAACTGGAAATTAGATAACCATGTGTTTAAAGCTGTAGAAGAAAGTATTCCTATACTGTGCAGAGGTTTGAGTCTTAAACTAGTTGGACTCTTAGGAACACTTCAGATATATTTAAAATTTCTAAAATTGTTCAACTAATATTTTAATTTCCATATTTTTTTAGTTTTTATTTATTTATTTAAGAGAGTGAGACAAAGCACAAATGGAGTGAGGGGTAGAGAGGGAGAGGGAGAAGCAGACTCCCCATCAAGCAGTCCTGATGCAGGACTTGATCCCAGGACCCTGAGATAATGACCTGAACTTGAAGACAGATACTTAACCAACTTAGCCACCCAGGTGACTTAATTTCCATATTTTGATATATAGTTCTCTTAAATAATCTCCTTTAGTTAAAAATATATTTATATTTTTCATTGGAAGATAATTAACTTTTAAAGTCAATCTAGGGATGCCTGGGAGGCTCAGCGGTTAAGCGCCTGCTTTCGGCCCAGGGTGTGATCCTGGAGTCCCGGGATGGAGTCCCACATTGGGCTCTCTGCAAGGGGCCTGCTTCTCTCTCTGCCTGTGTCTCTGCCTCTTTCCGTGTCTCTCATGAGTAAATAAATAAAATCTTTAAAAAATAAATAAAGTCAATCTAAAAATTTTAAAAACTAAACCCACAGAAAATGTAAATGCAAAATGGAGGCCAGTACTCTTTCCAACTCTTCCAGTGATAGCAAAGTGAATCTTTTTTTTCCTTTCTCAGCTTGGCATGGACAAGCAAGCTTACATTGAAATTATGCAAAGATAAGTTTTTTCCAAATAAACCCACCAGTTTTTCTTTAACCAACATACTCAACATGCCTTAATTTCAGTTATATGTATGTAAAGCATTTTGATCTCTGCTTGGAAATACTCTATTTTTTTCTTTTCTCTTTTTTTGGAAACTACTTTTTTCTTTCTTATTCTTAGAAAATCAAATTTGCCATCAAAATTACAACCCTAATTTCTCCCGTACACCTGTTTCCTGGAAGCATTTTATAACTACACCCTATGCCTGGCCACATGTACCTCTTCTTTCAGTTCACTGAGAGATAAGCCAGAGTCAGATAACTCAAGGTCTTTCAAGGCATGGGGAAAATTTTTAATTTTTCCTTCTAAGAGCTGGAAAGTTATTAGAGGATTTTTGAGAATACGGATGGCATGATCTATTTATACTTTCTTTACACTGATCTTTACACATGATCATTCTTTACACTGCTGAGTGGTGAAATGATGGCAGAGAGCCAAGAGGAGGCAGGCAGGCAGCCAGGGACAGTTATCAAGCCAGAACTGACTAGCTCAGGCTGAAGTAGTAGTTAGGAGTAGGGGTGTTAAGAAATGCTAGGATTTAGGATATGCTATATTTTAGAATATGTCTCATAAAGCGTTTAACTGGTATGAGAGCATCTTTTGTTATAAAGGAATTGGAATTTGCTCTTCGAAATTATTATTTTATGGCCTCCCTGATTTGATAATTACTAACAAAAGGGAAAACTTAAAAGGACACAGTATTGTACTAGTGAGCATTTCTGCAAAAGGGCTGAGAACAGTTTTAAGTCATCAGTCTAGCCTTTCTTTGCCTCTTTTTCTTGGAAAAGAAAAAATTGGACTCGTTAACACTAAAGAAGGCAGATACAGAGGCAGATAAAGTTATAAAGGCATGATTTTTATATATGTTCACTTTCGTGTTTTTGTCTTTATTTTTCCTAGATAATACACACAAAGAATCATCTGCATTAGCCGTCTTGTTGGATAGATGACCTGAGAGACTCATGAATTTTCTGAAAATATAAGCACTTTGGCATATAAATGGAAAAGCATTAATAAAACAGGACTACCTCTCTACCATTAGTCTGCTTAGATATTGTATGTAATTACTTGGCAGCAAGTCAATATACCTTCCCTCTTAGGTTGTGGTAAATTTGGCAGTTTTGAATTCCCTAATGTAAGAAGTATATGGTATATAATTTTTGGTCTAAATTCCTCATTAGAGTTAAGAATTAATGTCCTCAACAGATAATCTGTACCTCAATTCTTCAAGTAACTGTTTTGTCCAAATATCCCAACATTTTATTTAGGATGTTTGGTTCGGTCAACAAGAGGGGAGGGTGGATGAATCTATTAATGTAGTCTTTTTCCTGTCTCATCGTAACCAGTGACTACACAGAAACTTGGAGTCTACCTGGAGAAACCGCTAGTTACTGACAATTTGATAGATTTTTTTTAACCTTTTGAGAGGGAAGTGAATATTTGTCTTAAGTTTTCATGGTTTGGGAAATAATGCAAAATTTATGTAACTGGGATATTTAGAAAAAATGGGAAATTACTTGGCTACCATTGGGAATAGTTTAAATAAGAGAGTTTGTGAATTATGTGCTTACTTACTAGGATGAATGCACAAAGGTTTTCTTTTTTGTTTGTTTGTTTTTTGGCTTTTGGATTTTTTTTTTAGTATAAGCTGCAAGATTTCACTTGGCACAGCTCCTAGAATGTAAGGGAAATTTAGAAGCAGTTCGAGTTGCCCTCCTTTTCACTTTGGTTGAGATTGATGCCTGAGGCTGGATAGAATACAAATTCAAGCTACTCCATCTTGCAAGTGGGAACATCCTGTTTACTTAGGCACAAGGCACATGTTATTGTGTTGATTTGATTCTTTGCATAAATGATGAGAGCAGGAAAGTCAGCAAAACAAAAGAGGAAAGAGAAAGCAATTGTCGACTTGCTAAACTTGAGTAAGCTGTAGGGAAGCAACGTGAAGTAATGCAGAGGATGGTGGAATCTGAGTGCAAATATCTGGATCTGAATCACAGCACTAACACTCATTAGATTGAAGGCCTTGGCAAGCCATTTGCTTTCTCTGAGTTTCAGTGTCCTCATTCATAAAAATGAGGATAACGATGTCCATCTTAAAGATCGGTGATGAGATCCTGCCTCAAAAGGAACTGAGCACATAGGGGTTGCTCCAGACTAGCTGAATCTGAGGACTCCTCCTTCCTTTGTTCCAAGTTGCCTGGCTTTGCCATATTTCATCATTTTTGAAGGTTTGGCTTAAATATTTAGCAATAATGCTTCAAAGTAACTCCAAGACAAGACAAAAGAAAGTATATGCAATGAGCTGTAGATTTGTTTTTCTCTATCCTCTTTTCCTAGAAGGTTCTTGTTGGTGCCTCCCGATCCCCCTTGATCTGGCTGGCCCAACATTCCGATCTTTTTGTTGTTATAGAGCATCAGTTCAGAGCTGGCTACTCCCTGCTGAGTAGGGGGGCTTTGGGGGGTCCCTCGGAAGTGAGCAAGCTTAAAGATTTGGACAGTGTACTTCTTGTTTTATTCCTTTGGTGGTGACCTATACAATGAAAATTGTCTTTCAACTGATTTTATTTAATGATCAATGTTTAAAGCTATTGTCTTCTGCTACATGTGTTCCTATTATCTGGTGTTTCTGTTCTAGATACCTTAGGTTGTTCACTGTAAGATATTTTATAATAGTTTTTTTCTACTTAAAAAAATCTTATTCCCAGATATATTTTTTGAGGAGCATAAAAAATGTCTGTTTTTAAAAATAAGTGGAATATTATGGTTATGAACAAATAGAAGTAATTACAAAATTGAAGGTGTCTTTTCAAATTATATCTATACTTTGATACTTAAAATTTCTAGACTTTCTAATATTCTGTCCCTAAGGTGATGTGGAAGAGGTCATTGAGAGGATGTGACCACCAGTTGACCTCCAACCTGGACTTGGGGAATCAGAGGCTCCTGACCCCCTTTCCTGTCCTTAGAAGAAACATTTTGCTCATCATTCCCACAGTAGCATCAATTTCAAGTAAAAGAGGACTTCAACTAACTCTATTTTGACCTCAAACTTTCTAATTGATTAAGTTCTTCTTTCCAGTTATCTCAATTCAGGCAAGGGACCCTGTGGGCAAAGCATCTCTTGATAGGAGCCAAATCTATCCCCTCAAGCAGTGAGAACTACCCTGAGCTGGCAAGACCCCATGACTCTAGGACAATAATCAATTTGACCTTCACTTCCCACCTGCATGTCACCGCCTACCTTTTGTCCTATATTATTTTTATATAAACCTGGAAGTGTTTCTGGTGTTTTGAAGACAGTTTTTGAGACATTAGTCAGTCTACTGTCTTCCTAGCATTGGCCTCACTGAAAGAAATTCCTTTCTTGTTTCACCACACCAGTCTCTCTGCCTTTGGATTTTGTCAGTGGTGAGTAGCTACAACTTGTCTGCTTGGGAACCCCAGAGCGGGGTGCTTTTGCACCCTTGAACCCCAGCTATACAAGGAAACAGTGTTGAGAGAACAATGTATTATTGGTGAGAACTAAATTAATTATCCGATCTAAATTATGTGACCTAATCCAGTTCATACCTCTACATAAATTTTTAAGATTCTAGCAGGCAGAGACAGAGATCTATGTCTTGTGGCTGCCCAAGACAAACCTCATAGGTTCCCTTGCATATTAACCTGCCACCTGCTGGTCTGGAGTGGCCTGCCACTTCCTTCTACCTCTCCTTGCTCTCCCTTTCAGATCACCTGGGAGGGTCCAGAGGTTATAACCAACAGATAATTTATCCAATCCCTCTGTCTCTTCCTCCTGCCTGAAAATCCCTCTTTTAGTCCTGCTTTCCTTTACCTTTTGTATATTAATCCATTTTTAGTGCCTTTGCAGCTTTGTATTTTTCCCCTTGTAAAGATGCATAAGTATATACTTTATGAGAACTGAATTTCTAAAATTATATTTCTTTTGTCATTTCAAAGAAATAGAAAAGTGGATCTGACTCTCAAAACAAAAGCAAAGATAGGATCAGTGAAAGCTCAGTGTCAAGATGAGGTATATTTATTTATAGTTCAGGTAAGACTAAGAGAAGCTATTTTTTTAAAGTGGACTCCACGCCCAATGTAGGGCTTGAGCTCAGAATCAAAAGTCACATACTCTACCAACTGAGCCAGTCAGGGACCCCCAAGAGTAGCAATTTTAAGTCATTAGATTTATAAAATATTTCTTGAGCTGTGACTTTTTATACCTATTTCATTATATTATTGCATTAAATAACTCTAGGAACTTCCAGCATTGTGTGTTTACTTAGCTAGACAAGAAGAGAGAGGACAAAGTTACAAGTATACATCTTGATCCACAGTGAAGAAATGGTAGGAAAAGAAGGGGGTTGGTGGACAAAAACATCGGGCATAATAAAAAAAAGGACAGAGGAATGACCTAGGGTATCAATCATCCCAGGAAAATAGTTCTAGAATGATACCACCAGATTATTCTGTGATAGTCTGAAATCTAGCTCTTCAAATATGTCACCATTGCATGAACAAATTCCTTGTAGGGATACAAAGTATGAACAAATGTCCCTTCGCTACCCACCCTCTCACTCTCAATTTCTGTTTTCCTTAGGCCAAACTTTTAACTCTTTTGATTATTTTTTTCTGGTATTTATTTCTACAATAATAAGTTGTATGTTTATTTTATAAAATATCGATTGTCTACATGTCATTTTCAAAATATCTAAAGATCTAAAGATGAAGACTGACCTCTCCTATGTTTCCTTCAGAACCATCTACACTCTTTCCTTCCTCTTCTTGTAAAACTATTTAACCATTTTTTTTCAAAGTAGAAGCTCTTCTTGTGTTCTATGATGACATCTCCTTAGCTGAATACATTTCCCCCCTTTGGAATTGATAAGTATTTTTTTAATAAATTTATTTTTTATTGGTGCTCAATTTGCCAACATACGGAATAACACCCAGTGCTCATCCCATCAAGTGCCCCCCTCAGTGCTCGTCACCCATTCACCCCCACCCCCTGCCCTCCTCCCCTTCCACCACCCCTAGTTCGTTTCCCAGATATAGGAGTCTTTATGTTCTGTCTCCCTTTCTGATATTTCCTACCCATTTCTTCTCCCTTCCCTTCTATTCCCTTTCACTATTATTTATATTCCCCAAATGAATGAGAACATATAATGTTTGTCCTTCTCTGATTGACTTATTTCACTTCGCATAATACCCTCTAGTTCCATCCACATTGAAGCAAATGGTGGGTATTTGTCATTTCTAATGGCTGAGGAACATTCCATTGTACACATAAACCACATCCTCTTTATCCATTCATCTTTCGATGGAACCGAGGCTCCTTCCACAGTTTGGCTATTGTGGACATTGCTGCTAGAAACATCGGGGTGCAGGTGTCCCGGCGTTTCATTGGATCTGTATCTTTGGGGTAAATCCCCAACAGTGCAATTGCTGGGTCATAGGGCAGATCTATTTTTAACTCTTTGAGGAACCTCCACACAGTTTTCCAGAGTGGCTGCACCAGTTCACATTCCCACCAACAGTGCAAGAGGGTTCCCCTTTCTCCACATCCTCTCCAACATTTGTGGTTTCTTGCCTTGTTAATTTTCCCCATTCTGACTGGTGTGAGGTGGTATCTCATTGTGGTTTTGATTTGTATTTCCCTGATGGCAAGTGATGCAGAACATTTTCTCATATGCATGTTGGCCATGTCTATGTCTTCCTCTGTGAGATTTCTGTTCATGTCTTTTGCCCATTTCATGATTGGATTGTTTGTTTCTTTGGTGTTGAGTTTAATAAGTTCTTTATAGATCTTGGAAACTAGCCCTTTATCTGTTATGTCATTTGCAAATATCTTCTCCCATTCTCTAGGTTGTCTTTGAGTTTTGTTGACTGTATCCTTTGCTGTGCAAAAGCTTCTTATCTTGATGAAGTCCCAATAGTTCATTTTTGCTTTTGTTTCTTTTGCCTTCGTGGATGTATCTTGCAAGAAGTTACTGTGGCTGAGTTCAAAAAGGGTGTTGCCTGTGTTCTTCTCTAGGATTTTGATGGAATCTTGTCTCACATTTAGATCTTTCATCCATTTTGAGTTTATCTTTGTGTATGGTGAAAGAGAGTGGTCTAGTTTCATTCTTCTGCATGTGGATGTCCAATTTCCCAGCACCATTTATTGAAGAAACTGTCTTTCTTCCAGTCGATAGTCTTTCCTGCTTTGTCGAATATTAGTTGACCATAAAGTTCAGGGTCCACTTCTGGGTTCTCTACTCTGTTCCATTGATCTATGTGTCTGTTTTTGTGCCAGTACCACACTGTCTTGATGACCACAGCTTGTAGTACAACCTGAAATCTGGCATTGTGATGCCCCCAGATATGGTTTTCTTTTTTAAAATTCCCCTGGCTATTCGGGGTCTTTTCTGATTCCACACAAATCTTAAAATAATTTGTTCTAACTCTCTGAAGAAAGTCCATGGTATTTTGATAGGGATTGCATTAAACGTGTAAATTGCCCTGGGTAACACTGACATTTTCACAATATTCATTCTGCCAATCCCTGAGCATGGAATATTTTTCCATCTCTTTGTGTCTTCCTCAATTTCTTTCAGAAGTGTTCTATAGTTTTGAGGGTATAGATCCTTGACCTCCTTGGTTAGGTTTATTCCTAGGTATCTTATGCTTTTGGGTGCAATTGTAAATGGGATTGACTCCTTAATTTCTCTTTCTTCAGTCTCATTGTTAGTGTATAGAAATGCCACTGACTTCTGGGTATTGATTTTATATCCTGCCACATTGCCAAATTGCTGTATGAGTTTTAGCAGTCTTGGGGTGGAAGCTTTTGGGTTTTCTATGTAAAGTATAATGTCATCAGAACTGATACAGTTATAACAGATTCAATGCCATCCTTATAAAAATTTCAATGGCATTTTTCACAGAGATAGGACAAATAATCTTAAAATTTGCATGGAACCACGAAAGACCCTGAATAACCAAAACACTCTTGAGAAAGAAAACAAAGCTGGAGGCATCATACCACCTGGTTTCAAACTATATCACAAAACTATAGTAAGCAAAGCATATGATACCGGTATAAAAAGAGAAAGGTAGTTGAGTGGAACAGAATAGAGATCCAGGAAATCAACCCACAGATACATGGTCAGTTAATTTACTGAAAAAAAGCAACAATATACAATGGGGAAAGGACAAGCTCTTCAATAAATGTGTGGAGAAAACTGGAAGCTATAAGCAATAAAATAATATTAGACCTATCATCTTACACCATACGCAAAAATTAACTTGGAATAAAGACTCGAATGACCTGAAACCATAAAACTTCTAGAAGAAAACAGAAGTGATAAACTTTTTAACTTCAGTCTCAACAATGATTTTTTGGTCCTAACTGCAAAAGCAAAGGAAACAAAAGCAAAAATAAACAAAGGCAACTATATCAAACTAAAAAGCTTTTACCCAGCAAAGGACATCATCAACAAAATGAAAGGTAACCTATTTAAGGAGATAAAATTTTTGTAAATTATATATCCAATAAAAGGTTAATATCCAAAAATATAAAGGATACATACAACTCAATAGCAAAGAAACAATAAAAAAATGAGAAGATGACCTGAATAGACATGTTTCCAAAGAAGCTATACAGTTGGCCAATAAGCACAAGAAAAGATGCACATCACTAATCATTAGGGGAATGAAAAATCAAAACCACAATGTGATACCACTTTATACTTATTAGAATGGCCATTATCCAAATAGAAAGAAAAAAAGAAGTGTTGGGGAGGATATGGGGGAAATGGAAACTTAGTGCACTGTTGGTGGGAAATGTAAATTAGTGCAGCCACTATGGAAGACAGTATAGAGTTTTCTTAAAAAATTAAAAATAAAACTACCATATGATCCAGTAATTCCAGTACTACATATTTATCTGAAGAAACAAAAACTGTAATTTGAAAAGATATATGCACTCCCATGCATTATTTATGATAGCCAAGGTATGGAAACAAGTTAAGTAACCATCAATTAATGAAAGGATACAGAAGATGTGATACACACACACATACATACAATGGAATACTACTCAGCCTTAAATAAAGAATAAAATCTTGCCATTTTTAACAACATGGGTGGGTCTTGATGGAATTACGCTAATAAGTCAGAAAAAGAAAGACATACTGTATGATTTCAGTTATGTGTGGAATCAAAAAAACCAAAATAAACAAACAAAACCCATAGATACAAAACAGATCAGTGGTTGCTAGCAGAGAAGAAGTTTGGGGATGGGTGAAATGAGTTAAGAGGCATAATTTCATATTATAAAATAAATAACTCATGGTGATATTATGTACACCACGGTGACTGTACTCAGTAATGTTGTAATGCATATTTGAAAGTTGCTAAAAGAGTAAATTCTAAAAGTTTTCACGCAAGAAAAATATTGTAATTTTGTATGGTGACAGATGGTAACTAGACTTATTGTGGTTAGCATTACTACACAGAGTCATTATACTATATACCTGAAACTACTATAATGTTATATGCCAATTATACCTCAATAAAACAAAAACCAAAACAAGCAGAAATAATTGATATAGTTATGAATAGTATACTCTCCAAAATGCCTATAAGGTTTTATTTGATTTTCTAAAAAATAGATTGCGGATATTTAGTCAAGTTTAAAAGTTAGTTGGGTTAGGTCTCCCTATACCACCTCAGTATGATTATGTAATTCATTTGGGTTCATTTGCTTTTGATTGCATAAGGTTTTAATTTCTTTCATTTTCGTATTTTAATAAGGAGAAAATTAATATACTTCTACAAAAAATGTAAACCAGACATGCATCATTCTCAGCTGTATGCCTTTTACTGTCTCCTACTCCCATGTATCCTTGCCAGTAACCAATTTCATTGTTTTCTGGCATCTTCCCTGTTTCTTTTTGCAAAAGAAAGCACGCACATGCACACACACACACACACACACACCACACATACACAAAGAGTATGTCATATATTGATACGCACTTTGTTTTATTTTTATTAATATATCCTAAAAATCACCCTATCCAGAGAAGTTTTCCTAATTTTTTTTTTTACAACTACATAGTCTGCCACCATGCGGGTGTAGTTTAGTAGACCAAACCTTCTATTTAGGCATTTAGGTAATTTGCAATAATTTGTCATTACAAATAATATGCAACGTGAATTTTCATACTGTTCCAAACATACCCTCCTAGAGGTGGGATTTCTGGTACAGAATGTAAATGCATATATAATTTTGTTGGATATTGCCAAATTCTCCAGAAGAGTTGTACAATTTTGCTTTACCACAGACAGCAATGCATGAGAGTGCTTGTCTTTCCACGGCCTTGCCAACAGAGTGCATTATTAAGTTTTTGAATTTCTGTCAATCTATTGTGAGAAGAGGTAACTTAGTGAGGTCCTAATTTAATTTTCTGGGTGGCGCAGCGGTTTGGCGCCTGCCTTTGGCCCAGGGCGCGATCCTGGAGACCCGGGATCGAATCCCACGTCGGGCTCCCGGTCCATGGAGCCTGCTTCTCCCTCTGCCTGTGTCTCTGCCTCTCTCTCTGTGTCTCTTATGAATAAGTAAATAAAATCTTAAAAATAAATAAATACATTTCTTTTATTATTTTTTTCTTTTATTATAAATAACATTGAATGCCACTTCATGTGTCTAAGGATCACATGGTCTTTGTGAATTTATCTATATTAATGTATTTTGCCACTCTTTCTATAGAATTTTGATTTTTTTAATCTAGATAAAAATATACTTCTTTATATACTAGGTATATTATCCCTGTATCTGTTGATTTATGTTGCAAAAAATTTGTTTTGTTTTGTTTTTAATCTGATAACTTTCACTGCATCTTTTACAGAAATTATTCTATTATCTACAGGACAATTTTGATAAATTTTATTTTTCTAGTGAACTATTAATTATTAATTTCATATGTTTTCCATTTTTTACGCAGGTGTGCAAAATTTGTTTCTAATTATATTATGTACATAATATGATTTGATTTCTCCCCCTGAATTAATAGTTATTTCTTCCATGTTATTTCTTCTCCCTTTTAAAAAATATTTTCATTTAGCTAATATTTTGCCTAATTTTTTTACCTTTTTTTACAATTAAGATTTTGATTTAATTTAATAGACTATTTTCTGTTCCCTTTTTAACTAATCTCTGTTTATCTCTATCATTTTCTTCATTGTGCTCATTGTGCTTCCTTTTTAAAATTTTTTTAAGTTGAGGATTTACTTATTTCATTTTTATCTATATTTCTATTGCTATGGAGTGAGAAGAAGCAAACTGTTTTTTGTAAAGACCTTATAAATAGTATAAATTCTAGGTTTTATGAGCCATATAATCTCTGTTACAACTATCCAACTCTGCAGCTGTAGTGCAAAAGCAGCCATAAGACATATATAAATAAGTGGAACTGTTTTTGCAGATCATACAAAACAGGCACTGAACTGGATTTGCCCCTGAGGAATGTAGTTGTCTGACTCTTGATATAGATATTTAAGACCAAATTTCCGCCATTATTACTTTAAATATACCCCACAGATTCTACAATGTATTGGTTTAGTTACCTTTCGTTTTTCAGAGATTTTGTAACTAATCATTGCATTTCCTCTTCTACTTTATTTAATAGAGGGTTTTTAAAATTTTCCACATGATATTTTTTTAATTTCTAGTTGTTTTGCACTGTGATCAGAGTGTTGTTGCAATTGCTTCTAATATGGAAATTACTGATGTTTTCTTTGTGACCTAATATATGGTTAATTTTTGTGAATATTCTATGTGCATTTGACAAGGAAACATATTCTCCATATTGCTGTGTAGTGTTTGCTATATCTCCATACATTCTATATTGTTGATTATGTTATTTAGATTTTCTCTAGCCCAAATTTTTAAATTTGGTTTGTCTTGAACTAAAAATACTGTGTCAAAATCTCCTATTTTTAATGTTACTATTTCTTCTTGTTTCTCTTGTGGTTTGTTCTCAATAAATGGTTACAGTATTATTTGGTGCATAAATATGACTTTTATTTTCTCCTTGTGAATTGTGGGTTCTAGCATTTTAAAATGCCCTTTTTGTTCTCATTTCATGTTTTTTTGGCTTGAATTTTACTTTGGTATCAGAAACACAGGCCCTGCTTCCTTATTGTTCCCATTTGCCTACTATGTCTTTACCCTTGCCTTTATGTTTCAAACTTTTGAATTACTGCTTTAACTATATCTCTTGTGCACAGGGGAGAGCTGGGTTTGCTCTAGGAGCCAATTTGAAAATCTTTTCCTTTAGTATGTAAGTGAAACCTGTTCATACTCATTATGATTGATATGGTGTTTTGTAATGTTATAATTACGGTGTCTAGTGTGCTATATTTTCTGTACCTCTTTCTGTATTTACCTCTCTCTGTATTTATGAATGCTTCTTTCATTTATTCAACATTTCTTTTGATATTGAGGGAGTTTTGTCTTATGTTTTATTCATATATGCCTATTCACATATACCTTTTATAGTGCCTTTAATCATCTTATTTCTTACTTAATGTATCACTCTGCCATTTGTGAAAAGTAAATGGCATTCTTTGATTCCACTCATTACATTTACAACAGCTGATGCTCTTATTCCACTTTCTTCTATCTATTTTGTCCTTCCATTTATTAGTTGCATTATTTTTCTTGACGGAATATTTGATGTTTACATTTCTAAACTTACACCTAAACCTGTATTAGTTCTATAATTAAGTATATGAAATGCTCATCTTCTGTCCTTTTGTAGAAGCTTCTTAGTTGCCTAGTTTTTGATTAAGCTCATCTTACATAGAAGCCTCATGAAGAGCTCCTGGTTATAGTGTATCTTGAGTTCCTTCTCATTCAAAGTTGTTTATGTTTATAGACTTGATACTTGAAGGGTTGCTTGGTTGCATATAAAATCTTGGTTCACACTTTGTCAGATTTTTTGAAATGCTGCTATATTGTGACTTTGCCCTTGAAAAGTCTGACGCCAGTGTAATTTTTTTTTATTTTTCTAATTTAATGTTTTTGTCCAGGAATCCTTATGATTTTGTTTTTTCTTTGAAGACTAATAGTTTTACTAAGATGTTGAGAATCTATTGCTCTGAGTTAACTTTCTCAGGTACACTAGGGGCCCTTTCAGTATATAAATTTAGCTGTGTTTTGAAAGCTTTGTTAGATTATGGTTTTAAATATTACTGCTATTAGATTGTTTTGCTTTTCTTCAGAAACTAGTTATATGCATGCTGGACCTTCTTAGCTTGGCTTCTGTTTCATTTACCATCTCTTTAATCATTTTTATTTCTTTATCTTATTGCATTTACTTGATTGTTTTTCTTCCTTTCTTCAATAGCCCTGATTAAATTTTCATTTGGATTTATTATCCCTTGAGTATTTTGTAATATGTTATTTTTTTAAGGAATGGTTTATCTCTTTGTTAAACTTTTTTGAGCTAGTTTAACTCTTGTTGCTTTCTTCCTATGAGATTTTTGTTGTTGCTATTTTTAATTTTTAAATTTTTTGATTTTTACTTTTTTTTGGTTAAAAGATTTTATTTATTTGAAAGAGACAGTGAGGAGAGCACCAGCAGGAGAGGGAGAAGCAGACTCCTAGCTGAGCAGGGAGCCCTACATAGGCTCAATCCCAGGACCCCAGGATTATGACCTGAGCTGAAAACAGATGATTAGCTGACTGAGCCACCCAGGCACCTCTGATTCTTAGTTTTTAAAAAATGCCTTTAAATTCTTGTTGAGGATTTAAAATTCTGATTCAAGTGTTGTGTTGCAGTTTTCTCCATTTGTGTGTGTGTGTGTGTGTGTGTGTGTGTGTGTGTGAGAGAGAGAGAGAGAGAGAGGAGAATTTTCTCAACTGAAATATTTGATTCACAGTTTGCATTTTCTTCTTTCAATAGCTCTATATGAAATTTGACCTTTTTCTTTTTCTTAACATCTAATGGACAAGGTTTGAGAGCTACCTCTTTTAGTTTATCAAACTATTGTTTAGTTAAAGGATATTATTGTCTCTTTTTAGTGATGGTGGAGCTAGCCAAGTTGTTTTATTTTTGCCCTCTTTGATTCTGTGAGATTGTTACTTTTCTTTTCTACTTTTTTACCTTTTCCTCCTCTCTTACTACCACATCTTCCCAAGAGACAAATTTTCTCTATTAATTTTTCTCCCCCAGTAATAATTCTATTAAGTCTTCTGCCACTTTCTCATTTTTGAGTACCTTCCAGATGCTTGGTGCTGTGAATTCCCAGATTCAGGCCAATATTTGGATTTTGTTGGTGAAGTCTTTTTTTCCTAAGGTGCTTTTCCTGCAGTTCATATGTGAACTGTTCCCCCAAGGAATCTCTTAGCCTCCCTTCTCTTACTCTTCAGACACAACATAGGCAGGTAGCAGTAATGAGAACTCTGGAATTTGGTACTTATTTATTTACTTACAAGTAATTTGAATTTGATGGTATTTTCTCTCTTCTTGTAATGCTGAAGATTTGGGTCACATGTGGCTTTATTTGACTTCCTTGTTGCTCTTATGTTTTGGAGGGTATGGTGTGAAGAGATTTATATTTAGGCAATCATTATCTTTTATACATGAATTTTTAGGTGTTTTGAAATTGAAACTATATTAGAAAATACATGGCAAAGTCTCCATGTGTATTGTCCTACCAAGACAATCCTCTCAGTTTGGAGGTTTGTATTCGGAACATTTCCATTTCCTTGTAGTATAACAATATTATTTTATTCTCCTAGGAATGCATCTTTCTCTGAATAAGTTAATATGTTTCAAGAAATGTTTCTCATAAATTTATAATGGAAATAAATTAGAGTTAGTATCTCTGGACTCAATCTTGTAGTTGTGTTGCTAAATCTGGTCTGGTTATGGGTTAACTGAGTAGCTTTCCAGCTCTTCCTTTCTTCCCTTTCAAGTAAAACTTATGTTTACTCAAAGCTTAGGGAAATTTAGTCTGTGTAGAGTAGTGAAAATTTGGGTACATAATCAGAAATTATGAGGTTATTTCAATTATTTGAAGGAATTAGGAAATGACCACCACTGGTAAATAAAACACCAGGTTGTTTAATATAAAAATGTCAGAAAGCCTTTCTCAGATGTACTGTAACAATGGAGTGCTAACTCTGGAGCCCACCAACTGCCCAAGTCACAAAACCAAGCAGCCTGCTCTGGAGGGTCCAGATGGATAACTCTACAGGACAGTATATCCGGGGGGAATTGTCAGTCTGGACAGTGTGAGTGCTCACCAACAGTGTTCACTGATCATTATATAGCTTGCCATGGATATTTTAAAAAAGGAGCCCCCTTTCATAATTGTTGTTTAGCTATTCTAAAACATTTGTTGAAATATTTGTTGTGCAGTACCATGTGCCATGTACTATTCTAGCATTAGGGAGATAGTAGTTAATAAGACAGCCAAGATCCTTATCCTCTTGGAGCATATATTCTATAGGGAATAAAAGAAGATATACAGACAAACCTTTAAATACCAAATATTACATCTCACAGTGAAGTGCTATGAAGGAAAAACAATAGCGTGATATGATAGAGAATCTGAGTGGGGGTTAGGAGTGATGTTAGGAGTGTCATCACAGGAGTCTTCTGTGAGAGAGGACACTTAAGATTAGACTTGAAAAAATCATAGAAAGCCAATCATATGAAGAACCAGGAGACTTTTAGAAAAAAGGAACAACAAAGACTATGCTTTCAGAGGTCATTTCTATAGTTTGTTAGTAGAGAAGTTTCTTTGAATGTAGAGTACCTGAAACCATGAGGAGGTGGCACAGTGTTCTCTCCTCAGCATGAAGCTGGCTTTAGGTGTTGCTTCCTCAACTGTCTATTGCCATTGATGATTGTTCTTCTCCTCCTTCTGGGGAGTAAGAGGACACAGTCTGAGTGGAAGGGGAAAAAATAGAAAAAAGGAACAAGAAACTGAGTTTGGCACATTTAAGGAACAGAAGCAAGGCCAGAGTGGCTGGAACACAGTGAACAAAGAGCTGAGTGGTTGAGATGAGGTCAAAGAGGTGAGGAGGAGACAGAGTGTAACGGAGAAGTTGGACATTCAAACTATAATGCAAAGTCTTTATAAAATATTTGATGGGTGAGTGGTCTAAACTGATTCCTGTTTTTCAATGATTACTCTGGGTGATTTGACAAATAGCTGGGAATGGAAAGGAGGGAGACCAATGACCAGGTTATTGTACTAGGTTTAGAAAAAGAGAATGGTAGCTTTGATCAGAGTGATGGCCCTGTGAGACATTTGAATATGATCTGGAGGATGGATAATAGGAATTATTCTATTAAATTATCCTATTAAATCATAAGTGAGGGAAAGGGAAGAATGGAGGATGACTTCTACATTTTGGAATTGAGCATTTAATTGAATGTTGGGAAAATAATCCAAGCAAATTGGCATTTAATTTTGCAAGAATTGTTGCTGATACATTGCAGCATGATCACAAAAGGAGGAAGGAGGAATGAAAAAAAAAAAAAACAGGGGGATCCCTGGGTGGCGCAGCGGTTTGGCGCCTGCCTTTGGCCCAGGGCGCGATCCTGGAGACCCGGGATCGAATCCCACGTCGGGCTCCCAGTGCATGGGCTCCCAGTGCATGGAGCCTGCTTCTCCCTCTGCCTGTGTCTCTGCCTCTCTCTCTTTCTCTCTGTGACTATCATAAATAAATAAAAAAAAAAAATTAAAAAAAAAAAAAGAAAAAAAAAGAAAAAAAAAAAACAGGAGACTGATAGGAAGTTTCACTTTTTGTTTGTTGCACTGATTGAATTTATGGTTTAATTTTACAGTGTTGTCAGGATTGGGCTGATGGCCCAAGAGCAGTTGTTCCTGCTGTAACATGCCCAGTCGTGTTGTCACCAAGTCTTCTCTGAGAGGTAACATGTAAGCTTGGACTTGAAAAATCATAGAAGTCTAGTCATAAAAGAGCCAGGAGAAGAACCTTTTCGGAAAAAGCAACAGCACTGAATTTGGCATTCAAAGTTTATAATCAAGACCAATTGTGGCTGGAGCATAGTAAGTGAAGAGCTGAGTGGTTTGAGATAAGATCAGAGAGAGTGAAGAGCTGAGTGGTTTGAGATAAGATCAGAGAGGTAGGCAAGAGCCAGACCATTTATAATGGGAAGAGTGGGGCATTCAAACTGTAATGTAAAGCCATTAGAGAATTTTACTTTAAGATTTATTTATTTATTTGAGAGAGAGAGAGAGAGAGGGAGAGAGAGAGAGCCTGAGGGAGGAGCAGAGGGAAAGGGAGAGAGAGAATCTCGAGTGGACTCCATGCTGAACACCGAGCCCCATGTGGGGCTCCACACAGGGCTCAATCCCAGAACCGTGGGGTCATGACCTGAGCCAAAATCAACAGTCAGATACTTGATTGAATTGCCCAGGCACCCCATTAGAGAATTTTAAATGAGGGAAGACTTAAACAGTAGGAGGTTCAAGGTTTTTTCAGAGTGAGAGGCCATCCCAGAATGCATTAATCCTTGTGTCAACAGCCTTGTATGTCCTATCAATCCTGTTGACCTCTGCAAACATCCTCTCCAAAGAATGGTGAAGCACATGCGAAACTCCAGGCTTTCATATCATTTTCAAGCCTACAGTCCAAATGAACCACTGTAGTCTCCTTTTCCTGTTGTAACTGACCAGTTCCATGTCCTAGTTTCTTTGAGTTCACACCGAAAATTTGCTACTTAACAAAAGAATCCTTGATGGTATAAGAACCTTCTCAACCTGAGTGACAAAAAAAGTTGTAAACAGCAGTAGCAACATAGAAAAAATTCAGGCATTCAGGGAAAATAGAAAGGTAAGGTAAGCAGTTTTTAGTCATGTATACATGATTGATATATATTTAAAACATATATATATATATCTCCCAACTTTCTTCAGGGAGATAACCAGCTGGAGAGGAATCCAGGCTTTGAGCCAATTTTATTGCAATGTCAAATGGTACAAATTTTTGGAAAAATGAATGATTATGTCCATGTAAAAGTTAAAGTAAATTTTCTTGTAAGTGTTGCTTCTAATTTGACAATTGGATGGCAGCAAAAAGCTCAGATTTCTTCTTAAACTATACTTTGTGCTTTCATTATATGCTGAGATACTTGTGCTACACATTCCTCTTAGTGTTACTGAATACTCAAAGAAAGGGCAATGGGACTAATGCGATGGCTTTTCTGACCTTCTTTTCTTCAGAAACAAGCAATAATTCAGAGTCCCCAAATTTGAATTTTACATATTCTCTACTTGTTCACGTTGATTTATGATTTTCCATGCTTTTATCAGCAAATTTTCACATTTCTTATAATGTTTTTTAAGATTTTATTTATTTATTCTTAGAGACACAGAGAGACAGAGACACAGGCAGAGGGAGAAGCAGGCTCCATGCAGAGAGCCTAACGTGGGACTCCATCCAGGGTCTCCAGGATCACACCCTGGGCTGCAGGCAGCGCTAAACCGCTGCGCCACCAGGGCTGCCCATATTTCTTATAATTAACCTTCAAGTTAATGCTTCATTAAGGTAAAAGGTGATAGAGATATTCTTTCTATAGTGAGTAATTATTAACATGATCTTCAAAATTCAATGAATTCTGTTTCAAACATAAGTAAACTAAAAAAAATTTAAAAAATGAACTCTCATGAATAAAACCATATCTATGTCATTCCTTATTATCTATTTAAATTCATTTGCTTTTAAAGATCTAATTCAAAAGTCACCCTTCTGAATACTTCTAAGATAACACATAATAAAAGGAGAGAGAAGTAACAGATGTTTTAGTTCTTACCAGAATTCCCAACCAACCAAATATAATCCTTGTCTTGAAAGCGCTTTTTATTTGTAATACTGTAACAACAAATGGTAACATTTATACCAACAAATGCATACAATAAAATGTAATAGTGGTATAATAAATTTATGTGTAAAATGTCAAAGTACAGAAGTGGTGGTGACTATCTGGGAGTGGTGTAAGAGGAAAAGTAGAAAAGTGTAGGTTTCCCAAAGGAAGTACCAGCTAACACTGTTTTAGAGAATAAACAAGAGTCTACCCAGTTGAAAAGTCTGAGTAACGAAGAGGGAGGAATAGATCTCAGGTTGAGGTAACAAGTATGAAGACAGAGTCAAGAAGAAAGCATGGCATTAGGAGTACTCTGTTTTAATTGGGTTCTTAATTCTTCAATCCTTCCTTTTTCATGGTCAACAAATATTTATTGAGTACCTATTATGCCCCATGTACTGTTTATGAAGTGAGCATATTGAAATGAACAAAAGAGAGTCAGTTTAAGCCACGGTGGAGCTTAAATTCTAAAGGAAAGATAGTCATATTTTACAAGATAGTCAATAAATCAAATGAGTACAAAAAATGTACAGTATTATAGCTAATGAAAAATACCATAGTCAAATAAGGAGGAAGAAAAGGAAATGAGAGTTCTAGGGTGGAGGGATGTCAATTTTAAGTGAGATGATGAGGGGTAGGTTGATTGAGAAGGTAACATTTTAATAAAAATCTGAAAAAGTAATTCACACAGGAATTGAGGATAACTATTTCTGGAAGGGAGACCAGCAGTACAAAAGCCCTATGATTGATTGGAGTGTGCCTCAGTTGAGGAATAGTGAAGAGGCCAATGTAGTTTCCAATCTGTTTTTCATTCTCTTTATGCTTATGCTTTAATCATAGTCAAATCTCAATCTTTGAGCATGCCTTGCTATTTTACATTATATCTTTTACACTTTTTTTCTTACTAGAAATGTTGTCTTAAGTTCTAGATACTGATAATTCTTCCTGTAAGAATATATCTAAACATCATCTCTATTTCCTTTTCCTCTCCCAGATATATTAAGGTTCTGTTTTCATAATGTTCCTTTTTAACTTGTACCAAGGTAATTTTTTTCAGTTTTGGACATTTTGAGTTTGATATGATTCTGAATGATCCAAGTACATAAATGGACATATGAGTCTGCAGTGCAGAGTAGATCCAAGGTTGGACATGGAGATTTATAATATATATCATATATATATTATGGATATCATATAGTATACTATTCATGTATATATATATAAATTTAGAAACCAAAGAATTCATAATATCATACAGGAGAAAATATAAAGTGATGAGAGTTAAGAATCAGCACAATTCTACATAAAATTAATATTGAGAGAAAGTGGAAGAGAGATACAAAGTAAGAGAATTTGGGGAAGGTGCTTTAGAGTTCTTACAGAATTAGAAAGAAACCCAGGAGAGAACTGAAAGGTGATAAGGACATATGAGGGCCACAGTAGAACATTTTCAGTTCTCTGGGTCTTGTATTGTAAATAGAGGGAAATACAGGGTCAGAGTAATTTTCTGTGAGGAAGGTTTGAACATACTTTTATAATAAGGGCAAGTCTAGAAAAATGGGTGTTGAAAATATAGGCAGTATTAATAATTGATGAAAAGGAGACAGGAGGAGAAGGGTTAAAAAAAACACAATATATTTGGTTGTAGTAGAAACTCATCAGCTTTTATTGGAACATCCATGAAAATTCAGAGAAAATTTAGTTACAAAAGCTTAGTAGGTTAAGTAATATCTAACAGGAATTTATCAATTTCTGGGTAGATTTCTTTCCAACTACTATGTCTTCTAGTTTTTTATATGTTATATAATGAGCATGAGTAATTTATTAAGTTGTGTTGAATTATTCAGGAAACAGTTTCTAGGGTGAAGATTTGTATGTAAATTTCCAACTTATTTGGGAAAATATCCATTGTAGACAAATTTTCCATTTTGCCCTAGAGCATAACTATAATAGCAGTTTTTAAATCCTTGTCTCCTAAGTATAATATCTGTGCTTACTCTTCTTAAGTATGAATCTCATTTTGTTTTTGTTTTTCTCTTGAGAGGCAAGCAATAGTAGGGAGAGGCAGGTATAGTAATTTTAGATTATATCCTGGACATTGCAATAATACACCATAGAGATTATGGATTCTGTTGTGTGTTTTTGAAGAATATGAATATGTTTCATTTGTTTGTTTAGAAGGTAGTTAACTGGGAGGTACTCAAATTCCAAACTCTGTCTTCCCTGTGGCAGGCAGCAGTTGAAATCTCTGTTAAATTCTTGTAGTAGTTCGCTATTGTTGCTGTAACAAATTATCACACAACAAAACAACTAAATGTATCCGCTTACTTAAATCAACAAAATGTCTTAAAACAAAAAAAATATTCTCTCACAATTCTTGACTCTGGAATGTACAAATCAGCATCACCGGGCCAAAATCAAGATGGCTCAGCATGGCCACCCTCCCTCAGTGGCTCTAGGAGAATCCGTTTTTTGCTTCCTCCAGATTCTGGTGGCTGCAGAGATTCCTTGGCATATGGCTGCACCATTCTAATTTTCAAGGCCAGCATCCTCAAATCTCCCTCTGCTCTGTCTTCACATCACCATCTGCTCTGTATATAGTAAAATCTCTCTTGGCCTGCCTCTTACAAGGATGCATGTGATCACATTTAGGACCTAGTTGGATAATCCAGGATAATCTCCTGATCTCAGATCTCAATTCCTTAATCACTTCTGCAGAGACTTTGCCATATAAAGGAACATTCACAGGTTCCAGAGAGTAAGAGTCCATTATGCATCCTATTATAATTCTTTTTTAACTTTATCTGTACTGCTTGGAATCTGTCCTGTGTATATATAGTTTAGGAGTCACTTTAAAATTTGTGTAGAGTTTATACTCTGGACTGATGATTCTCCCTGTCTGGATATCTCCTTTCTGGGACATTCTTGTCTCATTTTTTTTTTTCATCATTATCTACAACTCTGTTTTCTAGTTCTTCAAGCCAGAAATATCCCCCCACCCCCTAGATTTATTCATCCTGTTTGGAACCCATCAGACCTTTTCTCAGGACCAAAGTGGTATAAAATGGGAGACTCACCTTTTCCCATCTCATTGTTTTCGTGTATAGACACCTCTTCAGGTTCTGCCTTCTTTGGGTTATTATCCAATGCCCTCAAATAGGTCTTCTCCTTCTCCTTCTTTCTCCTTCTCCTTCTCCTTCTCCTTCTCCTTCTCCTTCTCCTTCTCCTTCTCCTTCTTTCTCCTCCTCCTCCTCCTCCTCCTCCTCCTCCTCCTCCTCCTCCTCCTCCTCCTCCTCCTCCTCCTCCTTCTTCTTCTTCTTCTTCTTCTTCTTCTTCTTCTTCTTCTTCTTCTTCTTCTTCTTCTTCCAGAGCTTATAGGAGGGTGGATGGTTCAATAATAGCTACTTCTTTATTACTGGAAGCTGATACTCCCACATTCTTTTTAAGAGTACAAGGGGCATTAACCAAAAATGCTAATTTTGCATTATAAACAAAGCCTCAACATATTGCCAAGAGTTAAAATCTTCTTAGAGTATTTTCCTGAGAAAAGTAAAAATAAAATTTTGAAACAAAAAATAAGTAGAAAACTCCTAAATTACTATAAATTAAATAATGTACTTCTAAATTATCTTTGGATTGAAAAAGAAAAGCAGAGATTAGAAAATATTTAAATGGAATTATAATAAAGGTAACACATATTAAAACTTGTCAGATATAAAAAAGCGCTGCTTAGAGAAAATATTATAACCTTAAAGGCAATATTTAAAAAGATGAAATGCTAAAACATCAATGATATCATTTTCTACTTCAAGAATAGAGGAAAAGAACAAATCCAAACTAAGTAAGTAGAAGGAAATAATGGAGGTAAGGGCAGAAATCGATAAAATAGAAAACACACATTACAGAAAAATTAAAAAGTCAAATTGATATTTGAGATAATTAAGAAAATTTCTAAATACTGGAAAACTAATAGGGGAAAAACCTCACAATTTATCAACATCTAAAATGATAATTGGATCACAAATACAGATCTAAAAGATATTAAATACACACAAAAGGGGGTTTTATGAGCAACTTTATGGCAATAAACTTGAATTCTTTCCTCTGTACCTCTCCTTTTGCTTCTTTTGGTTGTTTTTGGGGGGTAGGATGTATATGTGGGTAGATGACCTTTTATAAAGATGCTAGTGCCATATTATTAACAAATAGTTTCACGTCATTCTGCCTCTCATTATATGTCATAGGAAACTGAGGATCATAGTTCTATCCCTAGCCTCTCAGCTATTTACTAGTTTAGAATAGAAGAAAGGGGGATCCCTGCGTGGCGCAGCGGTTTGGCGCCTGCCTTTGGCCCAGGGCGCGATCCTGGAGACCCAGGATCGAATCCCACATCGGGCTCCCGGTGCATGGAGCCTGCCTCTCTCTCTGCCTATGTCTCTGCCTCTCTCTCTCTCTGTGTGTGACTATCATAAATTAAAAAAAAAAAAATTTAGAATAGAAGAAAGGTCTTCTAATGTCTCACCCTATGTCCAGTCCAGATGTGAAGGTATTCATCATTTCAAGGGTATACTTAGAAAATGAAATTTTCAGTGTTTATAGCGGTTGTTAGGAAAGAATGGAAAGGACATGTTAATTAAGGTTGACGATGGAGTTCACTATTAATAACTGACTCCCTACTCTCCGTGAATAACAGAGACCAAGCTCCAATTTAACAATTGAATTGAGCATTGTCCTTCTCCGTAAGTTTCATGAGTTGAAAAAAAATTGGAGGACATATTGGCTAAGGAGTAACATACCTTTTTGTTACATCACACATTCATTCCTGTTATGCAAATTGGGATGTATTAAGGAGAAATAGTGGATTCTACTGTGAGACAATGGAATCTGTGAAGATATCCTTGCAATGTCAGTAATACCTGTGGATTTTCTATGAATCTGCCCTTTTGGTGCACAGCAGTCACTGACAAAACAAAAGGAATTCTAATCCTACTGTTAATCTACAAAAATATTGCAGGGGCCCTGGTGAGTAGGAAACTGCTGCTGTCGACTGTATTTACAGAATTTAGTATTTGAAAACTATCTTCCCAGCCTCTTTCTCCAGTCACATGGTAGGGTGTGTTTGTGTGCATCCCTTAGCAATCATTTCTTATCGGCTATGTAAAAAGCTAGGTCAGTGGGCTGATGTGATCTTCTTTGAGATGCTGCATCCTGGGTTTAGCATGACTCTCTTTATACTAGTGGGCAGAGTCTCTTGTCTTTCTGCTCTGTTTAAATTTTTGATTGGAAAAGCCTCTTTTTTTCCCCCTTATTTTCCCCTCTTTGCTACAACAGGCTATGCTAGCAACTGTTCTGGGAAGCTTCGTTGTGAGGAACTGGTGGGTGGAGCAGAGGAGAAAGAAAAGAAATATATACTGTGGAAAGCGGTACTGCTGCTGCAGTTTCCTTTCCTCTCACCAAGATTTAATCACTGGTTGGAGGAAATTGGAATGTTTCAAGAAAGAGGGCCAATGCAGGCTGGAAGAAGGACGGGATGGGTGGCAGGAGAATTCAATAATAGGGCCAAAGGAAGTTTAGCAATGTAATAGCCAATAAATTGTGCTGTAGAACCCTGTGAGTTATTAGGGAATCAGAGCCAGCCAGAGAACCAGGCAAAATTTTCCTACTGTTTCTTTTAGAGATTTGCAAATGGGTTTCATGCCAGGCTGTCAAATACGGAGGATTCAGACGAATGTTTCTAGAGTTCTCTCTTTCTTACTTTAGGGACAGTATGTTCCAGAGGCAATCTGCCTAGCTAGTCACCCATTTCCATTAGCTTTCTTTATACCTGAACACCGGCCCCAATTCCTCTGATCCCAGTCTTATGAGGCAGACCTCCAACTTACAAGCAAACTTAGTCTCAGCAACTGATTATGTCCTGCCTAATTTCCAGTTAAAGTGGCATGCTTTCGTATATTTTTATAGATGCTGAGACATGAGTACGCTGCTGGATCAGTCTTGATAATTTCAAAAGGCGAGGTAGTTCAGGGAGAAAAAAGGGCAAGAACTCTGCTGGAAGAGATACGAAAGTTATTGTTCATTGTGATGAAAAAAATAAAGAAGGAGGAGCCCTAAGATCTGGGTTCTAGACTCATCTTTGCTTCTAAGTAGGTACAGGATCCTGAAAAAATTATAATTGATTCCTCCACAAAACAATGGGGGAAACTGATAATTTCTAAAGTTCTTTAAATTCTCACATTTTATAAACCATGTATTCACTTGTAAATACTGAATGTCTCAGGACATGGGTGGTTCAGTGGTTGACTGTCTGACTTCAGCTCAGAGCATGGTGCTGGGGTCCTAGGATTGAGTCCCACATCGGGCTCCCTAGGGGAAACCTGCTTCTCCCTCTGCCTGTGTCTCTGCCTCTCTCTCTGTGTCTCTTATGAATAAATAAAATCTTTAAAAAATAAAAATAAATGCTTAATGTCTCTTATACACCAAACATAATATACATAACTATTTTTTAATTACCATTACTTTCAAAGGAATACATTTCCTTGGCTACTTCAATTTCCTCAATTGTGAAAGGGAGCTAATAATGACTCTTCTGCTTACTTAAGAAAAAAGGGTGGATTTTTAACTGGAAGTGATTTGAAAAATGTAAAATGTACTCTAGCAGATACTTTTATTATATTCATATATATAAGAATATGTGTATTCCAGGAACATACATGCAGGTTTTACTCTCTGAGATAATAACCAATAACCTGGAGATAGTCTGTTCTATCTGAAAATATGAAAATATATGAGGTGCCTGATGCCCAGAAAGAAATTATAATTATCTTAATATTGTTCCCAATTTTTGTATATCTATGTGTGCACACAAACATACTCACACGTGCAGAGCTGTAATTATATCAGTGAGTATGCAAAGTAACATCGTCTGTTTGAAAAATAAGTATGCTCCATGACAGCTTGCCTACCTTATTCATCACTATATTTATAATAGCAATATTTGTTGAAGAAGGAATGAATTAAGGCATGAAAGAATGAGGATAGCAGAGATTTCTTTAGTATTCTTTTCACTTTCAATTTCAACTTTTGTGCTAACCTCAATGTTCAGCTCCTTTTCCTTGATACTCACCTTCCCCTCACTGCTTAAATCTCAGGGAGGGCCTGCTAGAGTTCATTGTTACTCAAAATAATTTAGGTTTAGGAATCAAACAATGTTAGCATTGAAAATGCTTATTCTTTACTATAATATTTTACTATATTCATTGCTTCCTGATCCCTCTTTGATGTCTTTGTATGTATTATTCTTATTTAGTTCCCTAGCACCTAACACAGGGTGTGGCACAGAATAAGTACTCAGGTAATGCACTACGTAATGCATGATTTTTCCAATTCAGTGGGACAGGCGGTGTGGAGTAGAGATGCAAGACCAAGGGACATATTATGTAGAAACATGACTGATTGGTTTTGAAACTTGCCATTACATTTTTAGTTATTCCCATTCAGTGGTAGGTGCATTCCCAGTATCAAAGCCGTACCTATTGTTCTCTATCTTTAGGGTCTCTTCTCACTTCCAAATACACTAATCTAAATCATCCAGTTTTATAAAGAGAACATTTTATGAGGAGTCTGGCCTAATAAACAACCACAAGCACTAAGGTAAGAGCTTACACTTATTTAGTATTTAATAACAATACCAACTTCTCCAGCAGTTGTCCAGTGAGTCGTGTCATGTTCAGCCCCAGTTAAGAAACTATTTACTTTAGGTGGATGAAGAACTTGGCTATCTGCAGAAAGGAGGCAGCCTGCAAGTGAGAAGACTGTTTCCTTATATGGCACTAAAATAAGATACTTCCCTTCCTCCAATCTGACTGATCATCTTTCAATCATTTCCCCCCACTTAAGAAGTGCCTTGAATTCCACAGCTTCCTGATTCCACCTGGACAAATGGCTGGGATGAAAGATGGGAACAAAGTTGTTTTATCCTTGGCTCTCTTCACCTACAAGGTAGGCTTGGGATCACCTAGGTTTGTGTTGGCTTATACATCCTCTGCAGCCTCAGGGTTTGAGCACAAAAGGAATGAGGGACTAAAATTAGTAGAAAAGAAACAGGTTGATTATCAGTCTGGTGGTGATTATTTTAAGACCACCAAATGGGCTACCAAGGCAAGTCCCTTATGCAGTTTGGCCTTAACTTTCCTTCCTTTACTCTTTCTGGTTGTTATTGCAAAGCTTTCCCATTTAAAACAGTTTCTACCAGGGGATATTTCGGAGTCTCTCTGCTGTACAGAACAATCAGTAGTGCAACCTTTCCTCTCCAGGAAAAACTGCCATGTTGCATCGAGGCAAAAAAAAATGGAAATCTGAAACAAATAAACCCTTCATGTCTTTTTACTTCTTGTCTTTTTTTTTTTTTTTTTTTTACTTAAGTACATGCATTTCTGTATTTTGCTCCATTCTTAACTGAAGTTCGTGCTTCTCTGTCAAGGCACTGCTCCTGGTATTTTCTCCTGTAAAATCTCTGGACAGGGCTGGGTGTCTGGTTATGCCTGGCCCTTCCCTCTCTCTTGGAGGGGGAAGAGGGGGGTCTCAGATGACAAGTCATCAAGCCAGTTTCCCCTCCTCTTCGGGGTTCTTGATACGGTGGCAGCAGGGTTGGGTTCCAGGGACTGCAGAGACCCTTCGCAGTTGGGTTTCGCAGCTGCCTGGGTCCGCAGCGAGCCCTGGGCCGGGGTGAGAGTGGCACCCCGCCTATCCAATGAGAGACGCGGGTTTCTCTCCCGTGCCCGCCCCGCTTTCCCCGCGGCCCCAATGACCGCTCTAAAAGGGCCGGCTTCTGCTGTCAAGTAGCTGGGCTGGGCTCCGCCGAGGCTGGGAGGGACGCGGGGTGCGGAGATGCGCTCCCAGGTGTTTGCAGCGCGAGTGGGAAACCTGTAGGTGATGGTCCAGCTGTGCCGCGCCGACCCGAGCAGGAGCAGAGAACACAGGTAGGAGGCAGGACTTTTCCTTCTTTGCAGATAGGAGGAAAAAAAAAAAAATGCATGCGTATTTTCCTGCTGCCGCTGCCTGCCTTCCCCTTCCCCTTCCCCTTCCCCTTCCCCCAGCCCTGCCCCGCCCTCGGCACCCCCAAATCTGATGTGGTCGCCGCAGCTCTCGCCGTGAAGTACGGTGGAAGGACTGGGATGGGGGCTGTCTGGGTGCTGGGATGGGGGGTGCCGGAGCCCCGGTGTCGGGCGGGGCGGGGCAGCAGCGCCCCAGGCCAGGGCACCGCCGAGCCTCCATCTGTGTCTCGTCAACTTTCCTCCCGAGGCTCCGGCTGCCGCGGCCGGTGACGCGCCCAGGGAATGCCCGGCCGCAGGGGAGGGTTTGGGGGCGCAGCCCGGTCTGCAGCCGGGAGCCCGCGGGGAGCTTCCTCCGCTCCGCACCTGCTGGTTCTCCCTGTCCTACCTGGCGTCTAGACCCGCAGCACATCCCTGCAAGGACGGGGGATGAGTGCGCGGAGGGCAGCGAGGCACTTGTTCAGTTCCCCGGCTCCTCCGTTGAGGACTGGCTCCCTCCAGGAGCGGGGGGTGGGGAGGAAACCCCGCACCTCTAAGGGCATTTACCGGTTGATGATGTCTCCATTGAGAAGACCTGGCCCTTCTCCCAGGATCTGCTGCAGACCGAGGTTGGGAGAGGCCGGGCAGGCATCTCCTCTCCTCTCCACTCCTCTCCTCTCCTCTCCTCTCCTCTCCTCTCCTCTCCTCTCCTCTCCTCTCCTCTCCTCTCCTCTCCTCTCCTCCCAGCCTGGTGCTGCCTATGGGAAAGAAACCACCTTTTCGCCTAGTTTCTAAAACAAATGGGTTTATCCTCGGGGATTCCCAGAGTCAAGTAATTGTGCCCGGATGGGCTCCCCGCGGCTGCTGCGAGGCAGCCTCCCCGGGTGACCGCATCTGGGTGCATCTGGGTAGTAGGTGTTGGCCCAATGCCGGTTCCTGCAGGAGTCAGATTGCTGGAAGCAGTAGGCAGAGGAATTGCAGAGAAATTAGAGGCTGCATCACTCAGGGGAACCAACCGATGACATCCTGCTTTGAAGATTACTGAAAAATTGGGGTGATGAGGAAAAAGGAGAGGGGAAAGCTGCAACCTTTTCTCATTTATCCATGCCCAATCCAGCATGGGCATTTGTATGTCTGCTCGTGTGTGCACATCTCCAAGGTGGAGCTATATATAGCTCTTGCACACCCAGCCCTGTTTGCCTGCTGCTGAGCAGGCTGCCTGGGCCTTCTGAAGCAATCTGGAAGCACTGAGTGGGAGGGGCAAAAAGGAATCAAATTCTCCATTGGGGGAAAAGCCGGAGAAGATGTGTTCAGACTGAGGAAACCTGCAAGGAATAATGTCTCTGTAACGCACAGCACATGAATGTCAGTATTTCCAGATACTATTTTAAATACATTCTTAGAGTGCTATTTGATCTTCATCCATTTCCCTGGTTTTTTCAGCTTTACAGTGTACACACGAACCTTACCAGCCTGAAACGAACGTAGCACACATATCAAATAAACACATATATCTGAGGTATTTTATTAAACTCATCAGAGCATAATGGCTTGCATATGCCCTACCTTCACTGTTGGGTTGTAAATTTATTTGGATGGTAACTTACAGCTAGTGCATTTGGAGATCTGGAGGAAAAGATCCACCCACCTTGCAAGATATAAAACTGAGGGGCCTTTAGAACCTTTGAAGATAGCTTTAATCTATTTCTTGGTATAAATTTTATTTGTAGACCCGATATTTAAATGTGTGCTGCTTTTTCACATCATGTCTATTTGCATTACATGTCTTTTATAGATGTATATGCATTTATTTTCCCCATTGCCTGAAGTTATTTAATCCGGATGGTAACTTTTTCATTTTCTTTGATGAGAAAACTAAGATTTAGAGGATACAAGAAATTTGCCTAAAGCCTTCTAAAATTCCACTATTTCAACCCTAATATTTCAGCAACCTACTATGGATTATATTGCATAGCAGTGTCCCCTTGAATAAAATACTTCAACTTCCTGTGATTTTTGGTATTGATAACAAAATTTGGTCAGTGTTACACCAGTAACAATACAGGCCAAGGTTATTCGGTTATTTGGATGCTCAGTCTTATTTTATTTATTTATTTCTTTAACCCTTATATGTATGTCTGATTTGTCTTCTAATTAGGCAAGGAAGCACTTCGCAGAAAGACTATGACCTATATTTTTGTATACTCCACCACACTGAACACAGTTCTAGGTAGGCTTGAAGATTCTTATTGAGGATGTCTCATCATAAGGAATCATTTGGAGCAATGATTGAAGGATAATAAGTTTATTAATAGGATAAATGTGTTGGGAACTACATTTGGAAACTTCCTTTGGATTTATCCTTTCCATGAGGAGGAATGGCTGACATGAGGCATTTCTGTAGCTTTCCACAGAATGGTTCAATTTTCCAATAGGAGTTATGGCTCTGTACAGGTTATTCTATACAGTGTCTCTTATCTGTGCCCCTTGAGACTGACTAAAGAGCAAGTTGAAAGACCATTTATATTTTTCTATACAAAACATGCTATGTTATATTGCTATTAAAAAAGAAAACAACAGTGTCTATCCATTTCCCATCACCATCTATTTCTGTATATAAATTGTCCATGGTTTACATCATAAAAAGGAACGCATTCTAAGTCATCAGTAAGTTCTTTAAATTCAATGTTTGTTTTTTTTAATTATTGCTGTATTATTCATTTTTCTTCCCCTTTGAACTACCATTTTTCATACTTTCCATCTCCTCCTGGAGATTTTACCTTTTTTTTTTTTTTTAAGATTATATTTAGTGTTCATGAGAGATACAGAGAGAGGCAGAGACATAGGCAGAGGGAGAAGCAGGCTCCCATGGTGAGCCCACTATGGGACTCGTTCCCAGGACCCCAGGATCCCAACCTGAGCCAAAGGCAGATGCTCAACCGCTGAGCCACCCAGGGGTCCCAGATTTTACTTCTGATACCACAATCATCTAATGTTATCATTTTTCTCTTACTTTTTCTAGACTTCTGTTCTTGGTCTCCCTCTTATCTCCTCTTCCTGCTTTAGGTTTTCAAGTGAATTCCCCAAATTGCTGCAATTTATCTTCTTGGAAACACAATTCTTCTGCATTTCTTTCTTAATATCTCCTCCATTAGCCATTCCAAATTATTAACCTAACAGCTAAGAGCACAGGCTTTGGAAAGAAGCCTACTTGCGTTAATATCTATATGTTATTATGCAGATAAGTGAATGTCAGTAAGTCAACTGGGGATTATAATAGCACTTACCTCAGAGTTTTTTGTGGGTTTTTTAATTAAATAAAATAATCCATGTAACACATGGTTGTATTCATTACTCATAAATAATTGCTATTCGTAGTAAGTCATAATTTTTTTTTGTTTTTTTTTCCCATTAATATTCATCACCCTTAAACTGGCTCTTAGCAAAGGATACCTCAGTTTTCCAGGCTTCTAATTTGTGATTAGTTTTCTTTTCTTTTTTTTTTTTTTTTCAGATTTCCTTCCTCTATCTCCAAGTGCCCACCATCATCTATTCAGTAATTAATTTGTCCATTTTAATTCTGATCTCTAACTTGTATCATATGTTTTCCCCAATACCAGTGTATATGTCCTTGCATGCCTTAGATTAGTACAGTAGGCAATTAATTTATCAACTCTCCCAATGTATGTCTTTCTGCTTAATCTAAGATGCCACATATTACTAACATATTTTTAATTTTCATTATTGATTATACTCTTGCAACTTTCATTGTGATTTACTTCATATCATCATATCCATACTGTGAACTTTGGAGCAGGAACACTTGGGTTCAAATTCTGAGAATAGCACTGACTAATTGCGGGACTTTGGAAACATAGCAGGAGGAAGATGGGTCACTATTTCATTATGATTGTATGAATAACCTATTACATAAAATAGCACTTAAAAGTATACTCATATAATATTACATTAAAACAACATTTTTATAATTATGAGAAAATACAGGATCTTTCAAGAAGAATTCAAAGTGAAAGAAAATTATACCATGCAGAGAGATCCACGCTCAACCTTCCAATTTTATTTTTATAAATATACATAGGTATTTTAAATGTGCAAATTTGGAATTAGAGTGAATATTCATTTTTATATTTAGCTTCTCCACCTTAACATCATACCATAACATTAGTTTATTTAATATTCTTACTAACCATGTTTTTTCATGGCTGTCATCTATTGTCTTATATAGTTAGAATCTTAAGATTGTTTCCTGTTTTTCACATTTATGGAAATGAACATAATTGTTAATTTTTGCATTTTTGACCATTTCCTTATAATAACTTCATAGATGTTACTGGATCAGATTTTTAAATATTTCAGACTCTTAATGCTTGTTGCCAAATTGCTCTAGCAAAAAGTTTATGCACAAATTAATACTCAGTATAAACCAGTTGGGCAGTAATCTGATTAACATTTGGAATTGTGGTTTTAAAAATTGTGACTGACATTTTGATAGTAGAAATTGTGTATCTGGTTATTTTGAATTGTGTTTCTATGATTTTGAATGATTTTGGATGATTTTGAGAAATGTTGTCATGTTTATTGGCTCTTTGTATTTCTTAATTTGTGGATTTCATTTGACTTTTGAGTTATAGTTTCTAACTCAATAGAAAAATCCATTTGTATACTGTGAAAATTTTCTTTACCTTTCTTTTTGTCTTTGATCTTTTATGTTTTTGGACATACAGATATTTGTAGCCTTACTATAGTTTAACATATAAGTCTATTTGTAGTAGTATTTTTCATTGCTTTCATACTCAGAAAACTTTCTTCTACCTGACAAAGAATTGAACATAAAAATACAAATTTGAGGGTTCTATTGCTGAACTTCTTTTATTCTTTGAAGTGGGATTTGGCTTATGTATATTGTGTATATATCACTGTGTGAAATGGCTCCTGGGGACATATAAAATACCTTCTCAGTCTATTAAGATCCCATTATTATTTATGTGGCTTTCCCAAGAAGTGAATAGTATCTTAATTCTTTCTGAGCTACTATCGTCCATTTCAAAAATGCCACAGGGCAAAACGTACTATGGAAGATATTAATGACCAGGTTACTCAACCAGAGCAAGGCACATTGTTTGCACAATTATCTGAGTGACTCAGGCACTAAATCTGCTTTTACTGGGATTATCCAGATGGTCCTTAATTCACTGGATAATTGTTCACCCCTGTACTTGATTTTGTTGATGTATACCAGACTGTGTCATTGCTTTTCCTACACAGTTTTATTTGTTACTAGTCTCTTATACTGAGGGTTAGCCACATTCATTTCTTTTATGAGTGGCAGTTCCCTTGGTCCTTGAAGAACACACGTGTTAGAGTTATGCAGAACTTTACAGGAAACCCAGTTTGGCCAATTAACAAACTGTGTGATGTTTGGCAAATTACTTAATCTCTTTAAGTCTTTGTTTCCCATGTAGGAAATAGGATATTCAGAGTTAAGAGTACTTATATCAGTCTCCCTCTCTTATGGTCTTCTTCTCAAGCACATTCTCCACACCATAATCAAAGTTCTCTCTCTAAAACCAATTTCATCTAGTGTCTTCTCTACTAAAAATAAGATGCCCAGAGTCCTTTGCATTTCACCTAAAGTTCTGTATTAAATGGTCCATGAAAAAACAAACAAACAAACAAACAAACAAAAAAAATAAATGGTCCATGATTGGGATGCCTGGGTGGCTCAGTGGTTGAGCATCTATCTGCCTTTGGCTCAAGGTGTGATCCTGTGGTCTGGGATGGAATTCTGTATCTGGCTCCCCACGGAAGCCTACTTCTCCCTCTGCCTATGTCTCTGCCTCTCTCTGTGTCTCTCATGAATAAATAAATAAAATCTTTAAAAAAAATGGTCCATGATTACTTCTCTAAATTCACTTTTTTATTTTTATAGACTCTTCTATTTCCGGTTTCCCACAATGCCAATAACACAGAACTATTTGCATTTCTCCTAATGCATCATATTTTCTCTCTTTTCCCCCCAAACTTCACTCTGAGTCCATACTCTCTTCTCTGCCATAAAGACCTTCCTCTTTCCTATAATGTAACTGAGACTGCCTAATGTCTTCAAGGCTCAGGTTAGTTGCCACATTCTCTAGGAGGATTTCCCTGAACGTGGGTGAGTTTGGAGTCCTTATTTAGTGCTTCCATAATAATCCATAGACACCCCAACCATAGCACTTACTATGCTAAATTGTAACTGATTGTTTACTTGTCTGTTACCCCACCATAAGCCACTGAGGATAGAAACCTCTTTCCTTTTAGTGTCCAATGAAGGCTCTGACTTAAAGTTGATACTTAATAAATATTTTTGGAACAAATGAATAAAGGAAAGTTAAGATTAAACTTGTTTTTAAGATTTTAAGGAATAGGGGTACCTGGGGGGTTCAGTGGTTGAGCATCTACCTTTGGCTCAGGGCATAATCCCAGGGTCCTAGGATCGAGTCCTGAGTCAGGCTCCCCGAAGAAACAGAAGCCTGTTTCTTCCTCTGCCTATGTCTCTGCCTCTCTGTGTCTCTCATGAATAAATAAATAAAATCTTAAAAAATATTTCAAAGAATAAAGGATTTATATCTCTATCTTGGAAACAAGCAAATAAAAACTAGAATCTATGTCAATCTTCACATTTTCTTTTAAGAGTTAACTTCATGGTTCTGTTGAGTTATATGAGATGCCTAAAAGAGAGTTCTTTAATAAGCAATTTTAAATGAAAATTCATGCCTTAGACATTGAATAATTCCCAAATGCTAGGCCGTTAGGTCACTCTCCTTTAAATAATTCTACATTTTAGAAAGAATAAGACATGTATAGTTACATGCACAATATGTGTCTATAATTTAGCTGTGTTGGAACTAATATCGACCAAATTAACCCCCTTTTTCTACATTTAATAAGAGATCTTCCATTGGTGTGATCTCTAGAAGTTTACAAACATGGTCACATGCATAGCTGCATTTGATTCTTTGCAACAATTCTAAAAGTTGGATAGAAAGGCATGATTATCCACACAGATAAGGAAAGAAGCTCAGAGAAATAAGTAGTTTGCCTAAAAGCATATTAGTTAGTGGCAAATTCGGACAAGAAGTAAAGTAATATTACTTACCGTTGCATGTTTTAGGTATTATCCTTAGCCAAAACATCTCACTGAGAGTTCTCAGCCACCATTCTGTCCAGGTCAAGGACATTGGTCTTGATAATCTGCTGAGATTCCTGAACAATCCAGTAAAAATTCACTGCACTAATATCCATATATGGTTTTTACTTTGGTTTTTAATCATCTGAGATGAAACCCACTATTTTATTTGATTATTTGCACAACATATGTGTATGTATGTGTGTATGGGTACATATTACACTTACAACTTTTTTTACTTCGAGTGTATTTCTTTTTGTTTCTGCCAAAAAGTACAATGCTCTTTCATTCATGTTTTCTTTACTAGAATTTTTTTTTTTTTAATTTACGATAGTCACAGAGAGAGAGAGAGGCAGAGACACAGGCAGAGGGAGAAGCAGGCTCCATGCACCAGGGAGCCCGACGTGGGATTCTATCCCTGGTCTCCAGGATCGCGCCCTGGGCCAAAGGCAGGCGCCAAACTGCTGCGCCACCCAGGGATCCCTCTTTACTAGAATTATTAAAATACCTTTCCAAGATAATCTTAATTAAGAAGACAATATTCACCTTTCCAGCTTGGTTTAGTCTAAATTCTGTATAGTGTTAGGGAATCTGATGAGTGAAATATGTTTTATAGAAATAATGTTGAAAAAGACATTTATGAAAAATAGATGGATACTAACGTAGAGCACTGATCTAGCCTAGTTTGAAAATCAAAAATACTGAGCTATAAGACTGATTTTCTGTTTGACTTTGTAAACAATGTGTTATCTAAAATCTCACTTCAATTATTGACAACAACCATTTCCTGAGCATTCATTCACTCTGTGTTGGGCATTGTTTTAAATGCGTTCAATGTGGTATCTCATAACTTAACCAAATATAGTAAGTGGATTTTGATTATAATTTTTTACTATTTTATAAGTGAGAAAAATTAGATATTAAAAAACTAATGATTACAGAAGCTAGAATTCTGTATCTGGCTCTAGGTTATCCAGGTTATCTAACTCCTAAGCCCTAAATTATTAGGATTAATGCCTTTCCATGACATCTGGTTTTAGTGTTCTGTGAGTCACATTCTAAATTCTCTCTATGTTAGGAGACTAGTATCTATCTCAAATAAACTTAGTATCCACACAAGAGATTAAAGCGTTCTAAATTTATGTATATTTTATTTATGGATATCTTATAAACAAATGGTCTTCTACTACAGTGATTTACATGAGGCAGTTTCCCAACATGAATTAAGCAATTGCAATGTGCGATTTTAAAATTCATTATTTTAACTTAGAACTAAGCCTCAGAAGTTTTATGTATTTCTGCCCTAATTTTGCTTCCTAACACCACAAACCATCAACAGTAATTCTATCTTAAGACATCTAATCTTATAGTATTTAATCGTCATGGTTACTGAAAGTACAGGTTTGCTATCTGTAACACATAAGATTGCCTGCTAAAATATTGTAAACAATATTTATAATATTTCAGTTTAGGACTCAACTTGTTTAATATAACAGAATTTTATATCAGATAAAAAGTTTTATTGTATAATTTTTATATATTAAATATAATACTATATTTTAATTGAAAATCTTTAAAAATATCTACTGATTATATTTTTCTTTTTGTTTGCATATATTATTTTAAAGATCAGAATAACTCTTTTGGTACTAGAACTTACCCAGTTTTTGCAAACAAGTTATTTTCAAATTTTGGTTTAGTCACAAGTTGAATGGTAATGAAACTAAGGCATCTGCTTTCAATAAAACATTGTACTGCTTTTTCTTAAACCTTTTTAATTTAAGAATAACAGAAATACAGAAACGTGCACAAAAAAGGGTCAGTTCCGTGAGCTTTAAGAAAGTACTTATACCCATTAAATCAACACTCAGGGATCCCTGGGTGGCGCAGCGGTTTAGCGCCTGCCTTTGGCCCAGGGCGCGATCCTGGAGACCCAGGATCGAATCCCACGTCAGGCTCCTGGTGCATGAAGCCTGCTTCTCCCTCTGCCTATGTCTCTGCCTCTCTCTCTCACTGTGTGCCTATCATAAATAAATAAAAAATTAAAAAAAAAATAAATCAACACTCAGTTCAGGATAAAGAACCTTGGCTGTACCCAAGCCCCTCCTAATCACTACTACCTTGCTCTTTCCCAAAAGCAGCAACTCTTCTGATTTCAAGACTCTTGAATAGTTTTGCTTGTTTTTGAAATTAATATAAACAGAATCATATATTATGCATTTTTTGCATATTATTTATTTTGCTCAACTTTTTGGATGAGAAATATCCATGTTCCTGCACATATAGTAGTTCATTTTTATTCTTCTGTAGAATTCCATGGTATGAATACTCCAAAATGCATACATCTATTCTACTTGTTGGACATCTGGGTTGTTTCCAGTTTTGTATTATTACATTTGTTACTGTATGTGTCTTTTGTAGTATATATATGTAATTGTGTTTTTGCTAAGATTGAACTAAGATTGAAATTGCTGACTCATAAGATACAGCTTAGAAATTGTTTGCTTTTCCCAAGTGGTTGAGCCAATTTTCAGTCCAGTCTGTAGTGTGTGAGATTTCAAGTTGGTGCTTAGCTTTGCCAACACTTGGTATTAATAGTGTTTTAAACTGAAACTACTTAATGGGGATGGATATCTAAGTATGGTTTTAATTTTTTTTATTTATAAGAAGTTGAACACCTTTTATATATGTTTTGGCCATTTGAATATGCTGTTTTGAACTGTCATTCAGACATTTTGTTCATTTTGCTATTGAGTTATCTATCTTTTCCTTTTTGATTCATAAGAAGTTCCTAATATATTCTGAATTTGAACCCATAGAAAATACTTGCAAATATCTTCTCCCACTCTATGATTTGCTTTGACACTCTTTTAATGTTATCATTTATCAACAAATGTTCTCAGCTTAAATGTAGTCTAGAGCTGGTATTTTTTGTCTTGTTTAATAAATCTTTCTTACTACAAGTTATGGAGATTTTTTTGTATTGTGTTCAAGACATTTTATTGTTTTACATTTCATCTGGAATGGGTGGTTTGAGTTTTGCTTTCTTACTTTTATGGATATAAAATTCATCGAGAGACATTTATTAAAAAGGCTATCCTTTCCCCACAGTTTGGCAATGCTACCTCTGTCTTAAGTCTTCCATGTATGGGCAGACCTGTTCTTGGACTTTCTACTATTTCACTGGATTACTTGAAAATTATTATTCCCATAGACACAGTCTTAATTACTGTGGATTTGAAATATATATTAATATTTGCTAGAGTAGCTCCTCTAGTTTGGTTATTCTTTAAGTTTGTCTGACTGTTAATGACTCTTTGCCTTGTTGTATACATTTGAAATTCTACTTTTAGTTTCTACAAAATCCTTGTTGGAATTTTATTATGATGGCATTTAACCTAGAAATAATATGACTATAATTGACATGTTAAAAAATTGAGTCCTTTAATTTGTGTAATGGCCTATATTTATCATTCCTTCTAGATCTTTTAAATTATTAAAAATGATATTTAAAATTTTCAGCGTGAAAATTTTGCACATCTTTTGCTATATTTATTCCTAGGTATTTGATTTTTTTATGCCATGATAAGCACAGTACTGCAATTTATAAATTTCAATTTCTAAATTTCATTTTCTTAATCTTCGCTAATAATAAAAAGAATATAGCCAATTTTATGTTGACCTTTTTATAGAATTATAAATCTCTCTTATCAATGTTAATTTTTCTGTTAATTCCTTTTAATTTTCTGGATTCTTAAATATATCATTAGAAAATGAGCTTATTTCGTCTTATCTATTCTTAATAACTTATTAAAATTTTGCCTTTTTATGTTGGCTAGGGTCTCTAGTGTAATGTTGAGTAAAAGTGATGAAACTGATCTTTGTATCATTTTTTGATCTCATAAGAAAATTTCTCCATACTTCACTATTTCATAGATAACCTTGACCAGGGTAAGGAAATTCCCTCCTATTTCTATTTGTTTAGATTTTTTAAAAAATTAATAATTTAAATTTATTTAGATGACCATATGATTTTTCTCTTATGCTAAGTTAATGCAATGGGTAATATGGATTGATTTTCACATGTTAAACCAGGATTTCTGGAATAAATTTAACTTATTTATGATCTGCTTATTACCCATTATGTATATTACTGAGTTGAGGTTGATAATATTTTACTTAGGGATTTTTTAGCTTTTTTTTTCAGTTTTTGTAATTTTATTTGGCCACATTTTGGTGTTAAATTTGTGCTGGTTGAACTCTTGAAATGAGTTGGGATAGATTGCCTCTTTTTATTTCGATAAGAATGTGGATGGTTATGTTAATTTCTTAAATATTTTATAGAATCTACTATAAAGCCATTTGGTCTTAGAATTTTTGTTGTGGCACAATTTTATTTTATTTTATTTTATTTATTTTATTTTATTTATTTTTTATTTTTTATTATTTTTTAAGATTTTATTTATTTATTCATGACAGAGAGAGAGAGAGAGAGAGAGAGAGGCAGAGACACAGGCAGAGGGAGAGGGAGAGAAGCAGGCTCCATGCAGGTAGCCTGACACCGGACTCGATCCCGGGTCTCCAGGATCACACCCCAGGCGGAAGGCGGCGCTAAACCTCTGGGCCACTGGGGCTGCCCTGCGGCACTATTTTATTTTATTTTATTTTATTTTATTTTATTTTATTTTATTTTATTTTTTTTGCGGCACAATTTTAAATGAAATAAATATCTTATGAGTTATGTATTTATTTATATTTCTTAATTATTACTTAATCTTTTTTGGTAAGAAATTTATCCATCTAAATTTTCAAAAATTCAATAGTATTTTTCAAAATAATACCATTTTATTTTGTAATAGCTGTAAAAATTTTGATGATGACTCTTTTCATTCATTTAAATTCAATCATGGAGCTATTATTGACATTATATATATATATATTAAATGTTTTTATGCATAGACTATAGTTTTAAATTTATTATTACTACAATCAAAATACAGTATGATGTATATTATATGTAATGTTCTGGTCCTTTTTTTCAATCTTGGCCAACTTTTATTTCCACACATATGGTGCTCACATATCATTTTTAGCATTTGCCAAGTATCCCTTTGCAATGGATCCTAATTTGTTTATGTCCCATCACTGGATCTTTGGGTTATTTCCAACTTTTTAAAGAATGCACAACATTGCTCTGTATGTACTTTTGCACATTTCTGGGAATATTTCTCTCAGATATATTTCTAGAGTGAAATTACTGGTGAGAAGAACATCTTTTACAGATTATCAGTATTTCCAAAAGGTCCTTCCAAGAGACTGTAGTACTCTATAATCCTAGTAACATGAATGTTTGATTTTGCATATTCTCTCCAGTGCTGAGTCTTGTCAATCTTTCAAATACTTGAAAGATGTTGTCTTGCCAAATTAAGCTTTAACTTAATACATAATATTAACAGAGCATAATTATTTGCTGATGACATCATAAACATAATTTTTTTGCTATAGATCAAATTTTATTATACACATAAACTATTTTGATTATCATGGAATTGTATAACATTTCAGTTAAAATTAATCCTAAGTTGTTTTTATAAAATTCAAGCACAGGAGAACCTGGGCACCTGGGTGGCTCAGTGGTTGAGTGTCTCCTTTGGTTCAGGGTGTGATCCTGGGGTCCTGGGATCAAGTCCTGCATCAGGCTCCCCGCGGGGAACCTGCTTCTCCATCTGCCTATGTCTCTGCCTTTCTCTGTGTGTCTCTCATGAATAAATAAATAAATAAAATCTTATAAAAATAATTCAAGCACTAAGAAACTCTCCTACTTTTGTTGTCACTTTAGGGTCATAGATTTTCAATATAATATATGACTAAGTTTGCTCATGTAGGAAAGAGTATAATATTAGCTATTCAATAGACATAGATTTAAATCACTGTTCTGGCACTTAGTAGAAGATATGTATTCTTGGGAAATCTACTCAACTTCTGTTACCCTGAGTGGTTTCATTTTCTAAAACAGGGAAAATAGATAAGAAAGTAAGTTTGCTGTATTTTCTACCTGATTGTTTTCTAGGTTTGATTTAGGTAATTGTCTTAGGCAGGTGCCTCTTCTCTTTCACTTAACTATTGATGACTCTCTCAAAGTTGTTTGTTCTTCAAGGAATACAAAAATGCCAGTTTTCAGATGTGGCAAAGGATCTGTTTCCCATGAATAATCTACAAAGTAGGTCCTTCTGCTAGAAACTGAAAGAACTAATGTGAAGTAACCACAATAATACTCTTTTTTCTTCATTTGTTATACATTATATGTGTACGAAGAGGGAGGGAGAGAACACACAAGAATTCTCAGAAATACAGATCCACTGTGTGGTAGGCATTGCACTGGGGCCTGGAGATAGGGTAGTAATAAAAAAGTCAGACTTTTCCCTGCCTTCAGAAGCTTCTAAGCTACGTGAGGAAAATAGATAAAAAGATAAGCCCAAACTGTGATGAGTGCTTTAATCTAAGGAGAATCAATGTGTTAGGTGAAGTCTATGTCAGAAACATTTAGCAGAGCATGACTGATTCAAAAACTGGAAGAAATTTAATATATAATAGAATGTAAACTATAAAGTAGCAAAATATATGGCCAAAGAAGAGAAAATAATAGATCAAGAAAGTTCTTTTAAGGAAAATTCTTTGTGTTTTAGCCTGGAGCAATGGTTCCAAGTAAGGCAGTGATTTAATATCTTAAAATGTTAAAATGTTTTTTGAGGATTTAATGAAGTAAAAGAAAGATTGAGGTATTAGAGAACTTTGTAATTTCAAAAATGTTAAGGAAATTAACTCTAGATTTGAAGCAGCATATCTAGAAAAATTTTAATAAGAAATTTTGCTCCAAAATTGGCAGGCCTATAATCTCTAAATCATCTCTTTTAATAAGTTGTAATAATTATTTCATTTTTGACTTCATATTGTTATTAGGATGTTATAAAAACTCCCTTTGAGTTTTTTTGAGTAATTAAGGAAAAAATTAAAGGTGCTGAGCAATATTTTCATCTTAATTTTTTTCATAGCTTCTTTGAAAGCTAGATTTCTGCTAAGAGTTACCTTTTTTTTAAAAAAAAATTATTCATGATAGACATAGAGAGAGAGGCAGAGACACAGGCAGAGGGAGATGCAGGCTCCACACAGGGAGCCCGACGTGGGACTCGATCCCGGCACCCCAGGACCGCGCCCTGGGCCAAAGGCAGGCGCTAAACCGCTGAGCCACCCAGGGATCCCCTAACTATCTTTTAAAAGCCACAGACATCCACAGGTTTACAGGACTTTGTATTTCATCCCGAGCCATGACTGAGAATACTAGAACACCACCATGCTTATTTTTTTTTCATGCTTATTTTATAAACATGTGTGGTTTCCTTTATGCATACAATCGTATTTGTTATAGGGGCATATAAAATAGTCATTTATTACATGAGATTTTTAGAGATATTTGACATAGAGGGTTTTTATAAAATGCCTCCTATGTCTGACTCACTAGATTGTAAATTTTTTCCTTATTTATTTTTACTGCGGTAAAATGGCTAGTTGTAAGCAGGGAAAATTGCCATTACTACTGACTGACCTAAATGATTTTATTAATCATAGTAAAATGTGCTTAAAGAATGACTTCTTGACATGTGAAAAGCTTATATTTGCAATAAAAATTGTTATATTTTCTGATACCCTGCTAAAATTATATACTACGAAGTCACAACAAAAAACTGATGCTTAATTATTATACATAATTTCTTATTTGTTTCTTTACTTTATGTCTCCTTTTAATGCTGCACTTGTTCTGGTAAGTGTCATCCTGGGGTTTATTGACAATACTTGTCACTCTTTGAATGTTCAAAAATTCTGCAATGTACTTTTCAAAGCCAGTTATTCCCTATTACTTGATTAACTAGAGAATTAAAATTTAAGGAAGCCATTCCCCAACAAGATTTTGTTTCATCCAGAGAATATTTTTCACAGTTCACAATTGCTTGCAGTGTTCCTTGATTTGATACTACCGTTTGAATCTTGATTTATGATTTCTGCTTCATTAGTCATGGCCCTTCTGTTCAGCTGACATATGCTTATCTGTTCACTTATCTGGCTTATGTTTGAGATGGGGCGAATGCTGTGGATGATGGATAGTAATGGAGAATTCTTTATACCAGATCATAGCTTTCTCTAATATTTCTTTGATAATGGACCCCAGAGCAAATTCTGAGCAAAAACATCTATTTTTTTTAAAGCTTCTTTGTTGTTTTAACAAGATAGATGGTTTTTCTTGTGTCTGCATTGTGTATCTAGCAAGCATCCACTCATCTTTCAGATTACTTTGCGCCCCCCTTATTCAGGAGGCTTCTTCTCTTAGCCTGACTTTTCCTAGTTAGATTAGCACTTTCTTTGTTTATGTCCCCAATGTACCTTTACAGACTTCTGCCATAGCTCCTTCATTAACCATATATATTTTTAAAGATTTTATTTATTTATTCATGAGAGACACACACAGAGAGAGAGAGAGAGACAGGCAGAGACATAGGCAGAGGGACAAGCAGGCTCCATGCAGGGAGCCCCATGTGGGACTCGATCCCTGGATTCCAGGATCGCGCCCTGAGCCAAAGGCAGACACTCAACTGCTGACCTACCCAGGTGTCCCCATTAACCATATTTATATTCATGTCTGCTTTTCTTTACTAGATTGTACAGGCCTTATCAGGTTTTGTTCTGTTTAGTTTGTTTTTGAATTTACAGTCCCTAGAACAATGCCTCATATTTAGGAATACTCAGTAGTCCATATAGTCCTTTTTTTTATCTTAGTAAACAAAATATTTTAGAAATGTTCTATTATAATAATATTCCATATTATGAAAATGCCAGAGGGAAGCCATCAATTTGTTAGTAGATACCTACTCTACTTTCTCTATGTTGGTAAATACAATTATAATCATATAATTGTTCTACAACTGATACACAACAGGGCAGTGGTTCTCTGACTTTATAGTTCATAAGACTTACAGTTCATAAGAATTACCTGATATTATTTGTTAAAAGTGATGAATGCTGACCTCCATCTCTATAGATTCTGTTTCAGTAAATCTGAAATATGATCCAGAATTCTGCATTTCTAATAGCATCTCTGGTGCTCCTCAGACTACGTTTGAGAAGTAAAAATCTCAGTAGATCTAGATGGAGCCAATGCTTACATCTCAATAATACATACATATAAACACGCACACATGCACAGAAGGTCAGAGTAAGCCTAGAGGATTGCTTTTAAATACCTTAAGGATCACCACATTGCCAGAGCCATTATTTCTTCACTACTCTGTTCTCTTCACTACTCTGTTCACTGTTCTCCCCTTCGTCTTTCTTTTCTATCATCTTGTTATCAAAAGAGGACTTATCAGGGGATCCCTGGGTGGCGCAGCGGTTTGGCGCCTGCCTTTGGCCCAGGGCGTGATCCTGGAGACCCGGGATCGAGTCCCACGTCGGGCTCCCGGTGCATGGAGCCTGCTTCTCCCTCTGCCTGTGTCTCTGCCTCTCTCTCTATCTGTGTGTGACTATCATAAATAAATAAAAATTAAAAAAAAAAAGAGGACTTATCATGAGCATCACTAGCCAATCAGGGCTTCCTTTTCTTTCATGTTAAGTACTAACCTATTTTAGTGCATAAAATAATCTTTGGGTCTTCTGTTGTACTTGGCCATACTTTTTTTTTTTCAGGGGGTAATCATTTGTGGGTGACTGATTTGTCTCCAAAAGAAGTGCTTTATTGGAGGAGGAAGAAGAAAGAAATGTAAAAAGGAAATAATATTTTGTAGTCTTTAGTTTCCGGTGACCTTTGGAGGGATGGTTTCTGGACTGCTAAGAATATTAAAATAAGATTTTTGTAGCTTGCCAAATTCTCAAGGTGTTTGGGAATGATGAATAATTTATTTACAAACTCAGAGCAAAGATCACTTGTTCTAATTCTTATATAAATATTAATAAAATTGATGCATTATGTTATTATATTAACTTTCCCAGTGCTTTTTATCCCTGAGTAACTTTCTCCAGTGTAAATTATATTATATAGTAGAATTTTGAGTCTATGAAGTTTGTTTTTCTTCCATTTCCTTGGTTTTATGTTTGAGAGAAATAATGGCATATTATTTATGGCTATGCCTCTATTTTAGAAATCAAAATTGTATCACTAAGATTGTTTATTCATATTTCCATTAATTATTAGTTCCTAATAATATAATGGAAAATTTCCACTGAAGAGTGTCTGATCTAAGGTAGTAGATATGACTATAATGGCTGCTTGTCAATTACAATACTTCTTAAAAACCAACTGAAAAACAATGCTACAAATGTTACCACAAATCATGTTTATTCCTACTGCCTTCTATTTGTGAAAAGAATACTGAAGAACAAAGGAATTTCTTTTAGGTTTTTGCTAATATATAGGTAAGCGACAATCTTGCTGGACTCAGCAACTATTTTATTTATCTTTTTAGATTTCTTAATGTAATTCACACATAACCTAGTTATTTCTGTTTTTGAATTTTAAACCCAGCTTTCCTCCACAACGCTTCTGGAACATATTCTGGAAGATGACACTAATATATATATTACTAAAAATAATCAGTGTAAAGTGGAATGCCTTAATTAAATTTGACTTCCCTTAACATATCTGTATCCCTACTGCTGTTTTTTAAATCTCTAAGAGAGTGATCTTTTTTCTTTCCTAATTCCAATACCTCTACTTGTATTCTGGCTCTCAATTTTCCACAACATGGGAAAAATTTGCTGTTGTCTTTATATGCTTTCTCCCCAGAAATTCCAATCTTTCCTTCTCAACTCCCTAATTTTTCCCTATGTTCAAATTTTTCAGTTATGTTTTTCTACTAACTGTCCTAGCTACTTTTTTTATTTCATTTTTTCTCTTTCTTATTTTAGAATTACTAGTCTGTAGTTTCTAAATATATGACCTAAACTGCAGTAACATTCTCTATTCTCATTCTTCCAATTCATTGTAATGGAAGAGGAAAGCCAATTTCTTTTTTTTTTAAATTTTTTTAATTTTTTATAATAAATTTATTTTTTATTGGTGTTCAATTTACCAACATACAGAATAACACCCAGTGCTCATCCCGTCAAGTGCCCCCCTCAGTGCTCGTCACCCATTCACCCCCACCCCCCGCCCTCCTCCCCTTCCACCACCGCCTAGTTCGTTTCCCAGAGTTGGGAGTCTTTCCAATTTCTATCTACATGTTTCTTTTCCTAGGTTCTGGATTACATCCTCCCACCTTTTTAGGGTTGTCATTATATCCAGTATTACCTCTTTCTTGGATCTTCACTTTTGACTCCTCTTTTGGCTTCCTGATGTCAGCATTTAAGCATGCCTACTTCTCTTCATCTTAGGAATGATGCAGACAAAATTAAACAGAATGCTTCTTAGAACTCCTGTCTTCCACAGGCTACTGCAGTCATTTTTCCTTTTTCTCTCCTACAGTCAAATTTCTGTGAACTCTCATCTATGTTCACATTATTATTACTTTCAGTTTTCTCTCTAACATCTGAAACTTGGTTCTTATACCAGACATTTCAATAAAACTGGAATATACAAGGTTACTCATATACCTCTTTATTCTTCAATCCTATGGGTAAGTCTCAAATATTTCCTGCTTGACCTTCAGCAGAAGTTACAGGGTTGAATTTTCCTTCTTGTTAAGACTTTTGGTGGAGATCTTATTTTTTAAGAAATTTTCAGTTTTCTTCTATTCCCACTGTTGATACTGTATATGGCCACAACAATTGATGTTGTGCTCAGTCTTATGACTAACTCTGCCCAGTGAAATAGTAGTGGGTGTGAACTAAGCAGACATTATATGTCTGCAATTTGCCTTACTTCCTACAGCGGTTGTCTGGCATGAGAAGCACATATGCTGAGAACCTGCTCATCCTAGGTGAATGTGGAAATGCATGAGCAGACATAAAGTCAACACAAAGCTTGGAGCCACAGTCACCCTGCAGTCTAAAGCATCTGGCTTAGTCAAGCTGTGGACCCATGACCAAGAAAAAACTATCTTGTTATCATTTTGGAATATCTGTTTTGCAGCATTATTGGGAAATAGCTGATTAATATAAGTCAGTTCCTTGGGATTTAATGAAACCGTCAATTGGGTTTTCTTTTAAGCCTCAGAAATCTTTGTAACCTTTGTAGTCTTTTTTTCATTTACCTTGCTTTTAAACATCAAAGTTCCTGAGACTTCTACCCTAAACCCATCACCTCAATTTAAATACACTTACTATGAGATGTTATACTCAGTGATAGTTTTGATTGTTATCTATATGCTGATAACTTCTAAATCATTAACTTCAATTTTACCTATGTATTAGGCACATCTTATAAAAAATGCATTGGCTATCTCCACTTCGTGGTTTCATAAGCACACTAAATTCCATTTCCTGAACATTGTGCTTCTCTCCACAATCTATTTCATACTCAACCACAGGGAAGAAACAATTTTAAATAGTTCTGTATTATTGACACCATTTCAAAAATTAGCATAAGGGTTATTATTTATTTCATTTTTGCTTAATGCCTTTAAATGAAACATCTGTCTTGTCAAAACAACTTTGTGTGTTATATTCCCCCCCAAAACACACACCTCTTTGTAGATGAGGGACATGCAAGTCAAATAATCTATGATTAGTGGCTAGTAAGGGGCTGAACTAGGTCAAATGCAAATCTGTATGACCCCAATGCCCACATACTATGGACATACCAAAACCACTGATGCAGAAACCGCCTGTTTGAATATTCTCTACTGACTGGAAGAGCTCTTTAAAAAGTGTGTACCACCTGAATTTAAATAAGTATCAGATAATAAGCAAAAAAGAGGATTAAAACTTATGTCAAAAAAAAATATTGGCTCTTATTTAAATTCCAAATTTAATGACCAAACTCTTCAATGATCTTTTCAAGGTGTCATGTTATATTTATATATTATACATGATATATAAATATCATAATATATAAATAATATATAAATAATTATATGTATGACCTATTCAACAATAACCATTACTGCTCCCTAAAAAGAAATTTCCTTGCTTTCTTCCAACAAACCACCCACATTACTGCTGCTGTGTTTGTTCATGCTATTTATTATAAATGTCATACCTTGTCTCTACATTTATTCATTTGAAACTTAAGACTTCGATAAAAGTTTCCCGGATTATTTCCAATGACACTGGTTAATTTCTTAAGTTTCTATAATATGTTTTCTCTAATCAGATTAAATAAGATGCATTGCATATTACCTACAAGGCACTGATCTTAATCATATAGAAGTTTTCAAACTATATATAAATAGTATCTACATCATAGGAATTTTCAATTTAATTGGAATTATGCAAGTAAAATATTACTAAAATATAATTCTTCTATATTACTTCATAGCTTCATATTCCAACTTTTTATGCTGTCTCTTGAATACAAAGACTGTCTGGTCAGCCTATTTTGTGTTCAACATAAAGTGCATTTCATTTAAGAGTTTTTAAATGAACTGAATCTTTTATTTTTAACCCTGTATCATTGATTTTCTTTTACTAGTTTATAAAAAATATTATTGAAGTGACATAACATCTAGAGAACTATTTCTCTTCCTCAAATCATGAATTCATATAATTCATGGAAGTCATTATAGGAATTGATTGATTTATTGAGCATAAATTTAAATAAACTTGAAGTTAACCAAAATCAAACCTGCAATTTCAAGAAGCTTATTTGTCAAGGTCTTCCTTGTTTATATGGTGGTAAATTAAAGTATGTGGAACAAAAAGTAGAATTGATTTACTCAGTGATTTCTATTTTTGTAGGCTAATAACCTCATGATTATGTGATGTATTTTCATAGTCGGATTTTTAAATTTTTGAAATGGCATGACATGTAAATTACTTAGCACAGTTTCTTACAAAAGAAGCATTTGATTGTGGAAGTAGTGGGGAAGTCAGGCTGTAAATTCCTTTTTAAGGTCTTATCATGTAAAAAAAAGAATTATGAAGGCAGAAGAGAAAAAAGTATTCAAGGAGAGTACTGAGGAATTATGTACATAATAAAATAAATGAAAAAATAAATAAAATGTCCACCCAGAAACTCTGTGCTTTGTTGCCCTGAGAACCATTGAGAAGTAAAGTTGTATGTTTCTCAGTATTTAGTGCTTTGGTTTCATCTATTATTAAATGTCAGAATCATGTGTTCTTCCCCCCTGGTATTTTCAAATTACACTCTGCTCTATTTCTCACTGCTAAGAGGAGATAGAAGAGGTCAAATGACCTCCTTGATTGGCAATCCCAATCTTCTGATTACTCCAAGATATCTTTTTCTTTGACTAACTATATGGTAAGAGATGGGATGATTAAATATGGCCTCATTCTATTCTATTGTTAGAATTAGGGATACTAACTAAAAATAAAAATTCAAGCTTAACCACGCATGAATATAAATTTGTAGTCTATTATAAAATATATGTCATATTCCAGCCAATATAAACTATTATAAAATACATATTTAATATTGTAGTCAATATAAAATTTTTAAATTATAATTTTTCTTGGATTATCTATTTCTTAGACCTATATAATAGGTCTTCTGTAATTTTTTTTAAGATTTATGTTTTTATTCATGAGAGAAACAGAGAGAGGCAGAGACATAGGCAGAGGGAGAAGCAGGCTCCATGCAGGAAGCCGGATGTGGGACTCGATCCCGGGATTCCAGGATCATGCCCTGAGCCAAAGGCAGACGCTCAACCGTCGAGCCACCCAAGCATCCCGGTCTTCTGTAAATATAAGAATAATTGAAAGTTGGCTTAAGCATCTTGTCTATTTGAAAATCTCTAACAATAGACACATTAGCGATTTTCAGAATTTCAAGATGTTCAAGAACTAGATATTCATTTGAAGCATTTGTAAACCCAGGAAGTTCATGCAATTTGGGTAACTCATGAAAAAATGAAGCAGATTTCCCAGAGTGGTAGTTAGGGACATTTCTGGAATTAATAGGTTAGGGAGTAGCAATTGTAAAATCTCACTCAAAGGATACCATCTTACTGAATTCTATCCCCTTCATTTCTCCATTCTAGACATGACTTAAATATTGATCATTAATGAAGTCATATTGTCCATCTTTAGTAGAAAGTGAAAAGATGCAGTGGCATATTGAATTAGTAATCCTTTATCATTGAAATGCTCTCATCTCTTGTATATTCTCAGAAATAAATGTTGCTGTGCAATATTACATATTATTTGCTTTAAAAATGATACTTTGAATTCACTTTCCTGCAGACTTTCATTTATTCAATTCTGAATCTATACCTTATAAATGTAATAGTTGTCAACAATGCTATTTAATATGAAATCTTTTATTCATCATATAGCAACCAAAATGCAAGATTTTATTTCAGTGAGCTAAAAGTGAGTATATCATGTTAACATTCTGCATCTTGTCCAACTTTTGGACTTTATACTATCCAGTTCCTGGTGATTCTGATTTCTTTAGGACCTACTGAAATGGAATAAGACTTTGATATTAAGCTCCATGTTCTGTATGCAGTCCACTCACTCAAAAGTGGACTACAACGGTTTTCTTTTCTTTTTCTAAAAATTTTATTTATTTATTCATGAGAGACACAGTTAGACAGGCAGAGGCATAGGCAGAGGGAGAAGTAGGCCCCCTGCAGGGAGCCCAAAGAGGGACTCCATCCCAGGACGCCAGGATCACAACCTGAGCTAAAGGCAGACGTTCAACCACTGAGCCGCCCAGGTGTCCCCAAATGTTTTGTTCTTACAAAAAGATAAATGTTGATCCTTTTAGATCAGAACCTCACCAAATCCTCATGGTTATCCCACAGCTGAATGAAGTAATTTCCTCTGGATGAAAATTATAAGTATTGTGTGTGTGTGTTGTAAAAGGAAAAATGAATGAAGAAAGGAATGAGATGAGAATATATAACATGATAAATTATGAACTGAATTTTATTTGCTTTAGACATCCTCAAAGCCTGTGATTCTTAAGCATGAATATGTGTCAGATAACACTGGAATAGCTTGTTAAAACAGATGCTCTCCAAGATTCTGATTCAGTAGTCTGGAATAGGGTTTGATAATTTGCATTTTCACAAACTCTTAGGTGATGCTGATGTTGCCTTTCTGAGAACCACCCTTTGAGTAGCAGTGCTCTAATTAACTTTGGTACCAACCTTTTTTTGTTAACTGATAACACTTTTTTTTTTTTTTTTGGTTTACTGGTAATACTTATTTTCAGAAAATAATATCCACACCAAGATTACTGACTAATGGAAGAAAACAACAAAACAGCTTAGTTTATTGTATAGGATGATGCTGCATTAGCAGTATTCTTTTTCCTTGATTTAACATTACTAACATACTTTTTCCTTACTAAAAAAAAAAAAAAAAAAAAAAAAAAAAAAAAAAAAAAAAAAAAAAAAAACACAAGTAATCTTCCAGGGCCTGAATTTATGACTTGTGTTAGAGAAAATATTGACATTCCTGTTGCTTTTAAGAAATAAATCTTTTAGGGTCTCAAGTTTTTATTACAAACAAGTCTTGGAGTAGCAAGTGGGAAACCCCTGATACTTTCTCATTACCAAGTAAATTCAAGCTTTTTATAGTCTAACAAACAGTTAAAGAATATGGGAGTGAATATAATTTGCCATGACAAATAACTAGTAAATGTACCCCTGAGATTAAGGATTAAATTCCACATATATTTCTAATAGTTTGAAAGTCAGGATTATAGAATATCTTACAACCTAAATTAGATAGTAGAATCGCCTGAGTAACTTTAGCAATACTTATGGCTGGAGCCCACTATTCTGACATTCAGATTTGATTTAATTGGTTCCTGTCTTGACATAGGGAAATGGATAGAGGAGAATGGTTAAGGAGGGAAGTGCAGACAAAAGACCACCTACCATTTCTTGGGACCTACTTTCTATATGTTAGGTATTACATAAGATATTTTTATCAACATTGCCCCTAAACTTCACATAAACTCAAAAGATAAATATTAAGTAAAAGCCATTTTTTTAAATCCACGGAAAGAGATTTGAACATAGGGGTAAAATAACTTTCCTGTGACAAGAGTTTATTTACTAATAAACTAGGAGACTGGCCATTAATACCCAGGCTGAGGTGGCTCCAGTGTCCATCCTTCTCCATTTCCTTGTAAAGATACTAGATACCTCGTTCTTTCTTCCTCTTTTTTGTCTCTTTCTTCTTTGTCTCTCATTCTACTATTACTAATATTAGTAACACAAATCTAAACAGCTTGGAATAAGGGGAAAACTCTAACAAACGTTGAAAGGCTAGAGCACAATATGAGGAGCAATGTTTCCTTTAGAATACAATCGTAATATATGTGAAGAGTAAAAGCTTTGCCTATAGGATCTTGCTGTTGGATGTGAGCAAATACAACTCTTTGGATATAGGAACTCTGGCTATATTTCCCAAGCATGTCTGGAATTCATAGACTTGATCTGCAGTGAAAAGGACATCAGAAGATAGGTAACAGCCTAAATTCAGAATCTGGCAATAATTATTAGTGTAATCATAGTTGAAAACCAACTGGATCTCTACACATGGTTATAGGGACAATAAAATCAATAAAGAATATTCACTAGACTAAAATAATAGTAAATCCATTAGACTAAATGAAAATGAATATTGAACTATTTTTCATATAAAGAGTTTAGAACAATGTCATATAGTATGTAACTATACTCTTCATAGTGTATTCATACTATTCTTTTATATATTGGCTTTCCAACTTAAAAAAAATTCTTGCTTTAAGTTCTGGAGTAAACTCTACTTAAGATTCAGCTAGTAAGGTAAATTAACATTTAAAATAAAAGAATTTCTGCTTATCAACTGGGTGTCATCATTAACAAATATAAACATCTTCAAATATAATTCATTTCTTTTGTGTCAAGTCAATTCTACTCTTTTCTTGAGGGAGCACTATAACTTCATGAGGAAAATGGTTTCACAGCTCTATAGGGTAACACAGTTTTGTTTTTCTTGCTTTGGTTTAACTTGAAACCGGCATTAGAGTCACCATTGGATACAATCACTCCTTTAAATGTGGAGCCTAGTAAATTGGAGGAATCTCTTAGTATTTCTCAAACGAAATGGAGGCCTTTTATAAAGGAATTGTGCCTATGAATTCTTCTAAAATTGGGTTTATCATAATTAGGTCTGTATTATTCGTTCTGAAATTAGCTTTAAAGCTACTAAGTAAACTAGGATTCCTTTGGAAATAGGTTACATACCTTGTCTTTCAAGAAGAAACTTTCTAAATTTTAATTGACTTATAAATGCAGTAGATTGTTTTAATTTTTTTCTCAGCTTTTTATTTATGTTTACATGTGAAATTGGGGCTTTATAATGTTTCCTGTATCCCACCTGGTAGATATCTCCTTTTAAAGCAATGCACATTTTCACTTAAAACCAAGAACATGTTGGATAGTTTTAAAGATACTCCTGAGGATAATAAAAGTTTTTTAGTGACTTTTGTAATGAGTAACTCAGAAGGTTTCCAGTCAACAGTTTGAGTTGACTTCAGTGAATTCAGTCATGTCTGTATAGAGCCCATTAGCCTGCTTCTCTTCCAGTGGGCAAAAAGAGGCCTCTGGGGCAATGGCTCAAGCCCTCTAAATGCCCAACATACTGGAGCAGGGAAATTGAATAGATTACTTATATGGCACTATAAGGCAGAGATTATCCCCTTTTAACAGATGAAGAAACTGAGGCCAAGTTAGGTTACATATTTAGAATTATATGTCTAGGCTAGGATTTGAACTCATATCTGATGGACTTTGTAGGTATCCTTCAAGGTTTCCCAGGCTCTACCATTTATCTTTCTTTGAACATACTGTTTTATGCATTTCTGGGCCCTTAACTGTCCATCAATGAAAATTTGGGATTTCCTTCCATCAAAGCATATTTCCAAAGGAACCCTTAGGTAGATAGCTTCATTGAATTTTATTTCCTTTCACCTTCGCTAGTGTGAGTGTTAAAGCTAAGGGAAGCTATTTCAGATCTCTACTGTCTGATTACCTGCATATTTTTAAAGTTCAAGCCTTTTTAAACACTGGACAATTAAAGTTAATTATATAGTTATCTGTGCCTTGAGGACAGAGGTGTTACTCACTCAGTTGGAAATAATGTGCTCAAGATGGAAAAGTTAAGAGTTGCTGATTCATCTTATGGAATAATGCACATTTATGGATTTTTTTCATATGAGAGCACCTAAATCAGTAATATGTGAACACAATGGAAAGATGAAGTAATAGTCACCTTGATTTAAAATTGAGGATAGTTATATTTTCAGAGTATAGTATTTAGGGAAGCTTTTCACATTAGGCCTTTCTGATTATCATGAAATTTTTTACCTCAAGAATTTGCTATTTTATTTCTAAGCTATTTTATAAGCAGCTTCTAAATAGCAGTCCTTCTTATCTTACCTGATCATCTGGAATATAGAAGAGAGTAACTAAATATAACAGCTGAAAGAAAGGAAGTGTAGTGGCTTTTATTGGAAAAAAAAAAAAAAAAGCATTAAACCTGAATTAGGACCAGAGCCTTGACTATATTTCATGTGAAATTGTAGAACTCACCTTATCTCATTGTGCTTATGTGGTCAATAAAATAAATCATTCTTATTTGCTTAATGTACTCTTACATGGTTCAGAGGAAGTACATAATATGCTTGCTACATAACTGCAAGGACTCTTAGACAACAAAGTAAGTATTTACTAAGTATTTACTTTATCTCAATACTATGCTAAAGTTAAAAGAGTAGAATATTGTTGAATTGTCTACCCTGTTGGCCTAACACTTTGACATTCAACCATGTGCCTTAAAAAAAAAAATCTGCTGATGCATTTATTCTATATAGTCTTCATTCACATTTGTCTCTAAAGTATGTCAGATTCATAGGGGCACCTAGATGGCTCACTTGGTTAAGTGTTAGACTCTTGGTTTTGGCTCAGGTTATGATCTCAGGGTCATGAGATTGAGCCCCCCACGTGGGCTCCACACTCAGCATACATGAAGTCTGCTTGAGATTTTTCTCTTTCCCTCTCTGCCCCCTCCCTCCTCCTCTGTTCCTATCCTTCTCCCTGTTCCATGGGTGTGTGAGTGCATTCTGTCTCTAAAATAAATAAACAAAATCTTAAAGAAAGACAAATTTAAAGGAGCATGCTAATTCACAGTTATTTGGTTTCTTAAATTCTAGCTTTTTTCATTGACTTTCAAAAATCAGTTCAGAGTATGCTTATTTTATTGTTAAGCACTATAGACAGATCTCTAAGTAATAGTTACCCATCTTAAAGGGTGTGTTTGTTTGTATGTGTGTGTATACATATGAGAGTGGAGAAGCATAAAAAATGATTAGAACACATAGTCTAATAGCATTTAGTTTATGCAGCTATTGTTTTGTATTTTTGAAAATTGAATTTTATTTGAAATGGCTGCCAATAACTGAATCCTGTTATAAATCTCTGAAAAATTAACCATAACCAAAATAGTTCTTTTGTGTAATTCACCATTTTTGAACATAATCTAACTGAATCTCAAACTGAATCTCTTTCCCAGCTGAAACCCTGCTATGGTTGTATAAAATAGGAAGTGAGGAAAATACATTTTTTGCCATTTAAAAAAACAGTTGACGCTCTCTCCTCTTCCCAAACCCCAAACATCTTAGTTCATGTAACTGTCCTCATTTATCAAGTTATCTTTCAGACCATGATGCTCATATAAAGAATGCAATAGTTCGTATAGCAGTCCTTCTTTATAAGCAATCCCAGATACTTGGATAGTCACCCTTCTTATATTTTCTGCCCAAAAACCAATAAAATAAGCTACATGGATGACTGCCATAAAAACACTCAGGACCTGCTCCTATTTTTTCTTTCCTGTTGGATCTTTTGTCTAAGTTTTAATTTTTTTTTTGTTATATAAAGGACTCTAAAAACATCTCATTTTTATTGCAAAGAGTAATGCCCATTTGATTTTGATACTCAACCTCAGAACGTATCATGTTCATTTTGTAATTTATTGTCAAAGGATGCTGTTTGGTAAATTGGGGCATATCACATGAATCTGAGCTGTAAGGATGACAGACCTCTCCATCAACTAACAAGTAACAAGCTCATGGTGGAGCTACCTGGGTTACTAATGACATATGAGTCAACATCTCCTTTTTTATAATTCTGGAATTCAAAAAAGCTCTAACCATGCAGTCTTTGTGACTCATTGGTGAAAACCTCATCTTGACCTGAACTGACTTGAGGCCATTTTTTTTTTTCTGGTGTGAATATTCAGAATTCTTTCTTGAAGAAATATTGATGTTTTGTACTACACATTGCTACTCTAGATAGGTATATATATTCAAAATTCCAAAAATTCCAAAATATATCTTAAGCCAAAGCATATTTAATGCCATAAGTTTTGGGGAAAGGATTATAGGTTTCTATTAGATATTTGTCCTTGTCCTCCAAGAGCTTGTAGTTTGTTGACGTAAGTGACAGGAAACACTTCCCTCAAATAGTCAACAAATAGTTACTAAAAGTCTACTTGTTGGTAGATACTCACCTACTTACATGTATATGTATATACATATAATATAAACCTATATAATATAGTTTATAATATAGAACTATAATTTATACAATGTTAATTTTGCATTATAGGAGAAAAGTGTTTAGAATAAGTCTATTGCTGTAAAGGTTTTGAGAGTAGTAGGACTTTTTTCTTAACCATCTTGGAATTTGTTTTTTAATAAAATAAACCATAGTCAACAAGGAAGCCTCTGTACACTGACGTTAAAAGCAAATAAAGCAGTAAATTTCAATGCATGAAAATCCTCCAGGAAATGTGTCTTTTTCCATGTAATATAAAACTGTTTTGAGGATAGGTTAATTTAACAAGTTTCGAGCAAAGAACCAAATAGAATTTAGTTGACTTTTACCTCTGTCCTTATGAGACTTTAGGTAAGTTACTTAAAATCTCTAAGCCTGCTCTATTATCTATAAAATATTAATAATAAAAGTAGGTATCATACAGAGTTGCCATAGGATTGCATTAGGCAGTGCATGTATTGGAAGATACCTGGTCCATGGGAAGCACATGGTAAATGCTGCTTATTATGAAGGTGTTCTCATCCAGGCCCAGTGAATAGAGATAATCTTAGACCATGGAATTCTACATAATTAATTCTTGGCTATTCAAGAGAGTGATTATCATTGCATATTAGATGTCCTTTTGTTGGGATAAATTGTTCCATATTCTTTTAAGATTTCATGTCTAATAACTAAAGTAATTATCTAGTGAAGAAGCCATCTTCAGCTTCTTTAGACCTTCATGTTTAGTACTGGAAGTCTCTTGGCTGACTCACATGAGACTTTTAGATTTAACTTGGAGAATTTTTTAGGAAGCAGAGGATATAGAAACTGCAAAGTGTCTTATAAAACATTTGATGTGTTTTTTATGGGATTACTCCTGGTAACTCCTAGTTTAATAGCTAAATCGTTCAATATAAGGTGATCATACCCTCTTTCCTATAAGAATCTCATGAAATGAACAACTGGAGGAAATAAACTGGGAGGATGGCAATGGATGAAATTCACAACTAGACACCCTGATGTATTTCTGATAGATATAGTGAAGTCATACTAGAATGAAGGAACTACTAATGTGACCGAGAATCTCTGTACATATTAGAAAGACTTATCTGAAAAGGAAGTGGAAAAGACAATGGTAGGGCCACATTAAGATTTTCATAATGTGCACTTCTACTTTTTGTGGGCCCCTTTCTTCATAAAAATAATTGCAAATTATATTTCACAACTCTTAGTATAAAGATGAATATAATTCAGGCTAGATTTATTATTATATATTTGCTATTACTATATTTATTTTTATTTTATTTAAAGCAAAGTAAAAACATTTTTGTGAATACCTAAAAGTAATATGGACCCTAGGCTTTATGTCTACTGTGCCTAATGGTTAACACTGACCTTGAATGCCAGTAGAACTTTACTAATCCTAACTCTTAAAAAGAAAGTGTGATAAGACATTAGTATATTTAGGGGACAAAGAGAGGATCATCAATGCAATACCTGGATTTCTAGAAGTGCCTTTTACAGGCATACAATGGAAGCATGGCCCAATCAACTCCTGGCTCCTTCAATAAACAAAGAAAAAAACAACGAAAACATCATCAACATAGACTGACAGACCATATCCCGACTTTTCCACCACCAACCATTTCAGGCTACTGGAACTCTTGCTTAGCAAAATGAAAGTAAAATAACTGAAAGCTACTACCTTGTTTCATTTGTACTTAAAAGATTTGGAAGTAGATTCACAAGTTTTCTGGCAGAACCCATCTCAATGCTCAATATAGAAAAAACACAAGCTCTCCCCTATTAGTATGGCAAGCAAAAAAATAGTTTGATTGAAGACAACAACCATCGCAAAATAGGGTAAAGTACATTCTTATGCATTGGTTACTGCAACACAATAGAAAATTTTGGAATATGTAAGTTTGATAAAATAATCAACTTTGATTTTGATCAAATAAATAAATCAGTGTTTTATAATTAAGATAGTGCAAAAACTGTTGGTAGATACTCTCAAGTTGAGAGAATATCTTAAACAAGAAAAATTGCATGGAGTGAAAAACACAATTGCCATCTTTTTAAAAGATTTAATTTATTTATTCACGAGAGACACACAGAGAGAGGCAGAGACATAGGCAGAGGGAGATTCAAGCTCCTCAAAGGGAGCCTGTTGTGGGACTTGATTCCAGGACTCCGGGATCACACCATGAGCCAAAGGCATACTGAACCATCCATGTGCCCCCACAGTTGTTGGCATGAATAAACATAGAGACAACTGATAGAATTGCACCAAATCAGCAATGCAAATGGCAAGTTCAAGAAATTCTCCTGAACTCACAAAAAGTGTGAAGAAACCCAAATAACAAAATACAAGCGACGTATATCGAAGTAGCTTTAAAGTTCCCCTCAACTTGAATAACTTTCCTCATGCTTGTTCCTGATTCTAGGTCCCTAATATCACTTTTCTTGAAGGATTTACTTTAGAAAACCTGTGCTTCCAACTTTTTTCTCTGCCCCTGTGAAATATATGTAAATCATTTTTCAGTCTCTAGCCAGTTTTAAAACCCAGGAATGTCTTTCTCAAGGACCTGGGAGCCATCCTTTGACATGTAATCATCCAGAAAGATAACAGTCCCATAGGCTAGTTTCTGTGCCAGGGGAGAAATTTAAATATGCAACAATTAGCATACACCGATGGCTTAAGCGTATTGACCATCCTTGCTAATGTCTAGCAGTACTTTTTCACTAGCTCACCTCAACTCTGAAAACCTCCCCCACCTTTTGTTTCATTGGGGTTGATTTCAATCTCTTTCCCCTGCTGTGTTTGTCTTGAAAAAAGTCTTTCTTGATTGTTTAAATTTGTCCAGTGTAGTTTTACTTTTTCTAATCAAGGCTGGATCATTGAGATTCAAGTGTTTATTAGGCATTCAATAATAGTTAAAAAGAAGACCAGAGCAAGCAGAGAAGAAGCAATCATTTAGGACAATAGAAGAAAATTTCACAAATTCAAGGAAATCTTGAGTCAGCAAATTAAAATGGCTTAAAAAAGTACAGAAACAACTAATAACTAATCTCTGAATTAGAACATCAGTAATTATTCTTTATTTTTTATTTTATTTTTAAATATTTTTTTTCGAGAGGATGACAGGCAGAAGGAAGGGCAGAGGGATAGAGAGAATGTTAAGCAGGCTTTATGCCCAGCACGGAATAGGACCTCAAGATCATGACCTGAGCTGAATTCAAGTCTCAGATGCTTAACTGCCTGAGCACTCTTATTCTTTATTATTATTGATTATAATATCAATAATATAAAATGTAATAAAAATGTCAATATAAAATATAAAAGTAATACAAATGTCATAATATTTTGGAAAAGTAAAAATATCAAAACATTTCAATAATAACACTCTAGATTTGAAGTATTATACACAGAAACTCGCTAAATGAGTTTTACTAAGATCATAGACACTTTCGCTTTTGGGTTACTGATACCAAGAAAAGATGTAAAGTATGTTGAAATCTAAAAAAAGATTCTGTTGGAATAAAAATATAATGTTTATCATCAAAAACACTAGACAAATAATAAAGAAAAATAAGTAAAATAGCCACACAAAAAAAATTCTAAAAATAAAAAGGAAAATAAGGAAACACTTAAAAGAAAATCTGTGACACATCATAGTTAATGCGAATGGCAGACAACCCCTCTGCAAAGACAAAGTTTCAAAATAGGAAAGAAAAGAAAGAAAAGGCTCTAAGATTGGGACAATATATAGAATTCTAATATATGCTGTTTAGAAAAGATGTTTAAAAGTCATATACATGGATAGCCTAAGTGGCTTAGTTGGTCAGATGTCTGCCTTCAGCTCAAGTTATGAGTCCTGGGATCAAGCCCTGAGTTCGGCTTCCTGCTCAGCACGGAGTCTGCTTCTCCTCTCCTTGTGGTTCTCCCTATTGTTCATTCTCTCTCTCTCAAATAAATAAATCAATCTTAAAAAAATAAAATAAAAAAATAAAAGTCATATACAATGAAATAAAGATAAACAATATTGAAAAATAAGTCATAAAAATACAATGATGAAGAGCAAAGTGACAATATTGAAATATTCAACAGAATTCAAAACAAAGAGCATAAAATGAATATAGAGATTGATTTTATTGATAACAAGAAAAATTTATGTCACCGATAAGACATGTCTACTTGAATGAGTAAGAATACATACCTGCAGTTTTTAAAAAATAAAGAAAAACTGGTATAAATACAACGGAATTCAAATTATAAATAAGTTTGAGTATACTGGATTTAAGTGATGTAACTAATAAGATTAACTTATATATCAAACTTGGTAGCTTAGAGGAAAAAAACCTTTTTTTTTTTTTTTTCAAATGTCCATTCATGTAAACAAAATCCTTCCTGTATTAGGCCATTGAGAAATTATTTAAAAATTACAAGAAGTCTCTCTCCCTCTTTTTCTCTCTCTGTAAAATAAATACTAATAATAAATTTAAAAATAAATAAGTAAGTTATAGGCAACTGGGTGGCTCAGTTAAACATCTGACTCTTGATTTTGGCTCAGGTCATTGTCTCAAGGTCATGAGATCCAGTCCCATGTCAGGATCCATCCTGGTCATGGAGTCTGCTTAAGATTTTCTCTCTCTTTCTCTCTCTCTCTCTCACCTTCTGCTCCTCCTGTCTCTTAAAATAAATAAATCAATTATAAAAAAAATTATAAGAAGCAAAAATTATGTATGCTATATCCTTTTTTTATAGTATAATACAGCTAGGTATTCTTTTAAAAATGATTTTAAAATACCCACTGAATCACATAGAATTTTCTAGGAAAAAATGATTGCTCAATAAAGTATATGCTAGAAAAATCTAGAAAGAAAGTGAGGGAATCCAAATAGAATGAGGGTGAGGAATATTGGAATCTAGCCTTCATTACTTCCAATAGCAACTGTGGAGTGTGACTCCACGGAAGTATCCCACCTTTAGGCAAGAAAAGCCAGGATTTCGTACTGCTTTATCCCTAAACAGCTCTTAATCCAGGACAGTATTTCAGAGGAGAGTAGCTGAGGAATGTGTGGACTGATCAGTAAAGGAGATCTGAGGTTGGGAGACGGACATCTACTATACCCACATTTTCAGTTAAGATTAATTTGGGTTGCAAGAAAAAAATCTGGTGAAAGTTGGCCTAAGTAAAGCAAAGGCTTTATTTTTTTTCATGAAACAGTAAGTCTAGAGATAATTTAGATCTATGTACCAACTCCAGGATATCCTTAGCTATCTCTGCTCTTTTCTCCTTCCTGCTACTATATCCTTAGTGTGTGGTTTCTCCTCATGCTCAAGATGACTGCTAATTCTTTGGACATATGGCCACATTCCAGGCAGGAACAATGAAAAAGCAGAAGACTAAAGGGACAAGCCAACCAACATAGCAAGCTCTGTAAACAACAACAACAACAAAACTCTTATAGAGCTTTCCCAGTAGTACTACTAAGAGACTTATGCTAATATCCAATAAGTTGAACTAGACCACGCATTCACCCCTAGCTTCAAGGAAAACCTGTTTTTTTTTTAAATGTCCATGCATGTAAACAAAATCCTACCTGTATTACGCCATTGAGAAATTGTTTAAAAATTACAAGAGTCTCTCTCCCTCTCTCTTTCTCTCTCTCTAAAAAATAATAATAATACATTTAAAAATAAATAAATAAATAAGTTACGGACAACGGGTGGCTCAGTTAGTTAAACATCCAACTCTTGATTTTGGCTCAGGTCATGATCTCAGGGTCATAAGATCAAGCCCCATGTCAGTATCCACCCTGGGCATGAAGTCTGCTTATTTTCAGTCCTTACTATGTAAAATAATTTTCTTCTGAGTATAGCTTAGGCCTTTACATAATTTGCTTGGTTTTATATATAATTTTTTCTCATTTTTTTTCCTAAGTATGATATAATTATAGAATTGAATTTCTATTTTCCTAAGTTAATTATTTATCTCAATAGTAAAATTTTTGGTTTGTCAAATTTTGTGGGTGTTTAGAGTCAACCCAAACCCGTCTTCTCATCTGACTTCTTTTCCTATGGAGGATGGACAGCTAAAATTCTCAAGTCTCTCAGTGGAGGGATTATTAGTGATTTTGATTGTCTAATTCCAATAAATGAACAGAATGAATACCTACCATGCATGTATTGCTTCATAATATTCCACTAAACTATGTACTCTTGGGGAAGAGGCATTTGGTTTTGGAAATCATTATATTTCTGTTGCAGAGACAGCTCTGCAAATATTTGTTAAACCAATTATTAAAAACAATTATACTATAAAATAGAAAATTTTAAATGGCAAATGAAGGAAACTAGGAAAATTGCTCATTAAATTATTTGCCTTACCATATGAAAGGGTTAAAGAAATTTCTAGCCTATCATGCTAACTTGAGGCAATTATTTTCCCTGAGCGTATTCAGTATATGTAGTTTATGATAAGATCGCATTATGAAATGTTATGTCAACTTTATGGTTATCTGAAAATATCCAGTTAAATTTTATAAATATAACTTGATTGGGGAAATAATGAAAACATCAATGATTAATGGATATGTATGATCTCAGGAGAAAAATTTCTGCCCCTAAGTTTAAAATAGAATGGTAACATAGTATTTCAATCTATTATAGTGACATATGAAATTGCATCAAATACACTTTACTGATTTGTTATCCAAATTCTCAAATTTCAAAAATGGAGTCCAAGATGTCACAGTTTTGTAGACCATGCTTATCATCTACCAGGAAAACTGCATTTCATTGTAGTTATTTTCTTCTCTAATATAAAGGGGAACACAGAAAAACCACTGACTGTGATGATCTTTATTGCAAAAGAAGATTGAAATCCATATTTTCTCACAAATCCTATTATTGCCTCTATTGAGGAATAGGCAAAGAAAATCACTGAAGTGTTAATGATTTGCCTACAATTTTTTTTTGTTCAAATGTTTGGATAAGCTGACAAGAGTTAATTTCATAAGAATCCTTTCTTTCAAATGATTTCACTGATGTAAAACTCCTAATTCAGTAGCATTTGATAGTTTTCTTAAATATCAAAATGCTAATTTTGACCTACATGATATTAATAAATGAGGCAGGCATTTTGTATAATTCTCTGCTCATTGAGTTGTTGTATATTTTCACTAGATAGAAAGAATATTTTTACTAGGACATTTATTCTAGTCATGGATGTGGTAACCTATAGAGAAATTGGGAACAATTCTTTCATTCTGTTTATAAAAGAGATGTAGTTTCTAGGTATGAACTTGGGCTTTGAGTGGAGACAGGTAGACTAGGGGTGTATTTATGAATATTGTAAGTAGATGAATTTGGTCATAATATTTTGTGGCTGAGGACATACTTGATTTGCACTTTTTGAAATACAAAATAATAGTGTTCTTGAAATTCAGTGTTGCCTGGTAACAGAGTTTCTAAACTCAAGGCTCTATCTATTTTCCAGTGTTATTTTCTCTTGGTCATAAAAAAATAGCTTAAAAATGAAAGCTAAAATATACCTTCAAAACTTGGAATTCTTATATGCCATAAAAGTTAGATTTTTCCAGAAATTGAAATATATTTAGTGACAAAATTTGGTAGCAAAACACAAGATGTGTATTTTCTTATCATGCTATCATTTTCAAAAGTGTTCAGGTAAGATCTTTTTCTTCCAAGAGGAAAAGCCCAAAAGATTTTTATCACCATGAGATAATTTTTATCACCATGAGAAAGCCAATAAGTTTAAAAAGCAGCATGAATGACTTAGGTTGACTATGAGGAAGTCTTTATCCCTAATAGTATTTGTTCAATATTGAACTAGGAAGAGATTGTGGAATATTTTCAATTTGATCACAAAGTGTACAATAAATTTTAAATATTCTATATTTTACAAAGCTACATTTTATTTTCTTTTTCTGCCTTTTTGCATTCAGTTTTAGTACCACACAGTTCCATTTATTTTGGAAAGTTTGAACCTGAAAAACAGAGCACAATCTATCATTTGATCTCTGTCTTTGTCAAGAGCACTGATGATTGATTTGATTGCAGCTAGAGCAGTTAGAGGAGTGTTCATTTCATGATCAAGTAACTTGAAAACATTTATTTAAAATGAATGCTTCTTTTATATTTGGTGATTCTCTCAGTGCACACCAGGGTCTGTCTTGCCTGGGCTTTCCCTGCGACCCTCCTTTTGACATTTCCATTAAACTGTAAAAAATTAGTGTTGACTGATTAACATCTCACTTTAAGAGTTCTGCTAAAAGCCATATTCATGAATCAAAGTCAATGTGTACCACTGGTAATTAACTTGACAAAATTCAGCTTTCCAGGCTAATCATCTTCTGGCTGTTTTATGTAATGGCTGTCAATTCGGATCTACAAAACAATTGGTGTCCACTAAAAGAGAGGGGGAGGCATAAGAACTAGTGATTAGGCCATGTTCTCTAGCTGGGAACATATTCTAATTAGAATTCTGAAGTATAATGAGGAAGCAGAAACATTAAAAAATGTTGACTTGAGATTCCCACATTTATAATTATATAAAAGCAGCCTAAATAAGATCAAATGGATGGTAGGGGTTACATGATGAGATACAATGGAATAAATATCCTATGGTTTAACATGTGAAAGTTTCTGAGCAAGACCCTGAAAAGGCAGTAAATCACCTGCAGCACTGCAGGGCGTTGTGGTTAAGAATGCTGCCTCTGCAGTGAGACATGTTCAGATACTGCTCTTTACTAGTTGTGTGATTTTCGAAGAACTACTAACCTTCCTTCTGCCCAAACTTTCACATTAAGAAAATAGAAAATAATTTTACATACTGTATATACTTAAGTGTTAAAGCAAATAATAACCTTAATCCATTGCCAGCATTTAGTAGATGCTAAATAATTATCACATAGTATAATTCTGTTATCAATTATGATTTATTACTATGGGAAAAATCAAGCATGCAAATTATTATCATATAATAATAAGCATGTCAAGAAGTATACAAATGAATAGCCCTTAGGGTTTCAGAAATGAAGGACTAATATTTGGGTTGGGAGACCTCGAAGGAAGAGGAGAAATTGATTTTGAAAATGTTTCTTAAAAAGACAGGTATATTATTATTTAAAAAAAAGAATTACTTTTTAAGAAAAAAAATAGAGGTATAATTTATCAACTAAGGTCGGGATATCTATTTCAGTTCAAGAGTATGAGCAAAATAATGCAGCAGGGAAAGCATGAAGTATAATTGAGAAACAAGAAAGCAATCATTTTACTAGGTCATAAAATTTTGTAGTAAAGTAAAAGATTACACTGCAAAGAAAGGTTGGATAAGTATTGTAGATTGACTATATTTAAATCATCAAGAGATTGTTGAAAGTTTCAAAGGATACTTTATTCACTTTCACAGGCTGACATATTCCAACATCCAGGAATCCAACAGGACTCAAACGCAACCTTCCTAGAAAATCTGAGTTAACTTCTAGTTAAATAATTAAAGCCATTTATAGACATTAAGAGATTAAAACCAGTAGCTTTTATGGAAGTCAGTTTAATACTATATTTAGAAATAGCAAGAATCTTAAAAAAATGTACAATAACATGCTTAAAAATGTACATTCGTTTCACACAAAGAAAATAAAGTAGAATATTTTATTTTATTTTTTAGATATTTTATTTATTTATTCAGGAGAGACACAGAGAGAGAGGCAGAGACAGGCAGAGGGAGAAGCAGGCTCCCTATGGGGAGCCTGATGTGGGACTGGATCCCAAATCTTCAAAGGTCAGTCTAAAAGTGTAAGCTGTGTAAATTGACAAACTGTAAGCTTAGCTAAGACAATAGGTCTTCCACAGAAGAATAACCTCTAGAGTTTGTCAACTTACACAGCTTACACTTTTAGACTGACCTTGGAAGATTCTGATTCCATTAGTTTAGAATGCTACTTCAGTCATCAATTACTTTCAAGGGCACAAGGGAATTCCAGTTGTAAGGAGAAACAAAGACATTTCTTTCCCTTTCTCTACTCTGAAATGACTAAAACAAGAATTGCAAAATAAACAAACAAACCATGTTTTTGACAAAACTAGGGATATTTGTCCTCTTGAATCACAGTTAAAGATGAAGCATTGTTAAATGCAACAAATACCCATCCAGGGTACAAGAAAATACTGACAAAAGATATGCTATTACATTGTCTCAGATACAGCCAACTCAACGCAAACATTGTTCAGATAGTTGGAATATGTCTAAGAGAAAAGGCAACAATCCTTGGTTTGAGCCAATGGAAACAACATATTTGAACTATTAACATAAGTTTTGAGGATGTGCAAAACAACACTATGAAATGTTTAAGACCACATAATGTATAGTAGTAGAATTTGGAAATGTTAAGAATGATAAACAAATTTGGGATATTTCTCTGCCTTAAGAGGTAAAGTTGTCAGATTTAGTAAATAAAAACACATTAGAATTGCTTAGTGCATGAGATATATTAAAAACTGAGTCATTGTTTATCTAAAATTCAAGTTTAACAAGGAATCTTGAATTTTATATAACATCTCAATTCGAAGAGAGCTCTAGAAAGGTAAACAGAGGCACCAATCACATCTGTAATGTTTGATTTCTTTAAGCAAAAATCTGAAGCAACTACAGTCAAATGCTAGAATAAGCCAAGGTTGATGTTTAGTACAAGGGTGTCCATTTTATAATCCTATTTACTATTATAAAAGTAGTTTTAAAGAAGACGTAACGGGTAAATAGACCTCATTGATAGTAACACAAAGAAAAGCTATCTTTACATAAACTTATCAGTAAATCTGAGATCCATATGAAGAAAACATACTACACTAGTGAGCATTAGAAAGGAAGAGTTGGATGCATAGACAGAAAAACATGCTGCCTTTTATTTTTGGATAGGAAGACTTATGATACAAAGAAACGTGCTTTTCATGTTAATAAATTTAATCAATTTCTCTAAAAAAATCAATATAAATTTTGTGAACTAGACAACATAATGGATTCTAAAGTTCATAAGGATAAATGAATTTATAAGAACGTACAGGTAAATCTGAGAATGATGATTGATAAAGGGGATAACCTAACCTTGTAATAAAATACATTATAAATAAATGTAATTATATTACATTTGAGCTGCAGTTGTGTCATCTTAGCACATCACATGCCCATAGAAGTAAAATAGTGACCATCATTACATAATGTGGATTTACCCACCTACTTTTGAGTCTTTGCTATCATTCTTCTCTTTTTTTTCTTTTTGTCCTAGTTTAGTTCTCCATCACCTTTCATCTGGAAATTATAATAGCTCTTTAATTGCTCTTCATGCTTGCAGTATTTTTCGTCTTCTACCTCAGTCAAAATGATCTATGGCATACACATGTAATGTGTTAGCTTCCTTACATAAAATAGTTCAATGCCTCTTTGCTGCACATTAGGCAAATGTTAATCACATTAGTAAGGAATGAAGGACAATCTAGGACTCAGCCCTGCCTACCTCTTCAGCCCTGTCTTTAGCACTCAAATAACTCTGAATGCTTCTCCCCATCCCTCCCACACACAGGCCATTTCTCACTGCCTGGAATATCCTCTCAAATTATTTCACTTGGCCGGTTTTTATTCATCCTAAAAAATTAATTCAGTTACCGTATCTGCCCATTCCCAGTGGGATGGACTAAGTGTACCACCTCTCCCTGTAAGTGTGAATTTTATAGCTCACAAGTGAGTCTCATACATGAATCTTGCAATTTTTAAATTATATGCCAATCTTTTCTATCACTCAGTGCATTCCTGGGGACAAAATTATATTTATCTTTTTGCACTTAGTTCCCAGCATGTGTATACATAATCAATGGTTAATAAATATTGAAGTCACTTGTTGAATGTCAGTTGAAGTCCTTTCAGTAAAATATCACACACATGCTCAAATAATATCTCACACAAACAATCAGGCAAACAAATAAAATTTCTAGAATATTTCTAAAATTTCAGCAATATTTCTAATTTTATGGAGTATATCCTTACAACTATTTGTCTACTCCACTTTATTTTTATTTTTTTAAAAAAGATTTTATTTATTTATTCAGGAGAGACAGAGACAGAGAGGCAGAGACACAGGCAGAGGGAGAAGCAGGTCCCATGCAGGGAGCCCGACGTGGGACTCAATCCTGGGTCTCCAGGATCAGGCCCTGGGATGAAGACTGCACTAAACTGCTGAGCCACCCGGGCTGCCCTGTCTACTCCACTTTAAATCAGCTTCAATAATTTTGAATTTTGACTCAGTTAAACTTGTAAATTAAATAAATAAACTGTAATCCCCATTTTTTATTTTTCCACATGTGACTCAAAGAAAGACGCTAATGAACAAGATCCCCTCTTTTTTATGGCCCATCCTTTCTCCCTCTACGTGCTCTATAAAATATCAAATACTTTACCACAAAAAGATTATAAGAATGATGAACTGAAACAATGAATCTAGTTAGAAATAATCTGACCACTTAGCTTTAATTAAAGGCTATTGAGCAATCCTCTCAATGAGAGACTGAATTTGATCCCTTTACTGTGTTTAAATTTCATTTCAAATGACATATATTGATCACTTATATGTGCCAAATTTTATATCAGCTGAATACTTGAAACAGCCAGTGCATTTGCATATTATTTTCATTTTAGATATGAGGAAATGTGACATTGAGTGAAGTAAATTGTTCAACGTAATAAATAGTAAATGTCAACTCTCAGAGAAGCAAAGATGTAGATGAATTGATTTTACTTCAGACTTATTTTCCTTGATTACAAGTATAATCTCGTTTTTACTTATCTTTCATGTCATGTTTGTAAATAACTATTATTAGATTGATTGAATTTATATGGAAAATTAAAAATTCTAGCAATGAATTTGTAATATATTATGATTACTAATTAAACACATTTCAACTTTGTTACATTTTTAAAATTTACTTTGAGAGATTGAATTTCTTGTTTTTCCATTTACTCAAAAGGGGAAAAAAATCGAGATTTCTGACCTTTCCAAGGGTTTTATGTATACTCTCAAAAAATGAATGAAAACTACTTCTACTTATAATAATAGGGGTTTCTCTCAAGTTAGACAAACTGGACCAATAATATCACATTACAGTGGGAGTTTGGCCTAAAATGTTTAAAATATAACCCGTGTAACCTAGCCACAACTGGAGGGAGCCAATAATGTTCTCCTACTGTTTGAAGATAAAAAGAACTTCAGGGAAGTTTCATTTATCCTGTTCTTTCACTGTGTAGCAAGGTGACTGCCAAGTTGAGTTCTACAATAGCTTAAATGGGCTAAAACTGAAAGCATTTAGTAGAGTGGTATTTCACCATAATAGCTCCATCGGTCAATAGCTGAACCAAGAGTTTACACAAAGAAGGAAAGGAAAATGGTTTATCTTTGTTGCAGAGAATTCTATCCAAATCAACTTGCATTTTATTATTTAACATTTCAGAAATGACAAAATTTTCAAGGGAGAAAAGTTTGTCTTTGCTGCTTTTGAACTCTTCCTTCATTTCTGTATCTCATTTTCTTTCATTTTCTTTGCCTTCTCTCCCTGGAGACCTTTCAGGCTCTTGTGTTAGTTCTCTTATAAATCTCCTTGATCCTGAAGGCTATCTGATAAAAATTACCCTTTTCTTGAATATCTGCTTCATAATCTGGTACTCTGATAATTTTCTGCATACTTATATATTGAATATCTACTATGAGCCAGGGACTGAGTTAAGCATTATCATATAGTAGATATGCAACTAATAGAATTGAATAAGAAAGTGATATGATCTCCTACTGTGGAGGGTATTATTACTTAGGAAGGAAAATAGATTAGCCAACAACTAAAATCTGTTAACTTATAGTAGAGAATGTGTAGATATATAAATACAGTGTTACAGAAATTCAAAGAGCAGAACAAGGTTATTCTGCAATCTGATGACAGAGGGAGGAACAGCTTCATGGAAGAAAAAAAGCTTTGTGTCTCCTTTGAGCAGGGGGAAAGAATTGGGGCAGTTTTCTAAGCAGTTAAGGCATGAACAAAATGATGGGATTGAGAAAGGCCCTAGCATCTCCTAAATTTTATTCTGTTCAGTTCATCAGGAACACATGGTATAGAGTAAGGAATGTCATGAGGTAAGCTAAGACAATTACACTTCCTATAGACTTTCAAGAACTTTCTTTGAAATACTAATAAGTTTGAATTGCTATGTGTGGGCAATGAGGGACAAAGCAGTATTTGAAAAAAAATAATTAGAAGGAGTGACACAGAGACAGGAGATTGTTGCATAGTGAAAGATGCCAGCTCTGCCACTTACAAGCTATGTTATCACTTTACTGACATTTTTTGCATCAATTTCATCTAGAAAATGGTGTTAATCTAAATGATTGGTGTAAAGGTTAAATGGGATAATATGGATTAAGTTTTTGGAATTAGGGGATTCCTGAGTGGCTCAGCAGTTTAGCGCCTCCCTTCGGCCCAGGGCATGATCCTAGAGTCCCAGGGTTGAGTCCCAGATCAGGCTCCCTGCATGGAGCCTGCTTCTCCCTCTGCCTATGTCTCTGCCTCTCTCTCTCTCTCTCTCTCTCTCTCTCTCTTCTCTCTGTCTCTTTCTCTCTCTCTGTCTCTCATGAATTAATAAATAAATTTTAAAAAAAGTTTTTGGAATTAATGTTTGGAAAAGAAGTAAAAGAATGCCAAAGAAGAACATATGGATGAAGTGAGAGTTGAGATGTGTCACATTCTGGAGATACTTAGAGTGGAAGAGCTGGAAATTGGTGACTTGTTATTTATGATGAGTGAGGTAGAGAAAGAAGCGAAGTTAGCTATTAAGGTTTCCACTTGAGAAACAGGCATGGTAACGTGAAACCCTGTAGAGGAGGCCAGAAGTGATAAAAGAAACTCCCATTAATATTTTTGTACAAAATCCTTTCAAGAAAATGTTAAAAAGAAACATAGGATAGGACTTAAAATAAAGGTACTAAGTGGAAAAGAGAGACTTGGAAGTTCATGGAATAAAATTGGTTGTTAAAGCCATTGAGGGTGAATGTAGGAAGAAGTGGAAAGAATCTCTGGGGTATCCCAGTTTTTAAGGACAGACAGAGAAATCTCTAATGATAGATTCATAGATTTACTGAAGGGAGATGATTGTGTGTGAAGACTCTTGCATGGAGGCATAATACATATGTAACATTAGTGGGATGTGATTCTACTTGAGTAAAAAAAACACAAATAATTGAACACCTATCTTATTCAACCCACTCTATTGAACTCTAGAACATGAGAGAATACAGCCAAATCTCTTTCCTTAAGGAATTTATATTCTGATTAAGGAAACAAGATTTTATGCTTTTTAACAGGAGAATTAATTTACTAATTGAAAAAATTGCTTATTGGGTATTTCCAATATAGTGAATTAGGGTATTTTGAAGGGCAAAAGAAGAACTAGTCCAGTCAGGAGGTTATTGCTGTAAAATGACAGCATGCATAACAATATAAAAAATTGTAAGAAAAATAAGTCATAAGAAGTGTTAATGGACTTGACTCTGATTTGCTGTTAAAGAAATGTTCCTTAATAGAAAACTGTAATACAGAGAAGGGTGAGTCCATTGCAGGCAATGGAGCACTGTTTTGATAAAGGAGGTTGAATTTGCATTACTTCCTTCTAGAAAATGAGTAGCACTAGTTGAGTGACATGGAGTATTCATGAAGGAGAATATTAGGCTTTAAGCTGTGTAGGCAGGACACCCAGATTGTGGATGCCATAAAATACAAACTCAGGAATTTGTACTTCATTCTGTAAGCAGTGGGAGTCATTACAGACATTTGAAGAGAACAGGGGAATGTATGGTTTGGTAGTGGTTTGTAGTACTTTTTGAGGAGTTAATACTGGATGAAAGAAAATCTACTGGGGAGTAAAGGTGGACTATGATGTAAGCACCTGGGGAGAGGATGGGTTTATTAGTATTGATTATTAGGTGAAGAGACATTGGAAAGAAGGACTGGGACTGCATACTGAAGGGTTGAAGAAGAATGTAGAATGAAAAGTAACTCCAAGGTTTATGTAAGAAATATACATCATTTAATCTCTGCAACAAACTGATGAAGTAGGTAATATTCTTACTTTTCAGATGAAGAAGCTGAAGAGCCCAAAGCATAGTAGTTTACAAAATTCTCACAGCTAGTGAGTGTCAGATGGGATTTTAAACCCAGACAAATTATGTGACACTGTCCCCAAAATGTTCTTTAATAATATAAAATTTCTAAAGACTGGTTATGCATGCATATAGTACTCTATTCTTAAGATATTTATTTTCATATTGGAATAGTTGAAAATTATTGTGCTCACTTATAAATGTTGCTGTTGTACTCAAGATATTTTAAAACACAATACAAAATGAAAACTTTAAATAGAACTTTGGCTTTTATTTTCACTGTTTAATCACAAAAAAGACATTAAATATATTGATGTCTAATAATTAGGATGTTTTATTACCATTATTAGATGTTTTATTACAAATATTAATCTCTCTTTTTAAAGATTTTATTTATTTATCCATGAGAGACACATAGGAAGAGGCAGAGATATAAGCAGAGGGAGAGGCAGGCTCCTCTCAGGGAGCCCAATGATGTGGGACTTGATCCCCAGACCCTGGGATCATACCCTGAGCTGAAGGCAGATGCTCAATGGCTGAGCCACCCAGGCATCCCTATTACAAATATTTCATTACTGATTTAACCAACTATTCATCTATCTACAAGTCTAATTGGAAATCACCAAGTGTAAGAAAAAAGAATGGGATAAAGTCAGAGGAATCAATCTAAGAAACAATTTAGCAGAAAATAAAATGCTTTTCTGGTAAACAATAGTTTAAAATTATAGACACAATGTGTATTTTTAATCTATCTTTTCTTGCCAAATTAAAATTACAATGTGTTAAGCCTGAACACAGAACACTTCTTAGGTTCTTATACTTGGTCTTATACCATAACGTTTTTGATATTAATGAATTATTTCATTATTTCAGTTATTACATGAATGATTAACTTGGTGTTCTTATTTATTAGTGCTAACTAGAGAGCACCAATACTTCATTTAATTTCTCTGGATTGTATTCCATTTTGTAAGTATGGTTTAGGAAATAAGCTATATGATGATTGTATAGAGTTGTCCTTTTTTAAAGACTTAAGGTACATTAACATAAATTAACGTTTATTGATTTCACACAGTGGGCCAGGTATTATAGCAAAATAGATATACAGTATATTTAAAGTAGATAGCCTATATCTCCATTGTCCACCTTTCAATTAAATCTACCACAACTCAGTGATACTTTTACTGAAAAAATACTTCTTTTGATAATTATATTAGTCCTTTATACATGTATTTGCAAATATTGTTAATACTACTTGAGATATCTTTCAAATGAAGGAAATAAGGCTTTCTTTGGGTGGATAGGATATAGAACATAAGTTCAGTTTAGTAAGTTTTTTGTTAATAACCTGAACTTGAGTGCTATGAAGTATTGCTAATAACTACATTTTAATAGAAATTAAAAGACACATTAATTGGCTAATGCAAATGTTCAGTAATATATGAATTTTCCTGAACTTTTATCAGTTATGTAAGATATTATGTTGATTATTTCTTCTTCTTAACATGTTTTCATTGTAGATTTATTTACTATATAATTTGATTTGTTCTTTGGAATGATGATAACATAAAAAAATGGATTTAAAGGGAAGAAAACTGAGATAAAAATATCCTTTCAGTTGTCACATGAAATAGTGCAGGTGAAAATTAGGAGGGTCTGAAATAAATTTATTAATTTGTATAATTGTACAAGTAGTAAAAACCAATTGTATGAATGATATTTAGTGAGTGCTTAATATGGGCTAAAGGCTCATCAAAATACAAGTCCTTGATGTCATATAGCCAATATTTCACAAAAAATAACTATATGCCAGGTAGTGATAAGTACTGTAAAGAGCTTCAGTAAAGCTGGGTAAGGAGGAGAAGAAGTATGGGGGAAAAGAGGTACTGAAGCCTGGGGTTTCTGGACAAGATGTTCACTCTTTTATATAATTGGTTGGGGAAGTCTTAAAACTGTCTGGAGAAGGACAGTATTGTGTCAAATACTCCTACTAGTTTCTTTGAAAGAGATTTGCGGGTTGACCATTATTTTGGTGATGCAGCAGTCATTGGGACATGACAAGAGCTATTGCCTAGGTCAGCAAGACTATAAGTCTAATCGAACTAGAATGAGAGGAGAATGAGAGGAGAATGCCAGATAGTATTTACACCTCTTTTCAATCTTGCTGTAAATGAAGGCATAGAAATGGAGCAGTGTTGGATGGAGATGTGGATCAAGAGTTTGTTGTCATTTTTAAGGTGGAAAAATTTTAAACATCAATTTCGCATGATACTGGGAATCTTTTGGTAGAGAGGAAAAATCAGGGAGGCAAAGGGAGGACAGATTTTGGAGTACTGTCTTTGAGTGGCTAAAAAGCTGTGGATAGGTTCCAAGTACAAAAGGCGGATTAGCTCTACATAAGAGTAGGACAGCTTATGCATATTAATAGAAGAAAATATGTAGTTTATGGATATAGATGAAAGTGAGTTGGTGGATGTGGTATTGGCAATATTTAGGACTTCTCTTTTGATTGCATCTTTTTTTCCCCCAAAGAAATTGAAAGCACAGACATCAGCTGAGAATCAGAAAAAAAGAAATATGCTAGTGAGGGAAAACTCAAGAAAACTCAGTTTGGTGAAAGAGGATTATAAAGAAAAAAATGATTATTTTGTGGATGTTATGTTTGCAGTCCTGTGGGTCATTCAAGAAGATAGGTTGTGTGATCTTTTTGCTCAGTCAGGAGATGAGGCTCATAAATAGTTTTGGATATTAGTAGCACAGTTATGGTAATTTAAACCATGATGTAAAAGATATGTAGCCAGAGAGAACTGGCAAAGTGAGGAGAGAAGCCAAGGTCATAATTAAAGAATTTTATTATTTATTTAGGTAAAGGAAGCAATGTCAGCAAAGGAGAAAGAAAACTGAAAAGGACAAAGAAAATTAAGATAAAATAGCAGTAATAGTGACTAGATGAATATTTATAAGAAAGAGTGTTCAGCTTGTCAAGAGTTCTAATAGGATGAACACTAAAAAGATACCACTACATTTTGATTTTTAGGAGATTATTGATTACCTACCAATTGTTTCTGAAGAGTGGTGGGTTTGAAGCTACAATATAGTGAACTGAAGTTTCAAGATATTTGACCATAATAGTGAGAGGAAATTTCATGAGAGGTTAGGAGCTTTTTTAAAAATATATATGTCATATAGCCAATATTTATTTATTTGAGAGAGAGAGAGAGAGAGAGAGATAGAGCATGTGCACACTAGAGAGACAGAGCAAGCACGAGTTGGGTGTAGAGGCAGAGAGAGAAGCAGATTCCCTGCAAAGCAGGGAGCTCGATGCAGGGCTCTATTCCAGACTCTGGAATCATGACCTGAACCAAAAGCAGATGCATAGCTGACTGAGCCACCTGGGTGCCCCAGGTTAGCAGCTTTAAAGTGTGGCAGACCAAGGGAATTTTTATATTTTTGGGGGGGGGGGGGATTTTTATATTTTAATAAAAGTTTACTAAGTATCTCCTCTATGCTGGACATTATTCCAGGTAGCCTTAAAGAAAGTGGACATTGTGAACAAAATTGACAAAAATCCCAACCCTCAACATCTTATATTCTAGTTTAGGCTATTTATTTAGGCTGTTTCTTTTAGCCTAGGAAGCCTTGAACATTTAAAATTTTCATATCAAGAGAAAGCCAAAGGAGAGAGGAAAATAAAAGGTGTGGTTCTTGGGCATGGCAGAGCTAAGTGAGAGGAGCATGGTGTCACTTGACATCACAAGAGGAAACCATGATAAAATATAAAACGGGCCTCCTTAATTTTCAGTCTATGGTGGACAAGGATTTTGTACAAAACACTATAGTTCAATGAAAAGAACAATATAATAGGTTTCAGAAGACCATGGTTCTATACCCACAACTTAACTGGCTATATCAGCAAAGGAAAGAGCCTTGAGGAGCTGTAGCCTCCTCATGAGTAAATTAGACGTGTCTGTTCTATCACAAGATGTTGTTACATTGGTCAAATAAGATTGTATGTTCTCTAAAGAGTTTTGTAAGTCAAAGATCTTTTTATAAGGAAATGATAATTTATAGGGCACATCTGCAAAATCCTGTCATCTATATTTGTGATTCTTAAACTCCAATTATTTTATAATCATTTAAAAAAATTTAACAGTGTTTGGAGTGAAACTACATCTTTTTATTTCACAATTTCTATTTTGTAGTTGTAAAAATATTTTAATATTTATAAAACCCCTGATTGTTTTTTTATGAGCAGGTTAGCAATTATAGAATATATAATTTCCCTTGACCACTGTGCACTAACACAAGAACAAAGACTTTTATGCCCTGTGTGATCACATGTTTATAATAGATGAGCCTTGGCTCACAATGACCGCTTTGTCTTATGTTTATTAGCCCATGCCTTAGTGCAATTGAACTTGTCCTAAATTTACTGTTTCAGAGCTACAACGTGTGTAGCACATTCATTGTCCTAAGAATGATACTCTCTTACTTGAGTCCGACAGTAACCTTAGGACTGTTCAAGTTCTTTTCATTATAAAAGCTAGAAGCTCCTGCTAAAAATATTGAAATATGTAAAACAATTAAAATATTTCAAATAGTGGTCCCTTTATGTGATAAGGTTTTGAAAAATATCTAATTATATTAACTGTATGGGATCAAGCTTGTCTCTCATCCTACATCTAGGTGCTAGCATTAATGGATGAGATCCAAGTATAGATTTCAATTTGCGGCTATTTTCTTTAATGCCAAATAAGACAACTCATGGTACATTGAATTGTTTATAATTCTAACCTCTGCTGCCAAGAGTTCCCAATAATTTTTAAGACTATTACTTAACATTTTAAAATGACATCACAAAAGTCAAAGACAAAAAATTTGAGATGTTACATTTCAAAATGTTACATTTTAAACTGTAAAGTGCTTTTGATCTTCTTCTAGATGCATACTATCTGATTTATAAAAACAATAATACTATGTTTCCCCTTATTCTCTGTATTTCTGAATCAAATAAGTAATTAAAATACTTAAGAGGATATCTCATTCAATCCATTTTTTCTCATTTAACTTTTGTTTCAATGGGTCTCAAAATTCTGTGACAGATTTTTGGTCATTATCTTTTTAAAAAATATTTTTTTATTTATTCATAAGAGACACAGAGAGGGAGGCAGGCTCCTCACATGGAGCCCAATGTGGGACTTGATTCCCCCAACCCAGGATCATGCCAGGAGCCCAAGGCAGACACTCAACCACTGAGCCACTCAGGCGTCCCAAGTCATTTCCATTAAAAAGTACTTATTTTAAAAACTAATAACTTAAAACTTCCTCCCCCAAAAAACCTTCTCCTTTCCTTCTGAAGGTTTTACAATGCATCGTTATCATTAACCAGTCTTTTACTATTAAACTTAAATGGCCGGTTAACTCAAACTGTTCTGAGACCATTTTTCCACCACTGATTAAGACTGGGGTGGCAGGTATTGGGGATAGTATTCATTTAGCCTTCTGAGCTTTCTGGGCAGGCTTGGTGACTTTGCCAGCTCCAGCTTCCTTCTTGTCCACTGCTTTGATGACACCCACAGCAACCATCTGTCTCATGTCATAAACAGCAAAGCAATCCAGAGGAGGATAGTCAGAGAAGTTCTCAACATACACATGCTTGCCAGGAATCATATCGATGATGGCAGATTTTACCAGGTTTCAAGAACTTGGGACTATCTTCCAGCTTCTTTCTGTTACAATGATCAATCTTCTCCGTCAGCTTAGCAAACTTGCAAGCAATGTAAGCTCTGTGACAGTCCAGCACAGGTGCATATCCAGCACTGATTTGGCCTGGATGATTCAAGATAATCACCTGAGCTGTGAAGCCGGCTGCCACCATTTGTGGGTCATTTTTAAAAAATCTATTTTATTTAAAGACAGTTTGCCAACGTATAGTTTAACACCCAGTGCTCATCCCAGAAAATGCCCTCCTTAGTGCCCATCACCTAGCTACCCCAACCCCCCCCCCCTTCCCTTTCTGCTTATTTCTCAGTTAGGAATTTCTCATGGTTTGTTTTTCAAATTTTTCCCCACTCAGTTTCTCTCCTTTCCTTTACAGTCCTTTTCACTATTTCTTATATTCCACATATGAGTGAAACCATTTGATGATTGTCTTTCTCTGATTGACTTATTTCACTCAGCATAATACCCTCCAGTTCTAACCACATTGAAGCAAATGGTAGGTATTCATCCTTTCTGATGGCTGAGTAATATTCCATTTTATATATATATATACCAAATCTTCTTTATCCATTCATTGCTGAAGCACATTGTGGCTCCTTCCACAGTTTGACTATTGTGGACATTGCTGCAGTAAACATTGGGTTCAGGTGTCCCATCATTTCACCATACCTGTATCTTTGGGGTAAATACTCAGTAGTGCAATTGATGGATCATAAGGTAGTTCAATTTTTAACTTCTTGAGGAACCTCCACACTGTGGCTGTACCTCCAGAGTGGCTGTACGAGCTTACATTCACACAACAGTGCATGAGGCTTCCCCTTTCTCCACATCCTCGCCAACATTTGCTGTTTCCTGTTTTGTTAATTTTAGCCATTCTTACTGGTATAAGGTGGTATCTCATTGTGATTTTGATTTGCATTTCTCTGATGGCAAGTGATGTGGAGCATTTTTTCATGTGTTTGTTGGCTATGTATAGGTAAGTCTTCTTTGGAGAAATGTCTGTTTGTGTCTTCTTCCCATTTCATGACTGGATTGTTTGTTTCTTGGGTGTTGAGTTTGATAAGTTCTTTCTAGATCTTGGATACTAGCCCTTTATCTGATACGTCACTTGCAAATATCTTCTTCCTATCTGTAGGTTGTCTTTTAGTTTTGTTGACTGTTTCCTTTGCTGTGTAGAAGCTTTTTATCTTGATTAAATCCCAGTAGTTCACTTTTGCTTTTATTTCCCTTGCCTTCATAGATGTGTCTTGCAAGCAGTTGCTGTGGCCAAGTTCAAAAAGGGTGTTGCCTGTGTTCTCCTCTAGGATTTTGATGGATTCTTGTCTCACATTTAGATCTTTCAACCATTTTGAGTTTATCTTGTAATGTAAGAGAATGGTCCAGTTTCATTCTTCTGCATGTGGCTGTCCAATTTTTCCAACACCATTTACTGAAGGGACTGTCTTTTTTCCAGTGGATATTCTTTCCTGCTTTGTCGAAGATGAGTTGACCATGGAATTAAGGGTCCATTTGTGGGTTCTCTATTCTGTTTCATTGATCTATGTGTCTGTTTTTGGTGCCAGTACCATACTGTCTTGATGAGAAAAGCTTTGTAATACAGCTTGTAGTCAGGCATTGTGAGGCCCCCAATTGGTGGGTCATTTTTGCTGTCATTGTCACATTGCCATGATGAACATTTTTGACAAATTCCTCATATTGAAGCCCACATTGTTTCCAGAAGAGCCTTACTCAATGCTTGATGGCACATTTCAACAGACTTTACTGCATTTTAACAATGAGTGGAGCAAAGGTGACTATCATACCAGGTTTAAGAATACCAGTCTCCACTCTACCACAGAGTCTGTACCAGTACCACGAATTTTTTAGAGGTCCTGGAGGAGTAGATGCAAGGGCTTGTCAGTTGGATGAGTTGGTGGCAAAATACAATCTGGAGCTTCAGCAGTGTAGTACCACTGGCATTGTAATCTTTACAGGTGACTTTCCATTGGTGAACCAAGGTATATTAGCACTTGGCTCCAACGTGTTGTCATCATTCTAAACAGAAAATGGCACAAATGCTACTGTGTTGGGATTGTAGCCAATTTTCTTAATGTAGGTGCTGACTTCCTTAATGATTTCCTGGTATCTCTTTTAGCTGTAGGGTGGCTCAGAGGACTGCATTTTGTTAACACTAACAAATTAGTCGTTTCACACCAAGTGTGTAAGCCAGAAGGGCATGCTTATGGGTCTGTCCATTCTTGGAGATACCTGCTTCAAATTCACCAACAATAGCAGCAACGGTCAGGGCAGGACAGTCAGCCTGATGTGTGCCTGTAATCATCTTTTTAATAAAGTCCCTATGTCCTGGGACATCAATGAGTGTCACATAATAATTGCTGGTCTTGAATTTCCACATGGAGATATCAGTACCACTTTCATATTCACTTTCAGTTTATCCAAGACTAAGGCATACTTGAATGACCCCTTTTTCATTTCATTAGCCTTCTCAAATTTTTCAATAGTTGTTTTGTCTGTCCCATCACATTTGTAGATCAGATGGCCAGTAGTGGTAGACTTGCCTGAATCTACATGTTCAGTCTATGTGATGATGTTGATATGAGTCTATTCCTTTCCCATTTTGGTGTAGTGGTGGTTTTCTTGACACCTGTGTTCTGGTGGCAAACCCATTGTGAAAAAGTCAGTTAATTTATTTTATAATTAAAATTGAAGTTCAGAAATATTCTCTGACTGCCCAAGATACATGCTTAGAATGAATACACAATATAGAATCTTGTCATCACTATATCATTGCCCTCGGTGGTTTTCATAGTTAAGTATCTGCAAATATGGTGGTGGTAGTAGTGGTGAAGACCCTGAAATAAACTAATTTTTCCTGTATAAGGGACATGCAAATCATGTGACTATCCTGAGGCTCTAGTGATTCTAACCAATTCTCCCTAAAAAAAAAAAAAAGAAAAGAAAAAAAAAAAAAAGAAAAGAAGATAACCTTATCCCAACTAGCCTCTTTGCTTTTCATTTTCATTTTTAATATTTGTTGCTTTTTAACTTAACTGAATTTACTACTATAAAAAAGGTAGAACATACTGAAGAAAATTACATTTACCCATAACTCCATAACTCAGAATAGCTACTCCTAATACTTTGCTATCTTATCTTTTATGGAATATTATTACTTTAAGAATTTATTTATTTATTCATGAAGGACACAGAAAGAGAAGCAGAGACATAGGTAGAGAGAGAAGCAGGCTCACTGCAGGGAGCCTCCTGTGGGACCTGGGGATCATGCCCCGAGCCAAAGAATGCTCAACCACTCAGCCATCCAGGCATCCCACTTTTTTGGTATATTATTTATAGTACATATTACAGTGAATATTTGAGAAAATGAGACCATTTATTTTATACTCTTTTATAGGATATGGCAGTGTGCCTGGAGCAATGTCAGATATCTTTACACATTCTTCAAGATTATGATTTTTAATTGCCCTATCACATTCTAACATAAGGATATATTATTATTTGTTAATCTCCCATTGTTGGGAATTTATATTATTTTTAATTTTTTGCTGTCATAAAAAACACATTTTTTTTAGACTTTTGCTTTATATTGCCAAGTTACCTTCAGAAAGTTATCAGCTGATATCCCAACTAGTATGAGAATACTTTCTTGTATGTTTCACAATAGTGGGTACACTACATTTATAGATAGAAATACAGATATATAGGTGTGTGTATGTTGTGCATACACATACAATTACAATGCATTCATTTAACTATATATAAGCAAGAATAGTATCTCATCTTTTATGTTACTAAATATTAGTAAATATTTAAATTATTAAATATTTTATAAAACATTTATGTTATTAAATATTAGTAAATATTCCCCTTTTTTCTCTCTATCAGACCATATATATGTTATTTATCTTCCTACACAGAATGCAACTATTCACCTTAATTTGATGCCCAAGGGAAGAAATTTTTTCCACATGTTTTCATGTTACTAGCTATGTCTACATCTTCTTTTGAATTTCTTAACCATGTGAATTGTCCACTTTTTTTGAGCAGTGACTTTTCACAGTTATTGATGTTTTAATGTTTTCTATTATTTTGCAAATTTTCACCACATAAATTTTATAATATGTTCTAATACTTTTAATACAACCACAGTTTCATCAATTCTGTAAATTTTAAAAATTGCTTGTTAGTCTTGCCATTTATTCTTCCAGAAAAAATATTTTCTTATTTCTTATTTGCTTATTCTTCTAAAGAAATTTATCTGGGAAAAGAGAAGTTACAGCAAGTCTGTTCATTGATAGAAATGGACAATGAGTGTAGAAAGAAACTGTTGATACAAGAAGACAGGGGAGATTTACTGAAGTTATACCAGCAGGGCTCGAGGGATAGAATCTTATGTGCAAGTGGAGATTGTGGTTTTGTAGAATAACACTTACATGGTGTTTATTCAGTAAGGATGGAATGGGGGAGGAAATGTTCACGGTTTAAGGAGAGAAGAGTAAGTATAAAACAGTAATCTAGGACCGTAGGAGAGTGAATGGTCTGGTTTTACAGCTCTTTTCAAGATACTGTTCATGAAGCAAAACCATTCAGTATTATTGTATGGTGTGATTTGATTTTCTAGTCATGTTTAGATAGATAGATGTGGGCATATAATAGGTGAGATTGATTTTAACTAGGGCTGGATTTAGTCAATAAGAGAATGAAGCAAGAAAGGAGCAAAAGAGCTGGAGTTTTATATAGTGGAGTGATTTTAGTCATGTACAAAATATGACAAGTAAGGAAAGTGATGAGGACAAGAGTTAGGGATGAAAGACAGGAAACAAGTGATAAAATCATGGATTGTGGGTCCTGCTGGGATAAGAAAATCATTGCAGTCAGGGTGCTTTGAGTGAACTGGGAAGAAAGGAGGTGTAGTAGTCAGAGTGTGGTGTTAGAAACTGAGATTATTAAGGGGTTTTCTTATTGATATGACCAGAGGAGTTGAGGTAGCATTGATGACAAGATTACTGAATGAATAGAAGTCAGATATTCTAGAGGCCAGAGTGTTGGAAGAGTCATGTATATAGATATTGAAACCACTCAAAATTGATATGAGATTCGTGCTGGAGGTTTTGACACTAAGCAAAGATTTCTGAGAAATGGATAGGTGACTGTACTAACAAGAGATATTCTATGGTTCAATCTAAATGATACTCAAAATTGAGAGTTGTTATGGAGAGCCAGTGCACTAAACATTCCCTATGCCTAGGATATTTTCCACCAGACCCCCCAATATTTTTTCCTTCTCATTATTTAATCATTTGCCTATCACTTCAAGGGGCTTTGCCCCATCATCCAATCTAAAATACTCCTTAAGACATGCTCTACTTTGTATTTTACTTATTTTTTTAAAAGATCTATTTATTTATTTATGATAGACATAGAGAGAGAGAGAGAGAGGCAGAGACACAGGAGGAGGGAGAAGCAGGCTCCATGCCAGGAGCCTGACCTGGGACTCAATCCAGGGACTCCAGGATCACGCCCTGGGCCAAAGGCAGGCGCTAAACCGCTGAGCCACCCAGGGATCCCCTATTTTACTTGTTTTATATTTTAAGAGCTTTTATAACTAACAAAATATCTTCTTTATTTGCTTGTTTTTATATACTAAATCTCTTATAGAATGTAAGTATTTTGAAAATAGTGATTTTGCATGTCTTGTTTGTGGCTTATTTCCCAGACTCATGATTACTGACACATAGTAGGCAGCCAATAACTCATTGTTAAATGAATGAATGAATGAATGAATGAATGAATATAGGATTAAATTTTCTCTTCCACTTTCCTGTGACATCATCCAAAATCCAAATATACTTTTTAAAGGAATTTTCCAACTCAGAACATTCATTCTTCTCATAAGAATTGCTATTCACAACCTTCTCCTCAAGAATGGTGAAATAATAACACAAATAGGAAAAAGATAAAGTTTTACTGTTTGCTTAATTAGTTAGGACTCAAAGATGTTGTTGCTCAATACTTCAGGAAATTCTCACCAGTAAGATAATGAACTTGAAGTATCATCTCCTGATTAATTGGTTTCTTTTTTTTCTGATTAATGGTTTCAACTATCACTATCCTGTTATGCTTAGCTAATAGCTTCTCACACAATAGTACCCCACAAATAAATTTGAATCTCCCCTCTGTATGACTATACCTTTTGCTTTCTTTTTTAAAAATCAGATTAAAGATAAAAATCTTATTAGAACAAAAATAAAAATAAAATGATTTATCTACATTCAGTTGTTCTTTTTTATGTAAAAACACATCTTTGTATTTTTGTGCTAAATACAAAGTACCAGATATTAATTTGTGTTCTTATATTTTAGCAAAAAGTAGAACTGTTGCATAATTAGTTAACATGCTATTTAGTTTATATGTAGAAAACTAGATATAGTATGGTATAGTAGAATAAGCCCTTGATGTTTTCAAGGATTAATTAAGATAAATGTAAATAAGTTTCCCCTTTTTTCTAACAGACCATGTATGTGTTATTCATCTTCTTACACAGACTACAACTATTCACCTTAATTTGATGCCCAAGGCAAGAAATTTTTTCCACATCAGAGATGGTTATTATGTAGTATGATTCTAATTGTTATTACTCTATTTTCTTGAAGTACCATTCTGTAATCATGCCGGTGATTTAATGTTTCTAATCATTTACATTTTTCAGCCTCTGGTGCTATGAATATTTTACAGGGTAGTTGATTTATGTTTGTATACTCAGAATATTTCAAGTTTAAGACAAAATGTTCTTGTAGTGTTTTGAGAATTTTAAAGGCAACTTAGACATTTATCATCTTAAATTCTTCTACCATTCATTGAGCACTACCAAGGAAAAGGCTCTGTATCAGCCAACTTGAGCTGCCATAACAAAATACCATGAAATTAGATGGATTAAACAATGGAAATTTATTTGTCATGGTTCTAGATGTTAGGAAGTCCAAGATCATGGTTGAGTTCTGAAAACTCTTCATACACTGCATATGGCCACTTTCTCATTGTATCCTCACATGGCAGAGAGAGAAGAGAGCAAGCTCTCTAGTGTCTCTTCTTATGAGGGCATTAATTCCACTATGAGGACTCCACTCTTATGACCTCATCTGAAGATAATTCTCTCAGAAAGACTCTATCTTCAAATACAATCTACTTTTGGAGTTAGGATTTCAACATATGAATTTGGAAGTACACAATTCAGTCCATACCTCACTTTGAGCTAAGAAATGCATGCAGCTTTTTTTTTAAAGTAAAAGTCAGACTATACTTGAAAGAGGTTACCATCATTTAGATTTTCTGTTGGAATGTAGCCCTTTATAGCTATTTCAAAATTGTGTTTTATATAGATTTAAAACATTTATAAACTCTCTGCATTATAAAATTTTACATCCAAATAGACTGTGGGACCTGGTTCTTTTATTTTGTGTGTATTATGAAAAATTTCTTATAGTACAAAACTAGACAGGAAAGTCTAATGAGTTCTTAGTGCACCCACAACCCAGTCTCAACAGTTACCAACTCAAGCTGAATCTGTTTTTTTCTATACCCCACCCCCTGTACATAACCTACTTCTGGTCTGGAATCAACAATCTTCTCCAAGTTCTAGGATTCCCTTAGTATTCCAAGTCTTCAAATTTATTGCTAGGGGATCGCTTATGGCTACTGCATTGATTATTGGGTTTTTCGTTTGTTTTGTTGAAAGAGTAAGAAAAATGTTTTGTTTTGATTCTGAACAAATAAATTATTAGTTCATACTGATTTTTATAATTAAGATTCAAGAGTTCAGGAATGTTAGTTCCTCCTATCTTACATCTGTATCTTTTTCCCTTGCCGAGAATCCTATACCAGGAAAATCAGGAATGATAAAATTATTTTATTACAAAAATCACACATTTTTGACCCCAAATTATATACAAAACTGCGTGCAATAAAAGCACTGCTATACATATTATTATTGATAGCAGGTAATTTTTAAAAAATTCCTTTTGCTGATAGACTAGCTCACTAGGAATCTGCTATTCAATTACCTTGTGTGTGTATTTAATTTTGTGCATATGTGATAAGAACACAAGATTTATCTTATGAATAAGTTTTCTGTGCAATACAGTATTATTAACTATAGGAATAATGCAGTACAGCTTGTCTCTAGAACTGACTCATTTTGCCTGAGACTTTTTTTGCCTGGTGATTAGCAACTTCTCATTGGTTCCTCTCAGTGTTTTAATGCCACTGGATACACATTTGGGTTCAGTGGTTTTGTTTTACTTTTTAATCTTATAATCTCCTTTTTAAAAAGTGATTCTGTTTTATAATTACCTGAGATATTTACATTGTTCAGTGACAACAATACAAAACAAATTATGTTTTTTTTTTATTTTTAAATCTAGTTCGTAGTTCATGTCCTGCACTCGGTTCTATTCATCTACTTATTTATTTAAAAAATTGGGGGCACCTGGATGGCTCAGTCTTTTGAGCATCCAATTTTGGTTTTGGCACAGGTCATGATTTCATGGGTCATGAGATTGAGCCAGGTGTCAGGCTCCACACTCAGCAGAGAGTCTGATTGAAGATTTTCTCTCCCTGCATTGCCCCTACTTGCACGTGCATATTCTCTCTCTCAAATAAATACATAAGTCTTTTTAAAAATTTTATATTTATATTGTATTTTAAGAGTATTTGTCTGTATATTTTAGTAGATGAATGGTAGCATAGATAGGCCATATATATATATATATGTGTGTTTTAAAAGTATTTGTATATTTTAGTAGATGAATGGTAGCATAGGTAGGCCATATGTGTGTGTGTGTGTGTGTGTGTGTGTGTGTGTGTGTATATATGTGTATGAAAAGGTACTATGAAATGATAGTCTAATTTTCTTTCTCTAATAAGTGACTTGGCCATTGTATATGGCTGCCCAAAAGATTTTTTCTATTTTCTTTAAAGTCTAATAATTTTACTAGGATATATTTTGTTATGGGATGGGTTATTTTCGAAGGTATCAGTATGACCTTTCAAAATATAGTATCATTTTTTTCCTTTTGTCAAGAATAGTTTTTACATTGTAGCTATTGATATTTGTTCTGTGTTTTGTTTTTATTTTATAAGGATGTAAATGAGCTCCAGCTCAAATTATTCAATTAATAGTCATTAACAGGGGCACCAGGGTGGCTCAGTTGGTTAAAACTGCCTTTGGCTCAGGTCATGATCTCAGTTTCCTGGGATTCCCTACATCGTGCTCCTTGCAGGGCAGGGAGCCTTTTTTCCCTCTGCCTGTCCCTCTACTCATGTTCTCTCTCTCTCTCTCTCTCTCCCCCAAATTAAAAAAAAAAAGTCATTAACATAAGGTTTACCAAATGGGTTAAGTTGGGCCAATATAATCGGAACGTTACTAGTTGTAATTAGAGGTATGTTACACAGCATTTCCTCTTTGATCTCATAGTTAAAGATTAGGGATGTACTCTGTGACTCGGCTTTCCTGAATTCAACTTCATGCAAACTGTAAGCTCCAGAGCATGGAATTCTTTCTTTTTTTTAAAGTTTTTTAGAGTTTTATTTTTTAAAAGTTAGTATGTGCATAAAAGGAAACTGAAAAACACAAGAAGCAAAGAACAAAGTCATCCATAATCACAAGCAGTTTACAGTTTGACTTCTAGGGCCCGTGTGTGTATCTACACGAGTAAGCATTTTAATGTAAGATTGTACAGTTATGTATCATGCTTTTTTTACACACCAGAAATATTTATCATGTCAAAGTCCCCAAACTATGAGTATTTTGATAATCAAGAATACACTACACCAACTCCATCTGAAAGAAAAAAATGTAATCCTGCCTTTCTTGGCGACAAAAATATAAAAGACAAAAATGGCAACAGGCCTCCAGATAAAGATATTGGCAGAGTACAATTAAAATACTGCATTCCCTTAATGTTCAATTAAAACTGAGACAAGAAGTAACAGAGTACACAACATATAATGCTTCTAAAAGAATTCATCATCCAATCTATACTATTCAATTAGCAAGGAGGTATGTTTCCATTGAATCACTTAATGTATTCCTATAGTACAGTAAAAAAAACTAATACACATTAACAGTTATCATTAAAATGTAAATATAAAAACATCCACATACAACTCTCCCTCTATACTTCCTTCTGCCCCTTGCTGCCAACCTAATAAATTCTGACATTTCTCAGAGACAGCTTAACAATCTCATGTTCAAGATGCTTCTTCCCTATCAATGATAACAAAAAGAAACTTATAAATTGGTTAATTCACTAGCTGTACATTTATCATACATTGTCACCTCAGGACATCCAAAAAGCTTAGATGTTACAAAATAATGAATCCTGTCCACAACAAACACAGGTACTTCATAAAAACATACATATGGGGCCTAGGGTTATAACCTAAAACTGTCTTCTAGATGTGGAGATACTAGCAAAAAGCCCTTCCCTTCACCCCTCCTCTGCTCCCTCCACCATATTAAGGACTAAGTATAGGACTACATCTAGCTCTAAGAGGTGGATTAACAAACACTCCCAGAATAGTCCTTCCTAAAAACTAACAAAAGGACATTTATGAAGGGATTATTTTACTACCTCTAGTTTTAAACAGAATTTTAGTCTAAAGACTCAAGGGCACAGAACCCTTCTGTTCTCACTTCTTCCCTGCCTCTGTCCCGGTCCCTGTACCCCCGTGAATAGCATATTCTCCAAGACATTAGGTTGATAAATTGCATTCCCAAAATACAACCATTCCTGTAAATTAACAATACTAAAGGGTGTTGTTACTTTAACTCTCTACTTCTAACATGTTGTTCACTTTCAAACATCCAGAAGACTAGATGTTTCAAGTAAGGATTTATTTAAAATTTGCCCACTACATATATAGTAGCACTGAAAGAGCATTCTGGCCTAGAACCCTTCCTCTTCTCATCTATATCAACCTAGTGAAAGGTATAAACATCTGTAATGCTTAGAGGGGAATTTTAACAATTTCACTTCTAGTTTTCAGAATAGTCTTTCCTATGAATTTAAACACAAAGTGTACACAATGTATTTGTTTACTACTTTTGTCATACCCTGGCAACCGCTTTAACGTCTAGAAAGACTAAGTGTTGTAAATTAGGACTCATTTGTCCTTTAGCACAGAATTATTTCTTTGGAAAAGTAATAGCTCTGTCAAATAAGTTTGGAAAAAATTTGGATTAGCCAAATTAAACAGGTTTATTGGAAATAAGCATTATATTCTTCATAGAAAATTACATGCAGCATTTTACAAATGTATTTGACAAATAACCTTCTTGCAAATAAACACATTAACATCTCTAAGTGAAATACAGTTCGGAAGGTATTCACTTAATATATTTACTATGAAACTATCAACAGATTTTTCAAAACACATTCAATTTTTTGAATATTTCTCACTTTTATCAATTCCTAGAAAAATGTACTCTATGTATTAGTGTATTAACACTTCCTTTTATTTATGCAGCACTTAATTCCCTCATAAAATAGCAGAGTATATCTTTTAAAGTATCTTTGACTTAAGAGTTTATGATGACAAGTTTTTTTTTTCTCAATACTGGAGTACTTCTATTCTTTACTTTGCAGTTTTCTTTTCTTCCCCCTGTAAAGTTTTAGCAAACTATTTCTAAATTATATGATTCAGTCATTTTTTATTACCAGCGCTCAAGCTGGCATTGGAAAAATGACATTAGAGCATATTTTGTGAGTAGCAGTTCTTAATCAGACAGAAATATAGGGACAGAAGTGGATGTCAGAGGGTGGGAAACGTTGAGTTTGTTTTGGAAGGAACAAAGGAGTCCATGGGAAATATCTAGTAGATGTTTGATGTCTAGTAGATAACTGAAAACAAGAAATGTGGACTTTAGAAGAGAGACTGAGAATGGAAATAGAATTGAGAAACATATGTTAATAGTAATGAAAACCCTGAGTTGGTAACATTTCTCAAGTTAGTAGAATAATGAGAAAGGAGGAATTGATCAAGATAAAATAATAAAGTTTAAGAATTTCATGTGCTTTATTCAAAATTCTTTTGTCATATAAAATGTGTCTGTGTTTTATGAAGTTATTTTAAGGAAACCAAATGTAATAATTCAAAAAACTATACATTTTTTAAAGATTTATTTATTCATTCATGAGAGACAGAGAAAAAGAGAGGGAGGCAGAGGCAGAGGGAGAAGCAGGCTCCCCACTGAACAGAGTGCCAGATGTGGTACTCAATCCCAGGACCCTGGGATCCTGACATGAGCTGAAAGCAGTTGCTTAACTGACTGAGCCACCCAAGAACCCCATACATTTTTAATATACCCAGTAAAAATATTTTAAAATTTTCCATTTAATTTACATGCTCTACTCTGATAATTACTAGTCAAATAGTACTATGATATAAATGTTTTACCCTTCAATTGTTCCTTTATATGGAATTGTCTTATTTTTAGTATCCATTATTTTTAAGTTACTTAAAAACCACTTGGAAAGTTTTCAAACTGAGGTAATTTTCCATCCACTTTCCTGATTTTTTTCCCTTTTTTTTTTTTGTAAGTGAAAATAACTTCTAAAGTATCTTTTAAAAATTAATTGACTTTCCTAAGCTAATAAAAATTGAAAGGATCATTAATACTTCTTCAGTCTTTGAATTCATGTTCCTTAACGGGAAAATCTTAATGTAAGAAATGATTTCATTGCAATATCTCAGTTTATTAGCTTATACTTCTGTCGACTGATAACAATTTAAAAATTAATTTTATTTCTAGTAGAAAGGGAGATTGGCTTTACAATCGTAATTAATATTCTTATTATATTTTGTTATCTTTTAAAATCATTCATAATATTTGTGTAACACTTCATAATTTATAGATTATTTATAATTGTCATGTTACTTAATTCTTACAACCATTCTGTGACATAGGTATCAGTAATGTGTTTTATGGAAAAGGATATTTCAAATCAGAATTCAATGTCATATAGTTAATAAGAGTAGAGAGGGTACTTGAATCAGTTCCTCTTCCTCTTCTCCAGAGTTCTCTGACTACACTTGAGCAATTTCAAAAGGCTATCATATTTTCATACTCTTCTTACAAGTCCCTTGGGAGCACATTCTAAGTTAGGAAAATATATCCTTTATGGAAAATGGCTAGAGCATGACTAATTCCATACCCCACCCTACCCCCTACTTTCTAAAAAACTAGGTACAAGGGTCTCCCATGAAACTGAAACAAATACTACATTTTTGGGATCATAACAAAGAAAGGTTATTTTCATCTCTAACAGTTCCTGGCTGGTCACAATGTTCCATGCCACAGAAAAGCCTGAATAATTTCTTTAAAGAAAGCACTAAAGCCAAGAATTAGCATTCTTTCTGGCTGAATTGCAATTGCACACAGGTTGGCCTCTTATTTTTGCAGCAGTGTTTCATTAGGTCAGCTGAAAGGCTGCCCCCTCTGTTCTAATGCAAAATGGTAAACTTAGACAAGGAAGGGGAGCTTCAGCCAGAAATTATCTCTGTGGTGCCCATTATCTACACTTCTTGAATTTTAAATAATTGAAATCTTTATGCTTATTGCAATCAAGGTTTGCTTATTTTTATTTTATTGTACATAAGCATGTTTTTTTAAAAATATGTAATTATCCATGTTCTGGTGGTCTTCCCCAAAGCAGTGTGCTGTGATGATCAGTGTGAGCCATTCCTCTAGAAGTAGCATCAGCAAAAGGTCTGAAAGCATATAGTTGTCTTCCAGTTGGAATTTATTATAAATTACGTAGTTACACTGTAGTGCTTCTGTGTGGAAGTATAAATAATTTATTATTGTTATTTTTATTTGTGGATTTAAAATGCTTTTTTTAAAAACAAGAGGTAGAATGATTCCATCAAAGTGACATTAGTTATAATAATATATTTGAGACACATGAACAATTAATTATTATTAAGAAGGGGAGAAGAATAACATTATATTATTCCATATCTTGGAAATAACAGCTGAATATAAAGTGCATCTCATGAGTGTCCGTGGCCAACAAACAAAATTCTATTTATAAGTAAAAAAAAAAAAATACAATTATAGAGTTAGTGTTTAATGATATGTATACTGAAATTTATGAATTGAACTGTAGTTACTCTACAATTAACTGATGCAAGATAAAACAAATGGCAAGGGTGAGGGCTTATTCAGCTAGATATAGTATGTAATTTCTTTTATTTATATCTTTAATATTTTATTCGTTAGGGATTTTTGCATTAATTTTGATGTTTTAGAATATCTCATTAAAATATTACATATCTCCTGAATTTCAGGGTTCCCCTTAAATTTTGCCTTTCTGTCAAGTGCCTTATTGTTGTCATGGGCCTGGTCCTGGACCATGTTTAGATATTTTTAAGGCAATAATAAATTGCACTATTTGTGGAAATATACCTTTTTTTTTTTTTTTTGTCCATTATCTTACGCAGTTGTCTGCAATATCTCTTTGAGACAATATTATTAGGGGGAAAAAAGAGAGAGAGAGAGAGAGAGAAGTGTATATTGAGGGGTGAAAACACAAGGGCTTCAGAACTATATTGCTGAGAAGTGAGAAGTATGTTCTTCTAGATTGTTTTGCACCCTGGTAAAGTGTTCATTAGAGATCATGAAACTGAAACTATAATCCCATCAAGTTTGAAGAAACTGTGCAGCCTTAGTTATGCCAAGTTTTGTATTTCAATAAATATTACCAAATACTCTGGAGCAATCAGATTACTTGAGCACCCCAAATGATACCAGTATTACCTGGAGAGAGAATCCCTTATATAACCAACTGGCAGTCTTCAGAGTCCCTGTTATTCAGGAAAGGCAGATTCACCAAGTTGGCCATCTGGAAAAAGAATAGCTCTCAGGGCCAATGTTTCATTCAGAAAAATTTCAGAGGAAGTAATTAAGATCCCTTTAAGCTTTTCCTAAGGAGCCATTTATGTGTGATATTATTTGGAACTGGAAATAAAACTAGTGCTAGAAGAATTAAATTAATACTAAAAATATATATAACAATGAAAACAAAATTTTCTATCTCAAAATTATTTAAATATTGCCTTCAGATTTTATTGACTATTTATATGTGTGTATATTAGAGCTTTGGGTATTGAAATAGAAATAATAGAAATAATGTTTAAAAGTTGCATCTTAAAGTTCAGATTGGAATTTTAGAGGTTAGATGCTGCCATAAGGAGTACAGAAGGCTTAAGAGATAACATATAATTAACAAGAACATTTGCAAGAATTCTTGCATTTGCAAGAATTTCTCAAATGTGTGTATAAAAGAGGATGATCAGAGACCATGCAAAAAAAGGCGAGACTAGCCTGGCTTGATTAATGCTTTTTCCATTAATTTCTTTTTTCTAATCTGAAACACATACTATGTGCAAAATAATAAATATAAAATATGAAGCAATTAAATTTTACTAGTGACAGTGAAATAAGCAGAAGCAGGTACATTATGAAACTAATGATGTGGAAACTTCCTTATTAGGACTGCAATTTTAATTAATTGTTTTCCAATCCCATGAGTTGAATGTTACTTTTCTTATCAAGTTAGAAGCCTCCGTGCATTTCTATTTGTTGATAAAATATTTTGTGCACATACTAAAGAAGACCTCTCAAAGGAAAACCTGGGAAAATGAAACCTTCAGACATGTATGTTATTCCAATAGGAAATCACATTAGGAATAAATCTCATTGTACTATGTCTAAAAGAAAATTAAAAAACAAGAACAGAATGTGGTACCTGTGAAATCTTGTTAACTTAGAATCACAGAACATATTAGAATTTAGGCTAAAACCACTTGTCATGGCATACAAACCATATATTTAGTAGATGTTTTCCTCTGCACCAGCCTGACTTCTTGTAGTCTTTACTTGAATGTCAATATGCACATTTTTTCCCATACTGGCTTGAGGATAATTTACTGAGCAGCTTAATCTTCAACTAAATTTAAGTCAACACATAGTATTATTTCTTTTATAATGATATTCTTGCAAATATTCTGCTAGAGATGGGAAACTATATATTTAAGAGGATATGTTCTAGTATAGGTCGCTCAGAATTAGGAAACATAAGAATATTTAATCTATGTTGTTATAGGAAGTTCTTAGCTCAGGATTAATTAATGATAATAAATGAGAAAGATTTGCATTGCTTTTTTGTGAATACTGAGCTACAGAGTTAACATGCAGGATGGCCAACCCTGGACTGTGGCTGCTTAAAGCATTATTTGGGAGGAGAATGCCCAATTATAAAATTAAAGTTGGCTTGGGGTGAGTGGTGGATATGTAACATAGCCGAATGAAAATAAAATCTAGATTATATTGTTATTATCTGATAACACTAATTATTTAATCATACCAATTGTATAAAGATTTTTAGTTGTTGCAAAAACAATATAAATGTTCCTTATCCCCTCCCTTTGCCCTCTGATGGCTTATGAGAGGAAAGGTATGAGTGCGAAGGTGGTAGTGGTAGTTGGTGGAGGGTAGTCTTCCCTTTGCACAGTGGCTTCTATAGCACCAGGAAAGCTTATGGTAGCAGTGGGAGAGAAAACAATGAAATTCCTTTGAAAAATAAATAAATGTTTCAATCATTTGTGTTTTTTCTCCTTTATCTTAGACTATGTTGTATCCATTTCATTGGTCTTCTCAGCACTTTTGCAGTAATACTGAGGGAGTAGATTGTTTTCTAAATAAAAGTATATGGGATTTATTACACAACAAGTTGGATAAAATCACATCTCGAAAGTCAGAAGAAGACTACCATACAAGTCTTGAAGGGCTCCTGACTCCTTAACTTCCTCAGGAAATCATGCATATTCTTTTACATGTTAAGGAAAATACGCCTGAGAAGAAACCTGAATAGCCAAAATTAGAATACTAACTTCAGCTTTACCTCTAATTTTCCATATATTTCTCATATTTCTGTTTTATTTGCAAAATAATATAATATTGATGTTATACTGAACTGTGAATTATTCAAATAATTCTAAATAGATGTGTTTCTAAACTGCCTTCTAGTATCTGGATTTTAAAGATAAATTTATTTTATATACATTTGTATAAATTTCAGGAGAGCATGTGGCACTTGATCTTGGGGTCATGATTTTCAGCCCCACATTGGGAGCAGGGTTTACTTTAAAATTTTTGTCTCGATTTATATTATATAGGTAAAAATTAATTAGAAAATGTTATATCCTTCATTGAAACAATCACATTCATTTGTCTGTAGCCATAGTCCTATTTTCTGTTGCATTCCCTTTATGATAGATGAATTCCATAGTCAAGTACCTGGAATAGAAATTACAATTGTAATGTGAGGCATTTAAAGCCAGAGAATAAATAAACAAAATGTATTCTAGAATTAACATTAGAGAAGAAATGGAATAGAAGGGAGATATGTAATACTTGTTCAAGTGCTATATGTTTTGAAGATTAACTGTATACCTATAGGATGTTTTCTGTCACTTAATAATCCAGTATTCTGAGTTGAATATTTAGGCTCACTAAAATAGATATGAGTACCATTCCATACCTTTATAAGCTCAAAATTAATATTCATCAGATACTGAGAGACCATTGAATGTATCTTAACAGAACAACCAGATAATTAGGCTGTGACACAGGCATATTTGTCTGGATTCAGTGTGCAGGATTAAGTGGAAGGAGGAAGCTAGTTAGAAAGTTGTGATCATCTAAGCAATAGGAAGAAAGGGCTTCATTAGAGTGAGGCAATGAGATTTAAAGAGGTCTAGACTTCATTAAAATTGCCACTTTACATGCACTTCCCAAGAGAAGTGGAAATTAAAAAACACACTGTTTCAAGTTTAGATAGTGAGGACGATGGAATTAATAAGTATAGAGCCTTACTGTGTACCATCCATAATATGCCATTTACATATTTAACAGTAACAGAAATACAGTATACAGGAAAAGAAAGAAGTTGTAAAGGGGATTAAAGAAGAAGAACATCATGAGATCCAGACACAGAACTGTAGCAGCACTTGGAAATTCAAGAATTGAGCATTAGTGGTTCTGAAACTAACAAGAGTGATCTGGAAATGATCACTAAAACTTTCAAAGTATATGAGAGAGCTCATTTATGTTTAGAGAGAAAAGATAATAGAAAAATGATCAGGGCTTTGGGTAATGGGTACTACTAAAGTGGGAGAGCTTGGTTCTTGTCTCACAGAGTCAAAGAATGAATCCTGCAGACAAAAGGGATTAAGTAAAGTGACAGAAGTTTAGTAAGCAAGAATACAGCAAAAGCTCTCAGGGGTGAATGGGGTCCTGACAGGATTGCCAACGGGGGCCTTCATTGACAGTCTTTTATTTAGAACTGACCAGGGAGCTTGTGGCCTAATCATTTTTGTGATGTCTTGGTTCGAGTAAGGGCTGGTGATAACTTCTTTAATGGCTTCCTTTTCCTTTTGGGTCTGGTATTCTTTGTTGGTCACAGGTGACTGTCATAAAAAAATATCTTTTCTACCCATATCTAGGGCAGCATGGTCTGGTTTATTTCCTTATCTCTGGTTTCCTTACATCTCAGCATTTTTGGGACTTTGTTTTGTGAGCCTGATTCCATGCCCCCCTATCTATCTTTCCCTACCTAGCTGTCCCTTACTCACTACTTTTATTGGATTGCAGGAAATATGCAAGCCAGTAGTGAGGACAGAAAAGACAATGGACAGTTGTCAGAATGCCCCAAATAGTGCTATATCATAGAAACCAAAGAAAAAGAAATTTTAAAAAAGGAAAACTGGGTAATACCAATATATACATTATAAAGAAAATGAGGGTAAAGAGGGTTAAGAACAAAGCTTTATATTTTGAAATTAGAAAATAATTAGTGATATAAAAATATGAGAAAGCAGGGACAATTCTGCAGTTCTTTATGAGAAAAATCAATAGTTCAGAGACCAAGGCAGGATATAGCAGCTCTAACCCAAGGCAGTATTTATTTGGAGGGAGGGGGGTTCCTGATGAAAATATAATTTAGGGAAATTCTGGGAGCTCCATTGGAGAATGCAGCCAAGCTAAGGCTTTCAAATTCTTCCATTAGTAGACATACAGAAAGTAAGTTCAGGTTCAATCCAGGAGGTATTGAGAGGTAAAACAGAAGCAAAACAGAAATAGACATTAATAACATTTATAGGATGAAAAATTCTGGGTAAGTGCATCATTATTGATGGGGAAAACAGAGGACGAGCTGAGGACAAAGCACATTGACAAGTGCTTGAAACAGGGAGAGTGACACTCCTCTACAGACTCATCTGCCTCACTGTTCATACTTTGTTAAGGGCAGAAGGCAATCTTAGCCTGATCCGCAGCATCCTGTAAGCTGACTTTTGCATATAAAAATTTCTTTAGAAATTTCACTTTATCTCTAAACCCCCAAGATAAGTGTTGGCAATCATCCTCCAAGCACATGGCCTATTGATATACATCCAAAGGGTCTCGTGATTCAGGTTTAATTAAACGGTAATAAGTGACCTTTTCCCAATAAAAGCTAGCCCCCTCAAGGTCCTGAAAACCATGCTTCCAAAATTCCTTACAGAGTACACTATCCTCAAACCTCTTCCAACTCCCAGGTATATAATTGGCCACCCCTCATAGGCCCGGGGCAGCCGCTCTTCCTGCCCATAGGTTCTGTCCCCGTGCTTTAATAAAGCCATCATTTTGCACCAAAGACATCTCAAGAATTCTTTCTTGGTTGTCAGCTCTGGACGTCACCTATAATCCAAAACTGCATCAATTATCACTAAAACAAATGAAGAATAGTGATTAATGAAAAGTTCTGATGCCATAAATCTAGAGTCTGGAGTTAGTAGTAGAACCAATTCTTTGTTACAAGGAAACAATTATCTTGCTGGGTAATATTTTCTGGTCATTGTAGCCCTGGCACTCTGCAAAGTGCCTAGAATATACATCCTGTAAATAGATTAGGAGTCAGTAAATGAATGAAAGAAACAATGGGGAACCAGTTAAAGGATTTTGAACAGGAGAGTGAAACGACTGGCATAACCTTTTAGAAAGGTCACATGAGGCTGCAATTAGGATACTAAATTTGATCTGGTAACAATTGTAAGTACCCAGGTTAGTGCAGAAACAGATTTGAGCTGTGAAAGAAATAGATATGATTGCTTAAATGAAGATTAAAGGCAAGTGTATAGACTTGAGAGATGTTTGAACTGAAATGTGAACATAACTTGGTTATTGGATGTATGAGGTTGAGTATGAGGGAGGGGCCGATGGTGCTCAAGGGTTCTTGCTTGAGCAAAAGGATGAAACTTAGTGCCAACAACTAAAACAGAAAATCTAAAATGAGAGTTAATTTGGGAGGGGCAATGACATAGCAATAAATTCAGTTTTTAATATGTTAAATTTTATATCTCTAAAGACCATAATGTTTATGTTTGGAACTCAGAAAAGAGACTTCAACCACCATTGTTGAGATTCGGGTTTATCAGTCTAGAGTTAATCATTAAAACCATGGAAGTGAGTAAAATTGCTCATAGGAAATATACAGAAGAAGAAAATAAAACCCAAGATAGATTTCTGAGGAATGTCTTCCTTAAAGGATGGGCAAAGGAGCTTAGAAGGAGTAGGGACAGAATAAGGAGAGTATGGTATGGGTTGAATGAAGAAAGCTTTTCCAAACAGAAAGGGGGATAAGAGGTAATAAAGCTACATAAAGGTTAAGTAAGATTAGAACTAAAAACAAATATTTTTTTAATTACTTGTCATTAGGTGATGGACCTTGATAAGAAAACTTTCAGGGCAGGGAGGAGAGAGGGAGCCATCTTCAGTGTTAAGGAGTAGATGGGATGTGAGATCTCGGAGTCTGCTAGTATGTTGGGGGCAGTGAGGCAGGTTGAAGGCGAGTGATGTAAGATTGAAATAGCAAAGGTTCAAGCTGCTCCTTTCAGAAGCTAGAAATTTATATCATTATATTACCCAGACTTCATCTAAAGTGACTCCTGTTACATAGAGTGACTTAAATGTAGATGGGGGCCAGAGTCCCAAACATTATCTGTGTATTTTTGGATTGCTCTGTTCTTCAGAGTTGTGGGCAGGAAAGAGAAGAAGCATGGTAAGCCATTGTTCTACATCATTGTTCTAAAATCAGATAGAACTCCTTTTTCCTGCCCCAGGAGTCCTTCCATTCTTTCATTGTTTTCTCACTTTCCTAATGTTCTTCTTAGTCAAAACAGGCCAGAATATTTTGTCTTTCTTCCACCTTAGATAGAAGGTTCTAAAAAGTATTCCTCTCATGGAATTTTGAATTACACAGTTTACTCAAATTTAATTATGTAGTTTATGCAAAACCTTATAGTGCCAAAATATATATTTTTATATCTTAAGTGATTCCTCTTCCTTAAGAAAATATATGTGTATATATAATCTGAGTGATATTCAAAATATTTAACAACAAACCAGATCCTGTATCTATACTTTTATCTGAGTCTATGTCTATGTGTCTATATGTATGCATTAGTACAAGCTTTCTGTAACTGATCTTCTGTAGGCAAATGTGCATAAGTCATTACCCTGTGGCTATATCATCTCTTTTAAAGATTAATACAATGTAGCTATGACATTTCTTGATTCTGATATAAATATTTATATAAAGTAATACCTTTAAATATTTAATTCCATGAAAACTAATACATGAATTTAAGAAAAGTGAATTCCAGACTTACATGAAACAACCTGCTGATAAAACACTATGTAAACCTGTATCCTATTTCCTTTTGACAATGACTTAACTTGGCATTATTTGAAAAAAATTAATGGTTAAGTGCATTTAATTTTTACTTTTATATTCATCCCTTGGAACAGTGGTGATTCAGATATTTTTCCATTGTATCAAATGCTCAAAAATTAGAATATCTGTTAAACCTTAGAAAATAATTTTATTAAACATTTTTTGACTTACATAAAGTTAAATTTGCCCTGTTGTGCAGGGATTTTACTTGAAAGTCTAGTAGCACAGGCCAGGTTGTTAACAGTGGAGATGGTGACAAGTGGTCAAATTTTAGATTTGTTTTTGGTGGTAGTACCAGGGCCAATTTCACAGTTGTGACATTAGTGCTATCACACAAAATCCTTTGTTCAGAAAAGCCCATGCTTACATTTATGCTATGCTGTTATCATCTTGAAATTATTAGTCTTGTCTTTATTGAGATACAATTGACATATAACATTGTGTAAATTTAAGATGTCTTATGTAATAATTTGATACACATACGTATTTATGAAGTAATGTCCACAATAAAGTTAACAGCTCTATCACTTAAAAAAAAATGTGCTATTGTGCATAGTGGGAAGCTAGAGAAACTTTAAAAACCAAAACTGAAATGAAAATAAAATAAAAGATGTTTGCTTTATGAGAGTGCTCAGAACTCTGTACTTGAAAAAATACAAAGTTTGTTTTGACCTCTGCTCTGTTCATGTTGCTATTCTAAGTACTTTGTGGTAAGTGTGGTACAGATCTCTTCTTAGGAAACAAATTGTGCAACAAAGAGAACGATTTCAAAACAATATATCAGCAAACATTAGGTTACATGATTTATATTTTATAGGTAATTGTCAGAAGCATGTGTTTAGTATTGGACACAGGATTCCAGATATGGTCCTGATCAAACACAATCTTCATAGTGATGTAGTTTTGGAATATAAGTGACTTTTGGTAGGATGAGGTCTGGAACTGAAAACCAAGAAAGAATTCTTGAGATATCTTTGGTACAAAATAGTGGTTTTATTAAAGCACAGGGACAGAACCTATGGGCAGGAAGAACTGCTTCCCCAGGCTTGTGATGGGTGGTTAATGATATACTTGGGAGTTGGAAGAAGTAAGGAAAAGGGAGGTTTGGGGTTTTTTTTAAGCGTTTTTTTTAATGTATTTATTTGAGAGAGAGAGAGAGAGAGAGAGAGAGAGAGAGAGCATGAGCTTAAGGGCCCGGAGTTGCAGAGGGAGAGGGACAAGCAGACTCTTTGCTGAGTTCAGAGCCAGCAAGGACCCAGAGATCATGACTTCAGCTCAGATGCTTAACTGACTGAGCCACCTAGGTGCTTCTAAAAGGGAGGTTTCAAAAGAACTTTCATATGCTAAAGAGGACGTACAAGATACTGAAGGCCTTGCCATTGTCAAGTTAAATGTTGTTTTTCCCTCTAGCAAGGCATTAACATTAATATAGTTGGGAACTTCCTGAGAAATATCACATAATACCCCACTTTGGGGATGGGTTATTTGTGGGATGTCAGCTTGTGCTTTGTCCTCAGCTAGCCTTTAGTTCCCTCATCAACAGGATTTATTTGTATCAGGACACATCTCCCTTCCTTAAAATTTAAGCTCAATGAGAAGAAATATGTGTTTGACATATTATTCTTGGTTATCACTATATTTGCAATACCCAAAAGGGTTTGGCACTAGAATGAGCTAAACAGGGCAGCCTGGGTGACTCAGTGGTTTAGCACCACCTTTGGCTCAGGGCGTGATCCTGGAGACCCAGGATTGAGTGCCACCTCTGGCTCCCTACAGGGGGCCTGCTTTTCCCTCTGCCTGTGTCTCTGCCTCTCTCTCTCTCTCTTTCTCTGTCTGTCTCTATCTCTCACAAATAAATAAAATCTTAAAAAAAAAAAAGAACGAGTTAAATAATCTTCTGTTAAAAGATTTTTATTATTCTTAACATAAATTATTATTCTGTAGTTACTGATGAAATTTTATTGTGCATTCTCTTCACCTGTCTCAAGAGTATTGACCTATATTCAACGTTATCAATTCAGATTTGCGAAATTTTGTGTTTTTTCCTTGCTTGATTTTAAAACTGTGACCTTCCTATTCTTTCCTTTTTTTTAACTTCCTTATTCTATATGAATGTATTTGGAAATTGGTTGTTGATACTACTTTACAGAAGGTAGCAAGAATCTCATGAGCAAAAACACATAATTGCAAACCAAAAGGATTGTAAGATAAATCACTTGACTGATATAGTTGGGCTGAGTTGATCAGTGAAAAGAGATGAGTAGAAAACAACTTGGACATGGGATAATTCCTTTCAAAACTAGTCTAAAAGTAAGGGTTATTGACAGAACCAGCCTCACATTTGAGAGAGTTGCTTGAAAGATTCTCAAGTAGTATAGGCTTTGTATGTTAGAATGGCCCTCCAAGAAGGCAGGAATGGTTATTGTGTCAGGAGAATTTCAAAGACCAGAATTCAATTTTGGATGATTAAGGGAAGAAATGGATCTGTCAGTAGTTTTAATATCTCTGAGAAAATTTGCAATCTCATAAGACAACATATAGTTGAATAATGATTACAGAAAATGCATTTGAGATGGTAATAATCTTTCATAGAGGAAAAAACTAATGGTAATTGTCAACTCCTGTGAAAATTTTAAGAAACAAGCTAAATATGATAAAGTCAATGCTTTGAAAAAGTACTTCACCTCTTCCCACCCAGTCTAATTTCATGAATACTTATAGAAATCACACATTTAACTCCATCTTAACATATAATTTAATTATTATTTCATTTTTTTATTGGTAGAAACATTTAAATTAAATTTATATTCTACTTTTAAGCTATTTTTTTACCTTTCTTTAGCTTTTTAATCAATGTTTACTAAAATTTATGAGAGATTAGAGCAAAATAAGACTTACATACTTCTAATGTTTAATAAGAAAGTATTTTTCGCTTTGTCTACAATATGGAGGAGAGATTTAACAACTTTACATATTATATTTGAAAAATTGATAACATATAAATGAAGGGTTCAATTAAATGGTTTTAATAATATAATATATGTTTCTTTAGGTTGATTTCCTTCTGTAGATCTTAACTTGGGGAAATTTTTAGATATGAAGTATCATTACTTAGAAGTTTGGTTGGTTTAGATTTAGCTCTATAGTTCTTTTCTGGTTATATTTTGAATATAAAATAAGTATATATTTTTACTTACATCTCTGTAATCTGATATCCTGATGAGGGGTTATTACATATGTACATATTTTATGGATAAACCATGGTTAATCTTCATTTTTGTACTGTTTACATTTTACTTAAAGAGCCTTTTCTCTCTATTTAGGTAAAGCATGAATATGCTATATGTCTAGAAATCATTCAGAAACCAAGTATGCAAATATCTAAATTCATGAATTTCACAAAGGACTACAGAAAGAGATGGTCACATGATGTTTGTATTTGTAGGCACCAGCAAATTTTCACAACCCAAGGTTGAGGTTAAACACAAAGAACTAACATAATGGCTATTTAAATGGTATGAAATTGCCTTGGGAGGTATGTCCAAAAGCAAGTAAGTGAGCAAATTTAAGGAAACCTTAGAGATCAATATGAGGCAAAAATGTACTCTACATAGTTACTTTATGAGTCAATTATAGATCTAGATAGATTCTTAATGTTACAAAACAAAAGCTTACTTGATTCATAGTATGTGGCTTATTAATTATCTATTGTAAAGGCTACAAAAGAAACTCTAGTGTATTTGCCTCATTCTACTTAATGAGCTGTAATGTTATTGCAGCCCATCACACTGATATTTCTTTATTATTTTGTTTTATATTTCTATTCTTATGATGAGATTCTATGTTCTTGCAACATTCTAAGACTGGTAAGACTAAGCATTCTTATGATTATGTCAATTATTGGTCATATAAGATTAAAGCCTTTGTAAATATACTAAAAGTCATTGAATCTACTCTTAAGGGTAAATATTGTGGCCTATAAATTATACCACTATAAAGCTGCTTAAAAAAAAAAAAGATAGAACCAGGACAGGATTTTACTTCCAGACACCAGTGATTTATGACTTGGGATTCTTGGGTCTTTTATTACATACAGTGGTGTCACTTATTTATCCCCCACTTTTATATTTCCCAACTTCAAAAATTTCCAATGAGCTTCCATTCTTTAAAAAAAAAAAAAAAAGAAAGCAAATCTTTGTCTTCCTCCTTTTCTGCTTTTTTCCTAAATTTTAGATAAAATAAAAATAGTCTATACACTCTATTTCTACATCTTTATCCCCCACCCTATTCTAGCCATTCCCTTTACTAATGTATAGAGACTGACTTTGCAGAATTCACTCTTACTCTTGAATTGCCAGCTGAAGTGATTTGTGCATAGTTCTCATATTCCTGAAACTCTGAAGTAGGAGACATTCTTATGAAGCTCTTCATTATAACACCTTTTGTTTTTGGCTTCATGATCCTATTTTTAACTTCTCATGTCTCTTCTTCGATCATACTTTTTCTTTCTCTTTATTTTTTGGCTCACTTCTCCCAGTCCCAGATTGTTCCCACCTATGTTCTCTCATTCTCTTGGCTTTAGCTCTTTTTCTTTTTTTTTTTTTTTTTCTTTTTTTTTTTTTTTTTTTGGCTTTAGCTCTTAAACACTCTATGAAAATGACACCCAAATCCTTAACTCTAGATTTGACCACTCTCTTAGCTTTAGGTACATATTCTCAACTTGTCTTTGGTTTTTCCACCATATGCATCCTTTGAACCTTAAAAATAAGTCATCTTCCTTCTTCCCCCAGACTCTACCTCCCAATCGTAATAATATATTTATATATCTAGTCAGTCATGCTATAATGTTCAGGGTATCTTTAATTCCTATCTCCTTTTTCATTCTCTTTATCTGTTTTTATGGGGGAAAAAAAAAACTATTCCCAGGACTTAAAAGCAAGGAAATGGCTAATGCTACATATATAGAATAGGAACACAGAATTCCCTCAAGTCCTTAACTCTGTAACATTCCAGATGGCCATCTAGGCACTGAGTTCATTCAGTATAATGTAAAAGAACAAGGTCTTTAGAGTCAACTCAGGATTGGAGCTGTCATATATGACACATTATTGTGAATTACAAAAAGGTTGCTTCTAAAATATATATCCTTTTATTAAAATAAATAGTCATAATACTGACTTTGGAAGACAAAATTTACTGTCACCTGTGGAAAATTTTACAATAAACATACAAACCTATACCATCTATGATATGTTCTAGGGGGTACATAAATTGCACAGCCAGACATAGTAGCTCTAAGTATAGGACTACATTGTTCATATCCTCGCCTTGTAGTTTAGTAGCTATATAACCTAGGTAATATACCTAATATCTTTAAATTTCATATTCATGACCTATAAAAGGTGACTAGTAACACTATCTCTTTCTAAGAGTTTTTAGCAAGAGTAGGTAAAGAAAAAGTGTATATATATATATATATATAATTTAATTTAATATATAATAATAAATATGTAATTATATGTACATAATTAGAAACTTCAAATTTACCTATAGATATTCTCAGTCTACTCCTTCAAAGGCACATTTCATTATAAGATGCCCAATTGTGAAATTCTTTACACTAAAGAGTTGTTGGATTTAACAGCTTGCTATAAGTCATTAAAAATTTTTGTCTTTGAGAATATTTCATTTGAGGACATTTCAAAAGAACTAGAGGAACAGTTGTCCTATTTGTCTAATGACTAAAGGTATAGCCTAGAACTTAATGTTTATGACTGAATGTTGCTGCCAGCTCTTTGGACAAAACAATGAGAAGGCTTTTAGCACACTACAAGAAAATGTCTTGGCTTCATCATTTTTGTGTTATGATCATATTTTATTATTCTCCTATTTCAGGGTCAGCAAACTGGACCATATCCAGTCCATGTACAGTTTTGTAAATCAAGTTTTATTGGGACACAGCCATACACATTCATTTATGTATTGTCTGGACTATTTTCCCAATCTACCAACCAATGGTAGAATTGTGGAGTTGTCACAGAGACCTGTTGGTCCACCAATCATAAGGTATTTACCATCTGGCCCTTTATATATAATGTTTGCTGACCTCTGCCTTTTCAAACTTTTGAAATATTAACTCACTTGAACTTCCATTTTGCTCAATCTACACATAGAAAAAAACAACGATTGTATTGATCTGGAATATGGTGAGCCTTATTTTTTCTTCCAAAACATCTTTTATTAATGAACAGTGGAAAGCTAGTTGCAGTATGCTGCTTTAAACACATAGAGTTCCTTAGGTTTTATTAAAAACAAAAGAAGACAAATGAAAAAATCCTAAGGCAGAACATCTTGTTCCTTTTACCATATATTACTGGCATTATCTAGAAAATGCTTCCTATAAGAAATAAGCTTTTGAACTGATTTTTTTTCCCTGCTTTTGACATTAAAAAGTGATTATGAGGAAAATCCCATTTAATAGTTAGAAGAACCATCTATTTGATGATATATTGAGTAACTTAGTTTGTTGTTGAAAACAAATTTGGATTGGAACTTGGGGAATTCTATTAGTACTTACTTTGTTCATTAAAGCAACTTATCCTTCAGAAAATCTATTTAGTGCTCAAGTTCCCATCTGTTTGTTTTAAATTACTTACTTCATTCTGTGTATTACTTCTCATTCTTTAAAATGAATAAAAATTTCACCCACCTCACCTTTTTTTCACCTGCCACTTAAAACAATTCCAACAAGGAGACTGATAATTTAAAAGCTAGTTTTCTGGTGTTGTTCAGATATATAGATACACCTAAACGTATAATTATTTATAAAGCACAACATTATACATTTAAGAAATTTATTATTTTTTGTCAAGGATTCCAATGTCCTAAATACCAATAAATATACATTGGACTTTAATTATAAGTACATTCTCCAACAGTTTGCCATCACTTAAGACATTTTTATAATGTGTTTTAGACAAGTCATGAAAGTTAAGTTTTTCTGCCATTAACTGTAAAGAGATTAAGAAATACTTTGGGATCCAATATAGTAAACTCTCAAAGTTACGTGAAATGAGAGCAGAAGTGAAATCCCCTTTTAAAAAAAATTGATTTTAAAAAGTATTTGTATGTTGGTAAATTGAACACCAATAAAAAATAAATTAAAATAAATAAATAAATGACCTCTTAATAACTTTTGTCTATAAAATCACAATGGCTAATAAAAAATAGATTTGAGTAACACAAAAAAAATAAATAAATAAAAATAATAAGTATTTCCACTGATACCAAATTAGAGCTACAATTAAAGTACAACAAGATTTATTTTTATACACAAGCATAGTTTAAAGCAATTGTATTCTGGTTTCTGCTCTCTGTCATTGTTATGAGGACTCATTTTAACTGGAAATATGAATCTCCCTAAAATCATTGTAAATATAAGGAGTTTGAAGTTAGAATTTTGTCTGTATTCTTAAAATCTTCTGGATCATATATCTTTCTTCTGAAAAGGCTTCAAACCAAAGAGTAAACTATATTTATCTTCTGTTGTAGACTCAGTCCTGCTTAAAAGGTACCTATTCTAGGAACTATAGTTTATTAGTACAGTGATATGGATGGAAAAAGATGTTTTGCACTCTTATTATAACAGGAACTCTGCTCACCAAAACAAACAGTATATTCAAGTATACTAGAATTTGAAGTAATTGGAAGCCAGTTTGGAGTGTTTATATGCAGTAAGTACAGCCTAATTTGAAAAACATAGTTTGGGGAAAATTAGAAGAAGTTAGAGTTGGACAAGATGATCATGACGAGCCACCTGCTTCACAGTTTGTGTAAGATGAAACTACTGGAAAGACTTGTTGCGTACACATCCCAGTTGGGAAAAGGGATAATAAAATAACTGATTCTAATTTAAATAAAATGTAGAAAAGAGTCTACACATTAGTGTGACCAATTAGTCAACTTCTTTCTCCGCCCCCCCTTTGCTTATTTGTTTTGTCTCTTAAATTCCACATAGAAATAAAATTTTCTTTCTTAAAGAATTTTATGCCAGGATGATAAAAGTCATTTTTCTTTATGAAGATGGTACGACTGATTAATGAATCAAGCTTTGTCTTATACTAGAAAGCAATCATATGCTCACTAGTAAGGTTACCTCTGTTAGTAAGAGCTGTCTCATTCATAAACAACTAAAAGTAGGAGCCAAATACATGAAAATAAGTTGGATGTGAAACAAATTCAAGATCCTTAGAATGTAAATGAGCAACAAAATGAATGGTAATCTTGGGATATAACCAATGACTATATCAGGCCTCTTAAGCCATCTGTGCATGAGCAAGCATTAGGAACAGGTGAACTCACAACTATATCTGCGACAAAAGCCTCTGATGAGACAAAGGGGGGAAATTTTCACATAAGCCACCAGAAGACACACTAAAACTACACTCCTGCACTTGGGTCTCCATCCCATTGTACATTTATCTTGATCATTCAAATTAGAAAATTTAAATCTCAGTTCAGACTGAGCCATTGAATATGGCCCTGTTTGTCTATTGACTATGTGTCAGAGATCCCTGGATAAACTCTCCTTTCCTTTCCTGAGGGTTCCACTGGAAACAAGTATATCCCTCCATGTGTAGGAATAACAGGGAAGTTTGAATCTTATTATTTTGTTATCTTTTATGGAATAAGGGAAGAATTGTCATTGTTATTCCTGCCTCCCATAAAATTTATCATCAGAATTAAGTACTGGCACACAAAAACCTAGAGCTAACATCAACGGGTAAATATAGCAGCATAAAAAGTCATAAATTTAATTATCTCTGTGTGTACACTTTGTCTTCTCAATTGTACTCTATTACAGTCAAATGGATCTTTATTGATTTGTTTAATGCCTATTTACATTTTTGTTTCTGCATCTGATTTCATATTTTCTTAGGAGAAAAGAATAACTTTCCCTTGGAGTGGCAGCATAAATGATCAAACTAAATGAGTTTTGGAAGTCTACTGCTCTCTTTTCTGTTCTCTTTTTTCTACTATTTTTCATTAGTCATCTCATGAGATTAAATATTTTTTTAGCATGCTAAAAATTGGGTGCAATTTTGCTTTGTCACTTTAGAAATTATTAATCCTTGATGTTCAATTTTATGACAAAACATCTTAATTGATTTACTTCTCAAGTCTGTTGTAATTAATAAAATGTGTCTAATTCTTGAGGAAGACATTTATAATGCTTCTGCATGAAAATACTGAATAATAAAAATATGTCTGGAAAACATTTTTTCTCACCATCCCATCACATGTTTTCTTCCCTTAATTAAAAAAAGGGGGGGGGTTCTAGAATGCTAACTCTGCTTTTTTAATTGACTAGAGGAAAGTCAATATTACCTTCCGCCATCTTATTGAATCCAATGAATGTTCTCCAGTCCTCATGATTTGCACTCTGTAACCCTGCACACTCTTAGTCCATCTCCACCCTTCCACAGATCCTTCTTCTTGGCCTCCCTAATGCCATACTCTCTTGGACTTTCCTGGTTTCTTTTTCTGTCTTCAGTCTTCTTTGCTGGTTCATTTTCTGCTGCCCATTTCTTACCTGTCGGCATTCCTCAGGTTTCTGTTGTTCGTTATTAGCCTCTGTTTTCATTTTCCCATTTCTTCTGCCTTCTGAAATGTAGCCCAGACTTTAGCAGCCCAGGCTATATAGACCAACTACTCAGGTTTCCTCATGTGTATTAGTTTGCTATTGCTGTATATCAAATTACCATAAACTTAGGCTTAAGACAATATTCATTTAGTATTTTACAGTTCTATAGGTTAGAAGTCTGGCTGGATTTCATCTGGGTCCTTTGCTTGGGGTCTCAACAGGCTAAAATCAAGCTGTTAGGTAGGACTGAAGTCTCATCTGAGGCTTGAGGTCCTCTTCTAAACTCACTGATTTTGGCAGAATTCAATTTGTTATGATTATAGGACTGAATTCCCCATTTTCTTGATGGCTGTTGGCCAAGAGTTATTCTCATGTCTTAGAAGCTGCTCCCAGTGCTGTGCCATGAGGGCCTCTGCATAGGCCTTTTCACACTTTTAATCTCTGATGTCAAAGAGGGCTCAGTTTCCTTCAAAAGGATCAACTGATTAGGCCAGGCCCACAAAGATCTCCCTTTTGGTTTTGTTTAATTCAAAGTCAACTGATTTGTAACTAAATCATGGGAGTTATATCCCATTCTATTTATAGGTTCTTCCCCACATAGGAGAGGAAATTGTACAAGGTGTGAACACCAAGGGTTGGACAGTTGGAGGCCATCTTAGAATTCCATCTACCATACCTTAGTTCTGCCATTTATTAGTTGTGTGAATTTGGGCAAATTATATAACTTTCTGTGCGGTGTTTTTATCTTTAGGGTGGGATAATAAGCAGAGTTCTCTTTATAGAGTTATTGTGAGAATTAACTGGATTATAACATGTAAAATGCTTAGAACAGTGACTGATACATAGTCTGCAAAAATTCAGTTATCATTATTAATCTATTTTTCTCCCTATAGATACTGCATCCACTCCCATGGCTTCAATGTTATCAGTATTTTATGACTTCCAAATTTATATCTCTAGTCGAGATCTCTAATCTGAACTTTAGATAACTATAATTTCCTGATTTTCCTTAGGAAAATAAGTTCAAGTTCTACTTGAACTTATTAGATATACAAGTGTCTCTACTTGTATATCTAATAAGCAATCTAAGTACAATTTGTCTAAGTCTAAACACATTATTTCACTTGCAGACCTGATCCTGTTTAGTAATTCGTATTGTACTAAGTAGTACCCCTTCATGGATTTCCTTATTCTTCTTGATTTCTTTTTCTTTTCCTACTATGCATTCATTAAAAAAATTTTTTTGGAGTATCTACTGTGTGGCAGAGGATATAATGGTCAGTAAAACATGCAGTGTCTGCCCTCATGTAGCTTACAATGAGGTGAGAGAGACTGATAATAATCTATCTTCCAAAACTTATTAAAACAATTTTATCAGTTTCAGTTTCATTTGCAAATATTCTAGTCAAAGCCACTATCCTTCTTTCCTGAATTAGTGCAATAACTCCTCACCGGATTCTTATATTCACTCTTCCTTCACTATCTTTTCCTTCACTAGAGCTACCCTCTTCAAGGAGCTCTAACTACCTTACTCCTCTGCCTAAATCTTGTAGTAAACTCCTGTAGGTATAATATAAAAACTAACCTTCCTCTAGCCTGCTATGGCTCTGCCTAACCTCACTAGCTTTGTGCACACTTACTTACTGCTCCTTTTCTGTGTTTTATCCTTAATGGCCTTCTTCTTGCTTCTCATCAGTGCCGCATTCCTTCCTGCATCAGTACCTTGTCCCTGCTAGTCCTTCTAAATGGAAACTCTCTCCTCTTTCTGCCCGTCTTTACCTGATAACTCTCAGTTCAAATTTTAGTTCTTTCCTTTATCCCCTCAGACTAATTCAGGATCCCCCTTGCACTCAAAGTACTATAAGCCTTCTTCATGACATTTAATGTGGTATATAGTTATGTATTGATTTGAGTCATTATCTGATTAACATCTGCTGTCATTCTGGGAGAAAGATGTTTGATGAAAGGTCTAAAGGACTAGCTTCATTATATATATATATATATATATATTTATATATATTTAAAGATTTTATTTAAAAGTGAAAAGTATTTTATAAACTATAAAACTTAGCATACAATTTTTGTTACTATTATTTTTGTTAACATCACCAAAGTATCAGTTTATCCAAAGCCTGAGCTAGGTTGAATTTAATCCATTTGAGTTTACTCAAATACTTGGTTTCCTTTATGAAATGTTTACATCTAACTGTTTTTTTCCTCTTAAATTTGTGTGTGTATGAGTATTAGCATACTGTCTACTAGTTTGTATACATACATAGCAGATATACATGTACATATACACAGACACGACATAAGTATGGTGGATATACAGGTTTCTCTAAAATAAATTCCAATCCAGATTTTAGTATCATAAAATGGTACCAGTTCAGCAGTTCTTACCCTGTTTTATTTAAAATGTTAATTTTAATTCATTCAGTAATGATGAATAAGAGGATATTTGGTCTATAAATCATCAGTAGGTTTTTGAAACAATATAAAAAGTCAAATCCCTTTAAAGTGTTTACCAATTAATTCTATGAATGTATTTTACAAATATGCTAAAACTTTACAGTAATGGTCAAAACAACAAACACAAATTTGTAGAGGATTAAAATGCAGCTGATTTTTTCGCTGAAAATGTTAAAAATCATAGTTAAAGTAAAAAACATCTTTATCTTCAAGCTAATTGACTACAGTTTCATAATTATTGATTTGTAGATATCCAATTTGGGTCATTTCTGAAGCTGAATTCAGAAAAATCCTAAGGTAAGCTGTTTACTTGGATTATGTGTGTGTATGTCTGTGTGTATGTGTATGTTTTAAAGGATAAAAATAATATAATGATATTGGTTCCACTTTAACTTTTTGTAATATTTCTTAATTAAAAAATATTTCAAAAAAAAGAGAGAGAGAGAAGGAGGCAAACCATAAGAGACTCTTAACCATAGACAGAAAACTGAGGCTTGCTGGAGGGGAAGTGAGTGGGAGATGGGCTAAATGGGAAATGGGTGTTAAAAAGGGTACTTGTGATGAGCCCTGGGTGTTTTTGTAAGTGATGAATCACTAAGTTCTACTCCTGAAACCAATATTATACTATATGTTAACTAATTAGAATTTAAATTAAAAATTTTAAAAATATATCAAAACATGTGATAAATTACTTGATGACTACTTAATAAATGTCCTCTAACTCACCTTTCTGCTAAAACCCATATGAGTAAATCACTGTCCAAATATACAAAACAATTAGAGAACAATTAATACCAAATAGTGTAGTGGTCAATGTTGCTGAGTCAATAGATGTTAGAATGAACTATCAAATGTGGGCTAATGGGGACGTGTCATAGAATTAATAATAATAATAATACTATTTATTTAGCATTATAATGTAGGCACTCTACTAAACACTTTATGAAATGCTTTATTTCATACATTCCTCGTAAGTTCCTGAGGCCAAGGTATTATTATTCTTATTAACTCATTTTATGATGAGAAACTTGAGGCATGTCTAAAGTATGTGATGGTGAGTGGTATGTTTATCAGCTGAGGTCTATCCCATATCAAGTTTTGGTTTTCTACCGCTATATAAACTGCCAAGAGAGTATAAGAGTTAGGCAGCATTTTCTGAAGTTTGGATTGACAGGACAATGAGAAGTGAATTTTTTTGCAGTATGAAGACCACTTAACAAAATTGTGAAAGATGATCTAGATACACACTGTGCTTGAGTGACAAGTTAGAATGAAGGGCATTTGAGGAAAATGTAATAAATATTGTACAGCTGGAGTAGATGGACGTTATGGACCTATTTTGATGGCTAATACTAAGTGATTGTTCCCATTTCATCTCTATTGTCCTCTAGCTGAAAAGTACTAAACTGGATTTTTGCTGTTGTAGCTGAGTACAATAATCGACAATATGTTCAGAGTAACCAGGTAAAAACAATTAAGAATAAAGTGATAGAATTAGGAGGGATCATTGAAAATTATGTAGTCCTTTCAAGGCATGAAATGACAGCCTAATCCTGATAGAGGCAGTGGAAATAGAGAGGCATGCTATTACCAGAAGACATGAAAGCAAACAAATATGACAGGTCTTCATGATACAGTAGGCAAAAGGAATAAAGGGGAAGGAAGAGCAGAATTGGTTTCAAGTTTATTCTTATAGCCAAAAAAAAAAAAAAAAAAAAGCAAAACTGATGAAAGGGGAAAATTGATAGCAAACTGAAAAAGTTTGGTTTTGCTTTTCTGTACCTGAAAGATCAACGGGGCCCCGCATTCATATCTATTATAGGAAATAGAAAGTTACATGAAGAAAAGAAATGAAGATTCAGTTATAATTTCATTAAATGTATTTTTAGAAAACTTTAGAGTGGGTGATAAGTATGGAAGGATTAGTATCAAAATAGAAGCACATGGGGCTGATATTATTTTATTTTTAATTTTATTTTTAATTTTTTTAGGTTTTTAATTTTAATTCCAATAGTCAATCAATATACAGCATCATGTGTAGTTTCAGGTGTACAATATAGTAATTTAAAAATTCTAAACAGTACTCAGTACTAACCACAGTAAATGTACTCTTAATCTCCATCACCTATTTCACCCATTCCCCACCCCAAACCCCAGTAACCCTTAGCTTGTTCTTTATAGTTAAGAGTCTTTTTCTTTGTTTTTTTCTCTTTCTCTTTTTTTCTGTTGCTTGATTTGTTTCTTAAATTCTGCAAGTGAGTGAAATAATGTACTTGTCTTTCTCTGACTTAATTGCTTAGCATTATACTCTGTAGTTCCATCCCTGTCATTGCAAATGTCAAGATTTTGTTCTTTTTTATGGCTGAATAATATTCCATTATATATTAATATGTAATATATTAATATAAAATATATTAAATTAAGTATATATTTGTACATATTAAATATATAAATATATAATATCATATATGTATATGATGTCTTTATCCATTCATCTATTGATGGACACTTGGGCTGCTCCATAATTTGGGTATTATAAATAATGCTGCAATAAACATAAGGGTGCATGCATCCCTTTGAATTTGTGTTTTTGTATTTTAGGGATAAATGCCCAGTAGTGCTATACTGGACCATAGGGTCGTTCTATTTTTAACTTTTTCGGGAACCTCCAAACTGTTTTACACAGAGATTGCTCCAATTTGTATTTCTACTGACAGTGAATGAGAGCTCCTTTTTTCTCTTTCGAACATTCTTTGGAACACTTGCTATTTCTTGTGTTTTTTATTTTAGTCATTCTGACATGTGCTTTGATTGGTGATATCTCATTATAATTTTGATTTGTATTTCCCTGATGAATACTGTTCAGCATCTTTTCATGTCTGTTGGCCATCTGTATGTCTTCTTTGGAGAAATGTCTGTTTGTGTCTTCTGCCCAGTTTTATATGTTTTACTTATGGTTTTTTGGTGTTGAGTTGGTAAGTTCTTTATGTATTTTGGATACTGACACTTTGTCAGATATGTCATTTGCAAATATCTTCTCCCATTCCATAAGTTGCCTTTTAGTTTTGTTGGCTATTTCCTTCATTGTGCAGAAACTGTTAATTTTGATGTGGTTCCAATAGGTTATTTTTGCTTTAATTTCCCTTGTCTCAGGAGACATGTAGAAAGAAGTTGCTATGACTGATGTCAGGGAAATTACAGCCTGTGCTGTTTTCTAGGATTGTTACAGGTTCAGGTCCTATATTTAGGTCTTCAACCCACTTTGAACTTATTTTTGTTTATGGTGTAAGAAAGTGGTCCAATTTTATTCTTTTACAAATAGCTGCCCAGTTTTCCCAGCACCATTTGTTGAAGGCAATTTGTCCCATTTTATATTTTTTCTTCTTCTAACAAATATTAATTGACCATATAATTATGGGTTTATTTCTGAGTTTTCTTTTCTGTTTATTGATCTATATCTCTTTGTGTTAGTATCATATTGCTTTGCTTACTACAGCTTTGTAATATAACTTAAAGTCTGGAATTGTGATACCTCCAGTGTTTGTGTTTGTCTTCGTTTTTTCAGGATTTCTTTGACTATTCAGGGTCCTTTGTGGTTTTATACACATTTTAGTATTATTTGCTCTAGTTCTGTAAAAAATGCTTTTGTATTTTTGATAAAGATTGCATCAAATCTGTAGGTTGCTTTAAGTTACATAAACATTTTAACAATATTTGCTCTTCCAATCCATAAGCATGGAATGTCTTTCTATTTCTTTGTGTCATTTTCAATTTCTTTAATCGGTGTTTTATAATTTTTAGGATCCAGGTCTTTCACCTCTTTGGTTAAATTTATTTCTTGGTATTTTATTCTTTTTGGTGTAATTGCAAATAGGATTGTTAATTAATCTTAATTTCTCTTTCTGCTGCTTCATTATTAGTGTATAGAGATGCAACAGATTTCTGTACATTGATTTTGTATCTTGTGACTTACTGAACTCATTTATCATCAGTTCTATTAGTTTTTTTGTGGAGTCTTTAGGGTTTTGTAAATATATTATCATGTTTTCTGCAAATAGTGAAAGTTTTACTTCTCCCTTACAAATTTAGATGCCTTTTAGAGGCTGATATTTTAAACATCATTTTCAGTTGAACATTTTAAAAATAAAATATAGTTATATAAGTCTGAAAAATGTATGTGAGATGATGTAACCTGTACAATAGTCCGGCCTTCTATGCCTGACTCTAAACTCTCGAAAGTTTTGTTTGTTTGGGACTTACATCTTTGACAATAGAATCCTGATTTTTTTTTTTTTTAGAAGAAAGTAAATGCAAATTGCTTAAAATTGAACTCTGGAAAAGATTTATTTTAAATGCTGACAATATTGATTTTCTTTTATTGGGTATTATCTTGTTAATAATGCTTCAGGTAAAATACAATTTAAAATCACTTTTATTTCAGATTAAAAACCTCATTCATTGTGTAATACAACATGTGAATTATATGTTAAACAGAGAAAGAAAGAAAGAAAGAAAGAAAGAAAGAAAGAAAGATAGAAAGAAAGAAAGAAAGAAAAAAGGAAGGAAGCTGTACCTAAAATACAAGTTAATTCATTTGGAGTGATGTCCCACTAAGGCTAGCTTAAAATACTATAATATTTTTATAAGGTATAACAGTTTTTTTCTAGAATTAGAAAAAAAGGACAATTTGAAATGAAATTTACTACAGAATTATAAACTTCTTATATTTTAGCAAATATTTTCCTCATAGATTAAATTTGTCAGATAATTATTCAGTACCCAAATTCAGTTCTAAATTCTGGCCTACCACAGTATTTTATAATAGATATACTTTCTATTTTCAAGATGCTCACAGTTTAGTCTTAAAAATGTGTAAACAAGTTATTTTTGCATAGTATAATTCCTTGCTATAGAAGCACAAGGTATGAGATTACTTCTGGTTCAGTGGATCAGGACTGCTCATAAATTATCAACAAGGAATGTGGATCTTCATAAACCTAAAAGAAGATATACTTTCTAAATTTAGATTTCAGCTTAATTGTGTTTTTGAAAAATGTAAAGTTAGTACAAAGACTAATAGTAGGCTTTGGATTTTAGAATTTGATTCTCACAAGATGTGATTTTTTTTCTTCAAGTTTAGAGAAGAGTTTTCATATGCTATAATCTATTTTTAGCAAATAGGAATTTAAAATGTGAAATGTATTGCTTCTGATTTGCTATTTGCTTTTCTTGACATGAATATCATTAAGAATGTTACTTGTTGGGTGCCTGGCTGGCTCAGTCAATTAAATGTCTGCCTTCAGCTCAGGTCATGATCCCAGGGTCCTGGGATCCCACTGCCCTTGCCTTCCAGGCTTCTCTGCTCAGTGGGAAATCTGCTTCTCCTTCTTGTCCTCCCTCTGCCCCTTCTCCCTGTTCATGATCTCTTTCTCGCTTTTTCTCTCCCTCTCTCAAATAAATAAATAAAATATTTAGAAAAAAAAAAAAGAATGTTACTTGTTAAATGCATTGTCACGGAGCACAAAGACATTCAGGCACATTAAGAAGTTCATTAGAGGGATGCCTGGGTGGCTCAGTGGTTGAGTGTCTGCCTTGGGCTCAGAGCATGATCCTGGGGTCCTGGGATCCAGTCCCGCATGGGGTTCTCTGTGGGGAGTCTGCTTCTCCTCTGCCTGTGTCTCTGCCTCTCTCTATGTGCCTCTCATGAATAAATAAATGAAATCTTTAAAAAAAAAAGAAGTTTATTAGAAAAGCTATCACTTCGTTAATAGTTTTGCTTAAGGTAATAAAACTTTTCCTATATAGGCAATGAAATGTATTATTTTAATTTATAAAAATAAATTTGGATAGGTTTTAAAAACTATAAAAAGAGTTCCTTTTCTGGCAGTAGTTAAATGAAAAACTCTAAAAATATAACTTTAAAAATGTACTTTTTAAAAAATGCGGGATCCCTGGGTGGCGCAGCGGTTTGGCGCCTGCCTTTGGCCCAGGGCGCGATCCTGGAGACCAGGTATCGAATCCCACGTCGGGCTCCCAGTGCGTGGAGCCTGCTTCTCCCTCTGCCTGTGTCTCTGCCTCTCTTTCTCTCTGTGTGACTATCATAAAAAAAATAAATAAATAAAAATAAAAAATAAAAAAATAAAAATAAATAAAAAATGCTTCTCTGAGGTGGTAGGAAAATAAAGACTCTAAAGAGAACAAAAACAAATCAAAAACAGCAACTCTGAGAAGTAAGCAAGGCCAAAGCTGGGGACAGAAGGTAAAGCCTAGGGCTAGCCCAAGTTGGAGTCTAATAGAAGAATCTCCCAGAAAACCAGGATCCTTAAGGAAACACTCTAAGATTAAGGCTGTACAAAAAATAAACCTACTACTAAGAAGGTGCACCAAAAAACATGACCATTGGGATGCCTGGGTGGCTCAGCAGTGGAGTGTCTGTCTTTGGTTCCGGGCCTGATCCTGGAGACCCGGGATCGAGTCCCACATCAGGAGCCTGCTTCTCCCTCTGCCTGTGTCTCTGCCTCTCCTCTCTGTCTCTGTCTGTCTGTCTCTCATGAATAAATAAATAAAATCTTTAAAAAAAATGCCTATTTGACTTTGACACTGAGTGAAGTAACACACATTTCCCCTTTGAATTCAGAACTTCTGGCCAGCATTCACTGAGGTTTGGTGGTAGATTTCACTCATATGATCCAACACACTTTATCTGATAATTTAGAGTGGTTCTAGATTCATAGTTCATGGGAGGAAGCAAAAGAAATCATTTGCTGAATCTAATAAATAACAGAAATAATTTGTATGAATCTAAATTCAATGTTTTCAAGATAAATTTTTAGAGAAATTAGTTAATTCGAAAATTACAAAGCTTATAGAATAAAATGGACTTAAAAGAAGGCTGAAAAAATCATGATAGAAAATATAATTTTACAAAGTTCTGTTAAGCTGGAATGTTCAGATTTGGGGCAGGGGAAGAAGTATGTTTAATATTGTATTAATTTTCTACTGTTTCCATGCAGATCACCGCACACTTAGTGTCATAAAACAACAAGATTTATCACCCTGCATTTCTATAGGTCAGTAATTGAGTACTGGCACAAGTGTCACCAGATATAACCAAAGTATAGGCAGGATGGATTTCATTCTGGAGGCTCCAGAGGAAAATTGATTCAGTTTCCTATTAATTTAACTTGTTTGCAGATTTTAATTCCTAGTGGTTGTAGGACTGAGCTCCTTGTTTTGTTGCTGGGTCTAAGTTGAGCATTTCTTCTAGCTTCCAGTTGCCTCCTCATGCCTTGGCATTGGGTTCCCCCCCTTTTCAAAGCCAGCGATCATATATGTTGAGACCTTCTTATATCATATCTCTCTGACTCCTTTCAGTTAAAGTTGACAGGATCTCTGGTTGTAGAAAATTCTCAAGAAATCTGTGGGTCTTCCATGGATGTCACATAATTCACTCCATCAAATGAGAGGTTCACCAACAGATCTTTCTAAGAAAATTTCTTCACTATTTTTGGCGTCTGCAGAGATGGCTGAAGGATCTATGATCACCTCCTTAATCTCTTCAAAGAGTGTTTTTTGCTATTGAATACTCTGATCTTTTGATCTTTCTGAAGAATCTCAGAAAAATAATCTCTTAATTTTAAATAAATATTAAATTCAGAATAATCTCTTAATTTTAGCATGTTTGTGATACATACAGGTAGGCTAAGAATTTACAAAATCATCAAGTCCTGTTTCCTTTTTGTGTAACATCTCCTCCATCAATTTATCTCTCCTCTCTCACATTTTACTCTAAGATGAAAGAAAACATCAGTCTGTACCTTCAACATTTTGCTTGGAAATTTCTCAGCTAAATATTCGAATTCATTGCTTACAGCTCTGCATTCCACATAATTGCATGACACAGTCCAGCTAAGTTTTCTGTCACTATAAAAAAAAATCCTTTCTCCTCTGGTTTCCAATAACATGTTCTCATTTCCTTCTGAGCCCTGTTGGGCAGTCTTTAATGTCTGTCTTTCTGCTAACAGCTATTCAAAGAAATCATGAATATTTTTCATGTTTCTCAGAATTCTTCTAGCCTATGCCTACTGCCTGATATCAAAATCAATTCCACATTTTTAGATATTTATTACAGCAACATCTCACTTCTGATACTGAAATCTATATTAATTTTCTACTGATGCTAATAAATAACTTCAAACTTAATGGTTTAAAACAACACAGATTTATTATTTTTTTAAAGATTTTATTTATGTATTTGACAGAGAGAGAACACAAGCAGGGGGAGAGGGTGAGGGAGAAGTACACTCCCCACTGAATATGGACCCTGATGCAGGGCTTGATCCCAGGACCCCAGGATCATGACCTGAGCCAAAGACAGATGCTTAACTGACTGAGCCATCCAGGTGCCCCTAAAACAACACAAATTTATTATTTTACAATTCCATAGATAAGAAGTCCAGTCTAGTTCTCATTGGACTAAAACTAAGAGTGGTAGACTATATTCCTCTTTGGAGGCTCTATGGGAGTATCAGTTTCCTGCTTACTAAAATTACGGAGTTCAATTTCTTATGGTTGTAAGGATTGGGGTCCCCATTTTCTTGCTGACTATAAACTGAAGTTTGTTCTCAGCTTTTAGAGCCTGCTGCATTTCTTGGCTCATGGCCCCATCTTTACCTTTCTAAAGCCAACAACAGTGGGTGAGTCCTTTTCCCATTTCATCTCTCTGACTCATTCTTCTGGTTTTCTCTTTTGCTTTTAAGAGCTCACGTGTTTAAACTGGGCCCATCCAAACAATCCAAGATAATCTTACCATCTCAAGTGAGCTTACCTTGATCACATCTGCAAAGTCCCATTTGCCATGATAAGTAACATACTTGCAGGTCTGGAGGATTAGTTCATGGGCATCCTGTTGGAGGTTAGAGAGGGAGGACGGGGGTGGGCATTATTTCAATACCATAAATATATTTAAGGAAAAAAAAAGTTTGAAAATATAAGCAAGGAACTAGAGAGTGTAAAAATGAGAAATAGCTTTGGAAAATAATCTAACAGAAATGAAAAATATTATAATCAAAACTACAAACTTAAAGAATAGTTTAGTAGAATTGACTCAGCTAGAGAGAGAATTTGTGATCCAAATAGTAACATCAAAGAGAGAAACATCATAGGGAGAAAAAACGTAGAAATTACCAGAGAATATGGACCATAGACTGGATGATGAACAGAATGAGGATATAATATATCTAATTGATGTTCTAAATAGATAAAAAAGAAATGAGAAGGAGATATTTGAAGAAGTAATTGCAGAGAATTTTCTAGAATTGTTGAGAAATACCTTATCATCATTTCCTGGAGAACAAGGAAAATGAAACAGGATAAATTTAAGAAAATTACATCTAAATACTTAAAAATGAAACTGCAGAATCCCACAGGACTGGCAGCAGCTAGAAAAACAAGAGACTCTGCTCTGCTAAAGGAAGGGCAATTAGGTTAATGGTTGACTTTTAAATAGCTAACATGGAAGCCAGAAGTTTTTGGGATATGGGATCTATCCAAAAGATCCCTTTCTCTGTGAACAGCTTCTGCCTCATTCTACTCACTTCTACCTTCCAATATGTGTTACTGTGAAGGCCGTATATGTATTTCTTCACTCAACTTTTAAATACAATGTAACATTTCTAATAACTAAAAATACGAGCATAAATAAATATAACCTATTTATTTATTCAGCAGATAATCATTATCAGTCCACTGTGATGCACAGTATACCCCAGATTGTATTCTAGGCATTAGGACATCTATCCTTCTGTCATAGTTTCTACTTATATAAATCTTTCATCAATTAGAAATTGTAAGTATAGTCATACCTTTAATCTTATTTGTAAGACGACTTCTCTCATTGGCTTGTCACTTAAAAACCTTTAAATCTCTGTAACTTCTATCTTATATGATTTTTCAACAATTCTGTAGATGCTCCTAAATGCTACAGTTTATATAGGACTTGGCAACTATCATCAATCAAAAGTAATTTGTTTAGCACCAAATCTGTGCTCACTATTCTGCTTGGCACTTTCTAAACACTGGGAAAAACAGTACAGCCCTAGTGTATTTTTCAGTGTCATTAAAGCCTATTTATTATAGTAAGTCTTGGCAGACTCTCCTTGTTATATCTGTTACACAATTGAATTATTTTGGATGTTTAATAACTTGAGTTCCTCATCAATTATATTAGAATGAATTATAGAATACATATTAAAAGCTATTGCTTTATTTTTCAAGCATGACTAATGTAAGAAAATCTTATGACTTTTTATTCCATTTCATCAGAACAAGAATTCCTTCTTCAATAAAAGGAAATCCAAGATGGCACAGGGTATTTAGTGCCTGAGAGTCAGTGAAGAATAAAATAAAATGACTGTAACTTTTCATAATGAAAACATAAGCTTTCTTTCAGAGTTGCACAATGATATTTATCTGGAGTTTAAGAAAATGTTTTACTAATTATTAGTGAATAGTAATTTACTGGGTCTTCCTAGATATATAGTTTTATCTGGAAAATATATAATTTCTTGTGACATCTCTTGTATAGCATAGAATAGTGTCAAACAGGATTGGTTTGCATCCTAGCTTTGCGATACTAGCTATGACTCCTCAGACAAAGTATAAATCTTCTCTGAGCCTTTATCTCATCATAAAAAAATAAAAACAACTCAAATGCAGTCAGATCTCTTTTATATTTTTTACATAAGTCTGAATGAGTATGCCTGTATTAGCAGGAAGCCCAACGTCTCCATCTTGAAATCTTCTCTATGCCCACTTCCATTGCCCAAGATTCGCAGAGAACTACTCCATCAAATATGGGCTGCCCTGTTTCCAAATCCCAAGCAGACAGAAAGAAGACCATCTGTTGCTTTCTGTCATTACACATGGAGCTAATGTCGAAAACTAGTTCCCCAGTACATTACAAGTGATGATTTTGCACTGCTACAGAAAATGTCCTGACTAAAATAAATCCCTGTACTTTCTTTCATGGGCCTCATGATTCCCATTTGTCATCTAGAAGAAGCTCAGACATTGTTCCTGCAATATCCACTGGCATACCATAGCCAAGACAGGAGAAAGATTGTCAGCCTCAGCCCTTCCTCAGGAATCTCTAAACAGTGGTTCTGAGCTTGGGTTATTATGGCCATACTCTCCCTTGCCTCATGGTGATCCCTTTGAGGCTCCTGGTATCCTTTCCTGCCAACAACCTCAATTAGGAACAGAAATACTTCAAAAAGTTTCCAATAATGTTAAGACACAAAAGGATGATTCTCTGACCCCAAATAACCTCTTAGAAAATCGATTCAGTGATCCTCTTTTAGAGGAGTGAACCGTAATTTAACAGGTCATAAAAGGTCCTACTGTTACCTTTCCCCAGGGAAGTAGGTACCTTCAGGTTACTAGAGACAAATAAAATGACACTTTAAAAAGAAATTCTTTCCAGATGACTTTTTAAGTTCACTAGAGAAGCCTCTCCTTCTCGTTTTAGAGTCAGCCTCATCAGATACATTATGAGAATTAATGAAATGGCGTATATGAAATACCTATAGTGCCCACTACCTATTAGACATTTATACATCTTAATTTCTTCCTTTGTTCTGTATTTTTAATTTTTAGTCTAAACCTTTATTATTATTTTCTTTTTAATATATATATCCCAAGTAAGATTATAAAACCTATAGAAGGGGCAGGCCAGGTGGCTCAGTGGTTTAGCACTGCCTTCAGCCCAGGGCATGATCCTTGAGTCCAGGGATTGAGTCCCACATCAGGTTCCCTGCATGGAGTTTGCTTCTCTCTCTGCCTGGGTCTCTGCCTCTCTCTGTGTGTCTCTCATGAATAAATAAATAAAATCTTAAAAAATAAAAAACTATAAGGGAAGAGAGTTATGTCTTGTGCATCTTTCAAACCTCCACAGATTATTCAGCATAATGCCCTACAGATAAATATCAGTTGCTATGTAATTATTGATTTAGTGATTACTTTAAAATGATTTTTCCATATGTATATAACATAATCTGCTTTTAAAATTTCCTGGTATGATTTTCCGCTATCATACTAATGTTATTATTCTGAGCAGAGCTTGGCAAAGAGAGGAGATAAAATTCTAATCCATATATTTGCATTTTGATTACTGAATCACCGATCAGTTGATAACACTTAAATTGCTTAGAAATTCTCATGAACACTTGAAAGGATGGGTTTCCTTCTCAGAAATGGTGAAGCAAGGATATATTTGTATATATTGAAGTGCAAAGAACTAAAGAAACTTAAATTTGAACTTCAGATCGCCACTGACACCTGTCAGAGTATAGCCAAGCCATTTAATGTTCTTCATGTAGCAAAAGGGGTAAGAATGAAAAGATTTTATAACAATCAGAGAAAATATGTGTATAATAAGAGTCCTTTAACTTAAAAAATTCACTTACTTAAAAAAATTGGAAAACAAGAGAAAGAACCATAATCTTAGAGATAAGCTTTATTAACATCTTTAGATATTTTGAAGTCATAAGTATATAATTTTTAACACCTTATTTTTTCACTTCATCTTACATTGTGTTGAATTTTGAAACTTTACATGCCACAAATTCTTCAAAAATGTTATTCTAACATTATGCCTTATATAATTTGGCCATTTTTCATGGTTACATAAGTTATTTTTCTAATGTTTCATTTAAAAGTAATGTTCAACATCTTTGTAGTAACCCCATATTTGTGTACATTTTTCCAGAATATAAGCTATGAAAATTTGTAAGATTCTTACTTTTTATATTTATGCCCTTGATATTTGCTACTTCAACATTTCTTTATTCATCTAAACTTGAAATACCTCTACAGACCCATAATTTCTATACAGCTATTATGTTATATATGGTCACACTTGAGTGCAGCCTAGGGCTATTGTGAATAGCACATACTTTATCTATTGCATGAGTCTATTGGCTGCATCCCCCCAGTACTCAACTTAATTGTTTTCTCTACTCCGTGGTCCACATTAATCTCCCTTTACTGCAGCGCTACAATAAATCCATAGATTTCCTAACATCAAACCATCCTTTACCCAAAAGAGTATTAATTTAAGTCATTTTGGAGCTTGGTTGCTAGGATTTTATTTATTACTTAGCACTATGGCCACATCTGTATATTTTTTCCTTTTTGTCCTTTGTTTGTTAGATTTGGTGTCAGAGCTATAGTTTTAGGTTTATACAACGAAAGTGGTAGCTTAATCATCTCCTACATGGTACAATGAAAACCTGGGAAAATTAAAGTTATATGTGGCAACAAACTGTCATAATATAATTCAGTAGCTAATATTTTAGAGGACAGAATCAGCATTCAAATTTATTACAATAACCATAACACTGAGCTCAAACCAACAAGTTTCAGAAATAAATACAAAATTTCCTCTTTTACACTTGAAAATATAATTCTATACATTTGGGTGGTAAGGAGCTGACTGGAAACCAGCTGCACATCATGTGGGAAGAGAAGTGTTATACACACCACCACAGTGCACCAGCTGTTAATGAAGCTAGCTAGCATCACATCGTGTTCAGAAAAAACAGAAGAGTGGCACTTTTCTCACCATGTTTCTGAGGTTCTTTCACAGCTGGAAATTCTATTACATGAAGGACTTGTACAATATGTATGATTTCTGCTGTTGGGGCCCACATTTGGTTGATCTTTGGCACTTGACATATCCAGCTAATGCCCTTTGCTGCCTCTAAGAGTAACACAGAAGAACCACGAGTGCCAGTGAGTTTCTCTAGCAGCTTTTTGAGGAAGATAGTCTTACTGGATAGGAAGCCACATTTCTTTCTTATACCAAGTGAACTGTGTCCACCATTATAGTACTATCCCTTTGTTCTCATGAGACTTGATCCCTAGGTTAGAACTTCCAATCATGGTCAGTGGGCTACCTAACCTAACAGGAACTCACCCTTCTCTCTGTGCACAACTAAGTCCCATAGAAAACTAGAGCAGACTTTGCCCTTTTCTCCCTGTTCGTGCCTCTTGGCCATCTGAGGGCAGTTCAATCCCCAGGCCCTGACAGCACTGGAAATATCTGGGATTCCGCACTCAGTAACCTCCAAACAGGAAAGCAGAGTCAGCATCTCACATTCAAAATCATTTGCAAATCTCAAGGGAGGATTTTCTGTCTACCTCTCCTACCCCTACAATCACCCAACAGATGAGGGGGAGCAGTATAAATCTCTTATTTCACCATAAATTCTTCCCTCCAGCTCACTTTCTGAAGCTTCTTTTTAAATTTCTTCTGTTAAATGATCCCATAAAACCAGTTCTGCTTGTTTCCCACCAAACAATGCCCTATCTCAAATTTAAGGGAGGCTGCTTTGCAGCAAATAAGGGCTAGACTTCTCTCCACAGAATCCCTGACTTTTTCTTTTAGACACAACTGATAAAAGAGGCTTTCACTAGTCTATGGCTGAGGTTAGGAAGGAACATTTTCCTCAAATTTTTATTTTGTATTGTCACAACAATTTTTATTACTTGTTGGATTTAGAACTAATTTTCTCCCCATGTCATTGTACTACCTCCAGAAATGGTTTATCACCTATTCAAGCAGTAAGTATGGGCAGTGTTACTGCTTACCTCTGTTACCCCTCAATACATCCAAAATCCTACTGTTTCACTTATCAATGCTCTCGTGGCCAAAGCTGGGCCATTTTCCCTAGCAGGCCAATTAAAATACATATGGGCACTGTTTGTTTTCTTTTGAAACAGGGACTTTGATTCAATTATCAGATTAGTCCAGGGATAAATTTGGTAGGAACTAAGAAACACAAGTAGATTATTTCCTTAAATATTATAAACATAAACTTGTATTTCTTTTCTTTATTCTAAAGTCTATAGCATTCACTTATGTACGTAATCATGTTTAACCTTCACATGATGCCTGTGACATAGGTAGCCTGTACAGGTTCACAGTGCATTAGTAGTAAAACTACAAAGATAATACAGATACTATTTTGTTAAGATGCACAAGAATTGACTCTGGTGGTATACTACATATCACAAAATAACCTACCTTCTAGAATCTTCCCGCTAAGCACTTGCAAAAGTTGATGATTCATTAAGGAAGGAGGGAAGGCTATACTGAAATGAAATAAGGATTGAAACTCCTGAAGATGCAGCCTAATCAACCCACAGATGTTGCAAGTCACTTGCTATGTGATCAGCACTGTGGAGTTTCATGGGTGATGCATAAGAACATAAAATGTGATTCATCAAAGATCGCATAATCCATGGAAGGGGATAGAATTAATCTGAAGAATTATTAGAAAAAAATTAATGGTTAGAGTGTTACAGCATGCTGACCATAGGAATTCAGAGGATGGTGTCCTACGACAGTGATTCCTCTAGAAAACATCATGCGAGCTCAGCTTGGAAAGAGGAGAAAGGGCTAGGCTCAGCTCTCAGCTCTTCCACTCACTCTATATTCTGGAGGGAAATATAACCTCTTTGAATTAGGCATGGTAGAGTGGTGGAACAAGGAGGCAATGTCTATTTTACTCACCTCAAAATCTGTGAGGATTAAATAAAATGTTCATATAAAATACCTAGACTGCTTGGTGAAAAAGAAAAAAAAAAACACATTGAATCACTATCATTTCTCTTTCTCCTCTTTGAAATAGCTAAAATCTGGCTAAATGTGTAAAGGAAGAAACTTGAAGTATTCAAGAAGATAGAGACAGAAAAATATTGTAAACCAAAACACAAGTAGGAATGAACAGAGTAAGTGCAGACAACACTGGAGAAACAAGCTTACCTATGGAGTAATGGGAACAATAAATTCTTAATTTCCAAAGATCTCCTCCACAATACTTTCTATCTTGATTTTGCCATCATCATTTTTGAATTTCATATTTCTTAGTTATGAGGTCTTGACTGCTTTTGTTTTACATTTTATTCAGTTATAGTTGTTTGTTTTTATTCTCCATACACTTTGGCAGAGTATCTTGCATATTGATCCTTAGGGAATGTTTTCATTAACTAAATATTTATTTAGCACCTTCTGTGTGAATAAATTCAAGTTGTATAGATAACATGAAAGCAAATCATGAAGCATGTTGGACTTGGACATCAAATTTTGATACTGATGGGATGGAAAATAGTGCCTTTCTCCTTTTCACTCTAAGGCATACATCATGCTCTGCAGTTCTTTAAAAAACAGCACAAGGTATGCTATGTCATCCTTAATGCTTTTAGGTGGCCTCCTCTTCCAAGAATAACTCCTCTGTCCTTCATCATATCCATTTGGAAAATATCTACTCTTATCTCAATGCTCAACCGAATGAAACCTTTCCTGGCTTTCTTCTTCCCCACCTTCTCAGGTTGATTATACCAGGTATTTTCTACTTCCTCTGAACGCAGTACTTATTCTTATCATTGTGTTATAATACATTATTGCCTCTGTTCATATCTGTGTCTATTAGATTAGAAATTTAAATACTGAATGGGAGAAAGGGAGGAAGGAATCGCACGTGGGTAAATTTAGATCATTTTTATTTTACATACCTAATAAATGTTCTGCAATTCAGGATTTTACTTAAATGCACGTAAAATGAGAAAATATTCAGTATTTTAACAAAAATAAAGAATTTAGTATGATATCTGTATCATTACACAAAGAAGAAACCAACTGAGATAAATATGCTCTTTGAGCAGCATTTTTTTGTGAGTGTTTTTTAGCTTTGCCTGTGAGAGACAGCAACATTATTTTTGTATTGCTGAAGTGCTTTGAGAGCAATGCCCCGGTGACAGCATAAACAAAATACAAAGGCCAGTTTGTTTTTATATCTAAATGGGGGATTGTTGGTGAAGAGTTGTGCCAGCCAGTACAGAGTGGAATAGTGTTTTATTCCTCTCAAGATAGATGGATTGCTGAATTGCCTGAGTTCCTGCTGTTTTATACTCTGCCCCTTGAATTTGAAAATGAATAACTGCCCTTTTTTTTTTGAATGGGTAGCAAGAAAATATATAATTTAAATAAAACTGAACTGATAATATTGTCGTTAAAAAATATGTCCACTCAGTATTTTACCTACACGATATGCCAAAAATATGAAATGTCTTATTTGTTTAATGTTTTATTTTTTAGTAAATCATTACATTATTTAAACAATGCACAATTTGCTAGTGTGCTACACTATTAAAATGTTGTTCCTTCAGGTGAAGTGAATTAACTTTTACTTCATTGCTAAAGCCATTAGTTGAAACTTTTTGCTGGGAGATAATTTAATAAATTCAACGCTTATCTTTTGAGCATCACAGTGAAAAGTCTCTGTGGGAGATAGAAATAAAAAGAAACCATAGTGTCCATAATCAGGGAGCTCTCAACAAACAGAGAAAAATTATTTCATGTACAGAGAATTATGACACAGAGGGATACAAGGAAGATACAATGACTATGAGAACAGAGTAGAGAAAGTACTTCCCATAGAAATGAATAATTGGCTTCGCAAAATGATGGAACTTGAAAAATGAGTCTCACAAATGAGGAGGGAGGAATTAGAAGAGAGAAATTGAATTAGATTATGGAAATCCCTAATTATCAAGAGATACTTTTTTCTCTATAGATATAAAGTAGTTGTGATGGTTATTTCTTATGTGTCAATTGACTAAGCTACAGTGCCCAGTTATTTAATAAAATACTAATCTAGATGTTGGTGTGAAGGTATTTTGTATGTGTGGTTAGCATATAAAATCAGTTGACTTTAAGTAAAGCAGATTACCATCCATAATGTCGGGGGATTTTATCCAATAAGTTGAAGGCCTTAAAAGAGAAAACGCTGAAGTTTTGCACAGAAGAAATTTGCCTTAAGTCTGCAGCATTAACTCCTGCCAAGTTTCTAGCCTTCTGGGCTACCCTAGGGGTTTCTTACTTGTCTACTGCACACCCGTAATCATGTGAACCAATTCCTTAAAATAAATGTCTTTAAATATATATACATACATATATTTATAATATATTTATATATTAACCTATTTGTCCTTAAATAAACTTATTTAAAAAAATTTTTTAAAGATTTTATTTACTTATTCATGAGAGACACAGAGAGAGAAGCAGATATAGACAGAGGGAGAAGCAGGCTCCGCATGGGGAGCCTAATGCGGTACTTGACTCCAGGCCCCAGGGTCATGACTCCCAGCGAAAGGCAGACACTCAACCACTGAGCCACCCAGGTGCCCCTATACATATATATTTTATATTATACATATATGTTCTGGATTTGGTACATACACACATCTCACACATATGTAAGTGTGTGTATATATATATACATATATATAGGTAGTATAGGAGTGTATGTATGTATGTAGTATAGGGGTGTGTGTGGATATATATACGGTATTGTTTCTCTGGAACATCCAGGCTGAATTCGGAGTTATTAAAAATTTTAAAGAAAACTAGGTTTATAACTTTTGTAGCGGACATAAAGTGGTCTTTTTTTTTTACATTAAGTGTTATAATTTTAAGCTTTTATTGAACACCAATTTACGCCAGGTTTTTGCTACATCTATGGAGTATAATACAGCATAAAACTTAATGCCAGTTTTAGTGATTTTCTGTGCTCTTGTAAAGCATGCAATTGTGCTAAGTTTTTTTTTTCAAATTATTTCATTTAACCAATCAATGCAACATTCCTATAAGATAGATATTATTTGTGTGGCTATTATTATATTTCTAATTTGTCAGAAAAATAAAATTAAATGTGAGGCCGAGGACCAAACCTCAGGCTGTAGCATATGAAACATTGAATATTTAACCACTAAAATTCATGTCTTCTTACATAAAACAATTTGACTGTGGTCAATGATCAGTGAATAGAATAAAACTATGTTTTTAAGTATTCATAAAAGATAACAAACAGCTATGTTTGTTATAGAAAAACTCTTTAAACAAAGAGGGTTTCTTCAGTTGTAGGAGATTGATGACTTAAACAGTAAAAGTAGAAAGGCAGCTTAAATCATGATGACCAGATTCTAGAAAAGTTAAAGCAATCATGATATTTTCAAAACCTGACAGTAAACTTCAACCAGATTTTAACAAACTTGCCTCACGCTATTATAGTAGTGCTATTCAAAGTATGATTTTAATATTCCCAGCAGCTGCATGACCCTGTAGCTTGATAGAAATGCAAATTTGGGGGCTTTATGCCAGATTTCGTATATCAGAATTTCTCAGAGTGGGACCTGGGAGACTGTGTTTTAAAAGAGCTTCCCAAGAGATCCATGTCATGTTAACTTTGAAAAAAACTGCACTACAGCAACAGGGACCAACAAAGAGTCTTGTGATGCCGAGGTAAGCTTCTCCAGGAAAGTAGAATGAAGAAATCAAGCTAGAGTTAACTAGAATTAATAATGGTTGATCAGTGTTCTGACTGGTCTCAAATATAAGATGAGAATCTGGGACAAAAATAAATTTAGGAGGGAAAGAACTTAACTAGGGATATGGAGAGGATGAAACTCTCATTCAAGGGAAGATGTGTTTGGACACAAAGTCAGAACAGGTGACATAGCATTAGTAAAAGAGGACAGGATGATATACATCAAGAATCAAAGAAGAATTAAAGATTAGGGCAGACTTGGCAAAGCAAAGAGGGTAAAATCAAAGAATAAAGGAACACTTTATTTTAGAGAGAAACTAAAAATGTAAGAATCCATAGCCAAAGATCTGAAGTTGAATATAAACTATTTGGAAGCAGGAAGACCAGATATATTAGGCCAACTCTATAATAGGTGGCAGTTCTCCATCCTAAAGAATCACGTCTTAATAGCTAATACAATTGATTAGTAGCTGGAGCGCCTGAGTGTCTCAGTTGGTTAATCGTCTGCCTTCAGCTCAGGTCATGATCCCAGGGTCCTGGGATTGAGCCCCACATCAAGCCCCACATTGGGCTTTTTGCTCAGCAGGAAACATGCTTCTCCCTCTCCCTCTGCCTGCCACTCCCCCTGCTTGTGCACATTCTCTCTCTCTCTCTCTCTCTCTCTCTCAAACCCAAATAAAATCTTTAAAAACAACAACAACAAAAACCCAATTGGTAAGTAGCTAATATAATAACAAATTGTGCCATTGATTCAATCATTTATGAATTCAAAATACATTTTTTATATCCTCTATATGCCAAATACAGTGATAAATAAACAGAGATAAAATGTGAGACAAATGTGATCTCTGCCATCAGGAGAGTTAAGTATTAAGCAGTCATACAAGTGAGTAATTATCATTGCCATAAGTGGTACCCAGAAAAAAGTGCAGATATAGTGAGAATGAATGAATTACAAGATACCTAACATAGCCTGAAAGGAGGAAGGTTAAACCAGAGAATGAATTCCCAAAGAAACATTACCCAGGGAAGTAGTTTTCTAAAAAAACTTTTAAGGTACAACCTTACAGATGAGATGAAGTTGATGAAGAACTGAGGAAAAAGCATGCTAGGCTAAGAGAACAGTCTGTGCAGCGTGTGTACATTAGGATAGAACAGGAAAATGACCAGGGTGATTGGAATGTAGAGAATGATGGGAGAATAGTATGAGATGGGATTAGTGATGATAGAAACCTGCTATGTCCTGTTGAAGACATAGAATAGCATCCTAATTGAAATAGGATTTTAAGCCAGTAAATAATAGGATGACATTTTCATTAAAAAAATAAATCCTCGGGATCCCTGGGTGGCGCAGCGGTTTGGCGCCTGCCTTTGGCCCAGGGCGCGATCCTGGAGACCCGGGATCGAGTCCCACGTTGGGCTCCCGGTGCATGGAGCCTGCTTCTCCCTCTGCCTGTGTCTCTGCCTCTCTCTCTCTCTCTCTCTCTCTGTGACTATCATAAATAAAAATAAATAAATAAATAAATAAATCCTTCTAGGGCATTTGATATGGGTTATGTAGGGAAATCTTTTAGGAACTTACTATAATCCATCAGGCAAGGGATGATGATGAGTTGGAATAGGTTAATGGCAATGGTGAGAGAAAGAAGTAGATAGATTCAGTATATATTTACCAAGTAGAAACCAATAAGCTAGTGGCCATAGAGGAAGAAGAAAATATAAAGTATCACATCTAGGTTTCTGATGTAAATAGAGATGGGAACCATTAACTAGAATAGGGAGAATTGGAGGAAATAAATTTTGGGAGAAAACTCATGAATTCAATTGCAGACTGCCTGAGTTTGAGATGCCTGTTAGTTACCTAAGTGTAAATTTAAAGTATATCAGTAGATTGATGAGCTGGAACTCAGAAAAGACATTTTGCCTGAAGATATAAGTTTGGATTCATTATACATGATTGGTCAAGTTATTAGAGGGTATAAAAATGCCTGGGAGGAGAGAATGAAAGGAGAAGAGGTTTCTTATATTTTAATCTTTTAAGGATGATAATAAAAAGTATTGCATTGGCAAAGGAGACTGAAAAGGAATGAACAGAGAAGCAAGAGGCAAAGGCAGTAAGTTTGTGTCCCAGAAACCAGTTGTAAAGATGTCCAAGTAAGGAGTCAGTAAATGTGTGACAGAAAGCCAAGGGGTTAAAAGGAATGATTTACAAGGGACTGACCAATTCACTACCTTCGATTTTTGTATAGTGATTGTACTTTCTTAGTCAATCTCAATTATCGTGCCACACCCACTGATATTTTTGAAGTCAGAAACCTGAGTGTCATTCTTAACATCTTCTCGCTGAACTCCCACATACAACCTGCATCTTTAGCATCTTTAAAGTACCAAAAAAGAGAGAAAATCCCTATCAATCTAGAATTCTATACTAGCAAAAAATCTCTCAAAAATGCAGATTAATACTTTTCTTCAAATAAACTAAAGCTAAACAGATATATTGCTTTTAGACCTGCACCATAAGTAATGGCAGAGGAAGTTCTTCAGGCAGAAGGCAAATGATACCAGATGATGTTCACTGGAGTTATGCAGCACAGAGGCCCAGCATACTAAAGCCCATATTCTATCCACTGTACTTTCAAATCAGAAGCTATAAACAGTATGAACATAAACCCAAGTGTCATTCTAACCTATTTTCTAACTTTTTATGGATTTATAAATAAACATCAGTAAATTAAATTAATGTATGTCTGAGGTTATTGCAGCATTATTAAAAGAAGTCCATGAGGGTTGGTTGTAGGAATTATTAGATTTGATAAATCATGTAAAGTACTTGAGAAAATGCCTAGCATAAGTACATCTCAATGTTCATAAGCTATTATTATTTGATAATGAATATGTAATCTAATCTATTACCTATAATAAAATCTATTATTTGATGTTTTATACACAATTGGTATTTGTATGCACAATAAATCTATTATTGAGTAGTTACTTCATAACATATATATGATAAAGTATATTCCTTCATAGAATTTGAACTAATATGACCTGTTTCACCATGATGGGGTATTAAAATAGGGTCTTACTATGCTTAATATTTAAATAACTTTAAATCCCTGATAAGGAGGTTTTTTCCTCAGCATTAAGGAATTAGTAAAAAAAAATAATAATCAGCAAACACTTTAAAAATGTATTTATATCATTTTTTTTGTCAGAGAATTACTTTCCTAGTGGGGGGTAGTATTTTCTTTTTTTGCAGGGAAGATAGTGTTTTTCTGAGTCATTAAGACCTGATAAAAGTACTCAGAAAATCTGAATTTATTGATCAATCAACAAACATTTATTATAAACCTATTTTATGCAAGCCTTATGCTAGATATATATATGATTTAGCAGCATAAAACAGCATATATAGGATCTAACTTTTGGGAGTTAATGCAATAATGGTAACTAAAAACTTTTAATTTTCGCTATGTTGAGGCACTATGTCAGGTAAGGTTTCTTTTGTTATTCTCTTTTTTTTTCCCATGTTCTTGCATTTAGTCAATCCTCACAGTTTTCTTTTTTTTTTTAATTTTTATTTATTTATGATAGTCACACAGAGAGAGAGAGAGAGAGAGAGAGGCAGAGACACAGGCAGAGGGAGAAGCAGGCTCCATGCCAGGAGCCCGACGTGGGATTCGATCCCGGGTCTCCAGGATCACGCCCTGGGCCAAAGGCAGGCGCCAAACCGCTGCGCCACCCAGGGATCCCCAGTTTTCTTATGATAGAAGCATTATTTGTTAGTAATATTTTTACTTGACAAAGATATTGAGATTTTAGGAAGTTAAGTAATTTGGTTATGGACAAATAGTAAGTGTAAACACAATACTAAGCACCAGGATGTAGGAAATGAGAACTTATTCTCTTATCTGTTAGATATACTGCCTCTCTCTCTATATATAACTCATTGGGAAGTCAAGGAAGATATAGTTGAAAATATGAATACAAGGTAGGAGAAAAATGCTCTTTAATTTTTCTTTTTTTAAATAACAATCTCTGCTGTTAAGCATTAGTTATGAAATTATTAAATTAAAAAGGTACTAAAAAGCATATTTACCAATTGAAGTTTCCCAGTTTTGATGAAGAAGGAAAGTGACAGTTTAATCTTTGAAAGTACAGAAATAGATCACACCCTGGAAACCAGAAGTTAGAAAAGTCAAAGACATCAGGGTTTTTTTTTTTTTTTTTTAACATTTTTGGCAATCATCTCCACACCAGATTTGAACACATTAGCTTTAAACTATCGGAAATTTAGGAGTCAGCTAGGAAAATTCTCAAAGGACTAAAGAGAATCTCCCTGGAGAAAGCAAAGTGAAAACAATAGCTAGAGCTATTAGAATTAATAACAGTTAATCAATGTTCTGTCTAGGCTGAACCTAAGTAGGAATATAAGACAACTGAGAATTCAAGTAGGTCAGGGTATAGGTAGGGTTGTGGAAAGAATAAAATTTTCCCACTTAAGAATAAATGAGTTTGGACACAAAATCAGAGCAGACTGTTCAGCATGGGTAACAATAGGTCAAAGTCTACTGACCTGTACAGGTTTGACAAGCTAGGAGGGCAAAATTCCGGGACAGAAACAAGTAGTGATTTTTTTGAGAAAAGCTTAATACATAAGTATTCTTAGCTAAAGTTCTAAAGTTGGAATTCAACCATTTATTCAAAGGCAGGCAACTCAATTCTATCTGGTCAACTCTATCACAGTGGCTGACAATTCAAACCTAAAGAATCAGATCCTCTGATACAAGCACACACTGTGCCATTGATTCATTCATCCATGTGTTCAGCAAATATCATCTATGTGCCAGTCACAGTGATGAACATCAAACTTGTGGTAAATGAAAGGCAAATGAGACAAATACGGTCCCTGGTATAGTAAAAATCATATTATAGTGGAAAGTTAGGAATTAAATGCATAATTAATTACAATTTAGATCAGCTATAAAGGAAAGTTACTGAGTATTGTGAGATGAATCATAGGAAGAAACTGTCCTAGTTTGCAAAGGCGTCAAATAAAGGATAGAGCTTGAAAGACGAGTCAATTAGCAAAGCAAATATTTGGAGAAATTTCCTAACAGAAGGGGAATAACCTAAGTGGAAGAAACAGAGAGATGGATGACCAGTGTGGCTGGAACGTAGTAAAGCTAGAGGATTAGTTTGGGGACCATAAGACATTATATGCAATGTTGAAGATTTTTAATATCTTAATTGTAGTGGGAAAACACTCAATATTTTTATGCCAGTAAATAATATAATGACATTTTTATTTTTACTTATTTATTTTTAAAGATTTTATTTATTTATTCATGAGAGATACACAGAGAGAGGCAGAGACATAGGCAGAGGGAAAAGCAAGCTACCCGGAAGGAGCCTGATGCGGGACTCAATCCCAGGACCCCAGGATCACAACCTTAGCCAAAGGTAGATGCTCAACCAATAAGCCACCCAGGTACCCTGACATTTGCAGTTTTAAATATTCTTCTGGTATTCTTAGATGGCATTTTGTGTGGATTAGCAGGCATAAGAGTGGATCTGGAGAGATCACCTATAAAGCTATCTCAATAGTCTAAGCAGGAAATGATGATAGCTTGAACTTGGTTATTGACAATAAAGATAGAAAAAATTAAATGAATTCATTATATAATTAGAAAGTAGAAAAGAGAGTTGTAGCCATAGACTTTAGAAATGAGTACATGGTGTAGGGTAGTGACATTCACCAGGATAGGAAGGACTAGAGGAAGACCCACTTTGGAAAAATATTGAGAATTTAGTTATCACAGAGTGAGATAACCAAGTGGAAATATGAAGTTGACATGCCTACACCTCAGAAAAGATATCTTGACTAAAGACAAAGTTTGAGTTCTTGAGCATATATATGTTCCTTCAAGTATAAAAGATATCTTAGCTTCTGGCATGAGCAGATGAATGGATGATAATATCATTTCCTAGCATAGAGATGAAAAAGGATAACCAAATTTAGGAAAAATAAGCTGAGTTCATTTGTGAACTGCCTGAGTTTGAGATACTTGTGAGATACCCAAGTATAAACATTAAGCATATATAGCGCTGATGGATCTGCAGTTCAGGAAAAACATCTCAGAGATACAAGTTTGAAATCATTACACATAATCTGTTAAGTTATGTGAGTGGATGAGAATATTTAGTAGAAAATGAGGAAAGTTGATAAGAGGACAGGGAAGAAGAGAGAAAACTTAACAGATATTTAAGGGGAAATAAAGTAAATGAGTTGATACTGAGGAAGAAATGCCAGAGAAGCAAGGAAGTAACAAGGTGAGTATGGTATCCCAGGATTCAAATAAATAAATGTTTTGGCTATTAGAGATTTGATAGAGCACTGAAAAGGCAAGAAAGAGGAAGTGAAGTAAACATATACGGTTCACTGTTTTCTATCATTTTATATTTACTCTAACTTTTGGATAATCAGTTTTAGTTGTTGTCAACATCCACTGATTTTTCAGGGTAGAAATCTTGGCGTTCTAAATATTGCTTCTTTTATCCCCCGCATAGACTCAGTCAGCAAATCCTATCAAGTTCACCTCAGAAAACTGTTTGATCTCTCCTTGCCTCATTATGCTTATAGTTAATGTAATGTCTCCTTTCAGATTCAGTTTATTTGCATCATTTGATTACAACATACACAAATGTTTATTTATTTGAGTAACCTTTACCCCCAATGTAGGTCTTGAACTCAGGATACAATGATCAAGAGCCACATGCTCTGCTGATTAAGCCAGCCAGGCATCCTTTCCCGTTTTTAAGTGACTGTGATATACATTTTAAAGCTTCATCTCCTCAGACATTGTCCAATCCTAAAATATCCTTGTCCCTATTTTATTGTATCTGTTTCTATTGACTATTTGCTCTCTTGATATGGAACACAGTTTCTTGTTTCTTTTTTAACCCTGCAGTATTTTTTATTGTACACTGTAGGTTGTATATAAAAGGACAATAGACACTACAATAGTAATATTTTTAATCATATACTATATATTGGATAATTGAATTTCAATTTAAAAAAATGTTAAAAAGGAGAAAAAGTAATATTATTTATCAACTAGAATAAAACATGATCCTTCTTTTTTCAGATCAACAGTCTGAACATATGAGTCAATGTAATTTATGGTAGATCCAGATGGAGACTTTATTGCCATTTTGGTTAAATCTAATTTACAACTAATTTCAGATACTTTAAAGGGTAATAAAAAGACTTCAACTTCAAAGGCACTTGAGATATGAGTGTACAGAGCTCCAGCAGAGCTCTGATGTTGGACATTTCCAAAGAGCTAGCTTAAAAAAAAAATCTAAAGATGGTTCTAGGCTGTCCAAAAGCTGGTGCCACTCTCTTCTCAAGTTTAAGTTTCCTGCTGTACCCAAATCAAAGCCTATGGATTTCAAAGATTCTGAGGTAGTCCTATAAGTATTCCAAATTTAAAGGGATTTGAAGATCCTAATTAAGACTGGCTAGGAGTGGACCTTCCAACATCCTTCTCATATACTGGCAGACACTCACTATCATTCTATGTTCCTGTATTTTTTTAAGTGGAATCTGTAATACTGTAGTATTTTCTAATTCACTCTCTTAAACCATTGTATTATTCTTAAATTATTGTTATTTAAATATTTTTAGGTGGCCACCTTACTAACCTATTCAACTATAGCAAAAGTGTATACCGGATTGATTTTATATGTGTAATTATTTTATCATTTAAATTTTCTTTTAATATTATTGTGGAAGAAGGAAGAACAATCAGATAGTTTAAAGCATATTTATAGCTAATGCTATATTGTTCTATGAATCAATGAAGAGATGCTGACTTCTATGTTTTTTCTAAACTCTTTGTTTACCTGGATGATATAACCATCTTTGAAAGTATCCTGACTTTTCCCCTAGTTCTTAATAGGAGAAAAATACAGATCTCTTATGATAAATATCTTCAGACATTCCTTTAGGTTCAGTTATTTTTCAGTTGGCCAAGAGAGTTTACTACAACTCAGTTTTTGCCTATCCATATTGGTAACATTAGTTGAAATTTTGAGGGAATATTTTTAAAATCAAAATTCAAAAACCATGTTGGAGCTGGTTAGATATAATTGCTTTACCACTTTCTAGACACTGAAATCAAAGCTGAGATGTGCTGTTAAATGTTTAATCACCAGCGTTCGAGGGGAAAAGAAAAGCCCTGTTTTTTAGCATTTGCTGATTTTGTTCCTGTAATTATTTTCACCAAGGTTGGTTTCAACTAGCAACACGATGTTATTGAACGTAGAGTTAGAGGTGCTCAATAGCACACTATTGTATAGCATTTTTACCATACAGATAGAATAGGTGTAAACAATTTCTAAAGCATTGATAATAGTAAAATGTATAAGAAGTGATATATTTTGAGTATTTGTCTTTTTAAAATATAATATATTTAAATGTAAATTCATATCATTTATTTATAAAGAATAACTGTACTTAATAATTGTCTTGCAAAATTCCTGAAAATTAAAATAGACTCTTAAAAGCTGTATGGGTTAGTTCTAATAGACCACTGATCCTAAATCTTTTGGGATAAGTACTGAGCTGGAATTTGACCCATAGCCCACATCAATGAATATCTGTGAAGGAAGGACTCAAGTCAATATTAGTTAGATCAGAAGAAAGTCAGGTATTCTTCGCATTCACACTTTCATGCCCCAAACTAATTTTTCTCTCCCCTCCATTTCATAACCTGTTTTTCCTTGAGTCACTAATTGGGATTATTTCCCAAACATAATTATTACTGGCTTATATAATGGCCTCTCTAACCAAGAGTTTTGCATCTCTGTGCTAAGAAGGCACTTTAGATCGTATGTTATCCTTATAAATTGAAACTTGTAGACCCTACACTTATCTACTTTAATTTAAATCCTCATGCATTTCAGCAAAGTATCACTTTGTTCCTAAGATCCCTATAATCCACTCTCTAAAACTAAAATATCAGTTGTATTTTCAAGATACTTTTATGAGTGGCTCTTTAATTTCATAGGACAGATGTCTCTGATGAAATCTTCTCCAGGAAATTACAGTTGCAAATTTAAAGATAAAACTTTTTATGAAAAAGCAAAGTTGATCACCCCATGTAATAACTCCACAAAAACAAATATTTCACAAAAGACTTTACTAGTACATTAATATCCTGCTTTGAGACCTACGTTATGGTAGAAAGTAAAATGTGTTCTGAAGTATTTATCTCAAGAGAAACTTATGCAAAATTGTTTTATTAAATGAAAAATATAATAGTTACATTTTACATGTTGAAACTATGGTCAAATAAAAATAGGAAGAGTGTGAATAGAGTGTGAAACACTTGTGCAAATTTATATTTGAAATAGTTCTATGTCTGTAGAATTCTGCATCACTACAGGTTGGTTGTATAAAAAAATCTAATTTATGTTGTTATCAGTCAGAGTAGTGGCTATTTTGGGTGGGTGGTGGAGGGTGGAGGGGAGAATACAGGGCCTGTGGGACTTTAATAATAGATTATTTGTTGATCAGAGTGCAGGTGACATAGCTCTGTCATTTTGTGGAAGTTTAGCAAATTGTATAGTCACCTGTACACTAAAGTGAAATATAGTATAATTCAAGTTTTAAAATATTTGTGCACATATGCATATCTCACATGAATGCTCACAATATATACTTGTGCCCTATAATCATGATGTAGTTATTTTAAAAATACATGTATTTAGAAATTTTTAAATTAGTGCCTTTTTAGTGATAATGAGGCTAAAACTTATATAAAGTTCTTAAAAGGTATTTATATTTTCAAGATAATATACAATCAAATATTATAGTAAATATATCATCCATTTTGTTGTTGGCATTATTCATTAATAAATTAATCAAGTTAGCCTTTTTTCCCCATTAAGTCTTCTTGAAGAATTAACTCATGTGTTGAAACTTAAAAATCCTAAAAGACCTAAGACAATACAGACTTCTGTTGAATAAAAATTGAGACAAAGTGAGGTATGCCTAAATTATCTTGAAAATAGAAATATATTTGGACCAAACTATTTTGCAAATATTTAAATTTGTTACCAGAGAAGAAAAGCAGACCAGTAGGATATAGTTTTTAAAGATCTTCCCTAATGTGTATCTAGAAACAGACTGGCACATACCCAGAACTGTTTAGGGAATCTCATAAGTTAGAACTGGTTGCTGATATCTCTTGACTTGAAGTTAGTCACTTCAAGATCATTGAGTCACTTAAAAGGAAAACGTGCCATAAATACATGATGGGGATTAAGGAGTGCACTTGTGCTAAGTACTGGGTATTGTATGGAAGTGTTGAATCACTATGTTGTACACCTGAAACTAATATTATACTGTATGTTAAATAACTGGAACTTAAATAAAAACTGTAAAAAAAAATCTACTTCTCTGAAAATAACTAAATGTAAATAGGATTACATAAGGATTATAATAGTTATTTGGGAGATATAATACCTTCACAGACTTAAAAGGCTTTAAATTATATTTTTCAATTATGCCTGTAACCATTAGTAAGATTCTTAGTACCTTCATTTTACAGGGAGATTGAACTACAAATGGGTCATTTTATGACATCTGGGAAGCCATGGCAGTATACAGATATCTGTAAACTAACTGAATATTGAGAGAATAGCAAGTATTTTAATAGAACTAAGGAATCCAATGTTACAAAAACAATGTATAAGTAATAACAAATTTTTGAGACATATTAAGAAACATATTCCCTATATTTTTTCACCCTCTTTATTTCACTGAATTTATTTCTTGATGACTGAAGAGTGTTTAAAGTGGAATTGAATGTCATTTGTAGTATTTTTTTTTTCCTTTTGGTTACCATCTTGGAAAGGGAAGTGTGAACTGGAAAAGAAAAAAAAAAAAAGAGAGAGAGAGAGAGAGAATCCAACAGCAAAGAGCTTTGTGAAGTCTCTTTTTAATTTTTTCCCTCACTTTTAAAATTCATTTTTAATATCTCAAATATTTATTTTTTTAAAGATTTTATTTTTTTATTCATGAGAGACAGAGATAGAGAGAGAGAGAGAGGCAGAGACACAGGCAGAGGGAGAAGCAGGCTCCATGCAGGGAGACCAACACAGGACTTGATCCCAGGACTCCAGGATCATGCCCTGGGCCGAAGGCAGGCAGGCGCTAAACTGCTGAGCCACCCAGGGATCCCCAGTATCTCAAATATTTAGGTAATATCTAAATCTCAAATATTTAGATAATATGAAAAGCAAAACAAAAATATGTGTGCCCACTACCAGTTTAATAAATAAAGATATAGGCAAATAAGTCCTAATATATACTCCTCCCCAATCACACCCTTCTTCCTCTCCCCAGAAATAATTACAACCTTGAATTTGGTATTTATATACTACTTAATTTTCACCTAAATACATATATTTTTAGACAAAATGTAATATTATCATGCTGTCTTGCTTGTTTTTAAATTTTATATAATTGGGATTATGATGCATGAGTTTTATTTTTTTTTCCTTAGCATTTAGCTTGTGTACTCCATCTATGCTGATACTTGTAGCTCTTTTTGTTTACTTCTTAGTGAACTTTAAGAATGCTGTAAACAGATGTTATAGTGTAATAAACATGGTCTTTGGTCATATGGAACTTAAATTCCATCTTATTTTAAATATTCATAGAGTATTGATAGTACGTGCAAGTTCAAATTCAGTGAAACCTGAACTTGTTTTCAAATTTGTCAAACATTAAAGTCCATTTTAGTTCCATTACACCACTCGGTTTCTTTAAATATCCCACAACCTCCATAAAACATTTCCTAATACTCTATGGGAAGTTGGTATTGCCGGTATTTCTTCTGTTACTATGTCTCATCTAGGGAAATAAAAATAAGAATTAACACTTACCTAGAAGTCATTTAGCGTACTGGTGCAGTGCCCTTTAGTAATTATCTCATTTGCATATCTTAACATATATCAAAGTGATATATGTTATATATTCATCACTCTGTATTTATGTGTTTACCTGTTATCATCACTAAAGTGTGACTGCTTTGGAGGCAGCCACTGACCTAGCATCTGGCAAAATTCCTTTCTTGTAGAAGGTACATGATATGTTTAATTAAATGAATGTATTATGATTAGGGGATGATAATAATATTGGTAGGACAGAGCAAGAAAAGAAGGAATGTGTTAAATCTCAGAACAAAAGCACTCTGCTCCTACATCCCTGAGCTCAGAAATGTAGAAACTTTGGTAGGCTGAATTGTTTTCCTAATGCTACACGGCATTACGTTTTCTTATAATGGATATAAATTATGTGTTTTTCCAAATGGCAGTAGTTAGGTAGTCTAGTTATATATTTTAATAGCACAAATTTAACAGGCTAAATATGCTTTGATTTTTTTGCATTTTGATTCATTTTATTGACCCTATTGTACATTACAGAGTTTACTTTATATTCTACATGCATTATAAATTTAAAATATTGGAAAAGCCTCTTGATCTGCAAAGAGATCAAATTCATCTAAAATCACATTCTTTGTTTTCCATCCATTTGAAAAAATCGGTTAAGTGTATCTCTTAGGCATAGCAGACTTCTGGATAGTGGAATTTAGTTGTTATTATAACCTTTGGCTTTGTTTTATCTGAGAGTATAATTGACAACTTTTCCACCAGTTGTTACCCTTCAAGACGTACTTGCAGCTCCCACTCTGATGTTTTAGGGATTTGCCACCCCTCTAGCCTTTCCCCTGTCACATTCTTCTTTGCAGACTTCCAGTGTTGGTCTCTTCTAGGTCATGAAGTGTTTCTATGTGTGTTTCTCATATTTCTCCCCACTTTTAAGACAATTGAATTTGAAAATTCACCAAGTGGATACACAGTTATCTTCATTTAGATTTGGGTCTTGAGTATTTGTATCAGAGAAAAGATACTGATTTTCTTCTCACTCACTGCAAAAGGAGAGATGAACTAAGTTTTTCCTATGCATAGTTATGCATTATCCAATCATGGGCATTTCAGAGAGGTTAAATTTCTAATGCTTCTAATTCTAATACGTAGTTATTTTAGTTTATGTGAGTTTATATCTCCTGAATGATTGTACTCTATATCCCCATACCTGATAAGTTACATTTTAAAGTTTTCAGTTTTCTACTATTTTTAAATGTTATCTTCATACAAAATTGCTTCTGTAGGTGATTAAGTTGATAAAACTCTAGGCAGAATATTAATCCTTAGCTATAACTTCTGTAATTTTTTAAATGTTTGAGGTCTTTCAATCTTCATTTAAGGAATAAAGAATATTACTAACGTAAATATTATAAAATAAAGGCTACTATGTAGTCCACTTGAAGTGTATTAGGTTAGAGGCAATATATATAAATGTTTAAGTAGAATTTCCTAAGGTAGAACAAAACATTTTGGAGTATGGGATATATAATATACATAGTAACTGGGTGATTAATTTCTCAGACTGCCATATAGAATATTGTAGCATAATCTTGAATAAGTAGGTGCAATTACCTTTTCTATGACCTAACAGGCATGCTCTTATATGCATTGGAAAGAAGTGTTTCCCTGAACATCCCTGAACTCCATTCCACTCCTAGTACCTTCACAGGCTGCTATCAATTGCTACTGGTTTAATTACTGAAAGTCACTGTGATCCTGCTTTCTCCAAGGCTGAATTGCTCCCAGTTACTAATTGTGTAACTGTTAGAAGGGAAACCTTGAGTATACTTTGACAGTTTTTCTCTAGGCTAGCCCCAAGATACGAACTTGAAGTTTTCACTTGGGTCTTATAAATGTCAGGTGTGACAACATAGAACTGTGATAATTGTGTGTGCATATGTGGTATCTATGGGTAAATAAAAAAGAGGCTGTGGAAAGACACACATTAGGTTTCTGAATGATCTTAATAACCTCATATTTAGTCCTTTTTTGGTGGATAAATAAAGCTTCACTAATTTTTACACTGAGCATACTTTGGGAAATAGACAAATGTTTACATACATTTGCTATTTTTATATGTTTTTTCCACTATGGTTTTTTTTCACAAAAATTATGACATTTTAAAATGCTACCTGTGTTTTCCCTTGATGAATATTAGCATAATGAAATGCACATTTTGTTTTAAAGCCTGCTTTTTTGAGGCAGTGAAAAAAAGAGTAATAGAAACCATGATGTGAAAAAAAAAAAAAAAAGAAACCATGATGTGTTCTTAGAAGCTTATATTCTAAGAAAAAGACTCTCAGAACTACTGGCACTCCCAGAAAAAAAAGGTACTTACCATCCAAAATACTTAACAATGATGAACAAATGTATCCCCATGATGATTAAAAAAAATCTCTTCCACATTATTCAGATGAAAAATTAATTATTTTAAAATAAAAGTCTTCTAAGAAAAGTTATCCTTATGAATCTAGATAAAAATTTCCTATGATTTGTAACCATATATCATCATCTGTTTTTTTTCCCTTAATTTTCAGATTAGCCTGTTGATTTTTCAAAAATGGCAGGAGAAAAAAAACAACTCTGTATATCTCACTTTTAATATAAAATATTCAGTCTAAATCTGCAGAAAGTATGTCTTTTGAATAAAAGAAGACAGATACTACAGTGTTTCTGCCAGAGAGTCCAGTTTAAACATTCTGCAGTATGCAA